>NC_082735.1:41328159-41651412 GCF_030144855.1 Hypanus sabinus
CAGGCAGCAAAGTTACCACCCTGGATGTCCTGCTTCTCAACTTTCTGCATAGCTCTCTAAATTCTCTGCTATGGACCTCTTTGCTTTTTATTCTGATGCCATTGGTACCAATATGTATCAAGACATCTGGCTGCTCTCCTACCTCATCCAAAATGTTGTGGATGTGATCTGAGTATCACATTCACGTTAAGAGAATCTCCTGCCTATTCCTCTGACTATTGAATCCCTTGTCACTCCCGCACCCCTGTTCTCCATCTTTCTCTTCTGCACCATGGACCCATGTTTAGTGCCAGAAACCTGGTCTTCTTGGCATTCCCCTGGGAGGTCATCCCCACAACAGTATCAAAAATGGTATATTTATTATTGAAGGGAATGACGATAAGGGTACTCTGCTCTAACTGCCTATTCACCATCCCAGTTCTTCTCCTGATAATCACTCAGCTACCAGCCTCCTGCA
Organism: Hypanus sabinus; assembly: GCF_030144855.1. Lineage (NCBI taxonomy): Eukaryota > Metazoa > Chordata > Chondrichthyes > Myliobatiformes > Dasyatidae > Hypanus > Hypanus sabinus. Next base: position 41,328,617 of record NC_082735.1, read on the forward strand.
ACTTAAGAGTGACTACTTCCCTGTAACTCCAATTGCTGATCACCTCACTCTCTCATACAAGTCAAAGGGGTTAGAAGGGGGAATTGGAAATGGACCCAAGCACAAGACACAGACACAGAGGTAGTATAAACCGAACTGGGTTTATTGGTAGTTACTAGGAAGGCCAGGGAGTGAGGACAAAATGTCAACATGGACGTAAACATTGGATAACAAACCGGTAAAACCTGGACTAGGACTTGGACAAGGAACCTGGACTTGAACTTGCCTTGGACTTGACATCGACTCAGAACTTGGACCTCGGCTTGGACTTGGAACTCAGACCCCGAGCTTGGACTGGACTTGGACCACAAAAATACAGAATACCCAACTCGGAGTAGTGGCAAACAGCTAGACCTACTCAGCTGGAAATGACTTGGACAACGAGGAGACAAAACCACACAATGACCATCCATTTGTTGCTTGGAGTGGCAGCAAATAACCAGCAAGTCTCAGCTGGACACAAAAATAACTGAATTCGTTAAGCAGCCACAGGCACCAGAGCAACTGAAGTCCACGAATCTCGGCAGTCCTGGGATGGGCATAGCCACAGTGGCTACGGTGAGATGACTGGTTTTGGATGACTGGTTTCCAGTGACGTGCTTCTGGTGATGGTCCAGCACTGAATAGCTGTCTCTGGATCCGTTTAAGCTGCCGGTTCAAAATGAGGATCAGGTGCCTTAATCAAGGTGCCCAACTGAACACGGTGAAAAAGAAATAAAAAGAAAGAGAAATCCATGGACTGGACTGTGACAGAACATCATCCAAGTGCTGCTCCAGATCCCTAACAGTCTTCAAAGAGCTGCAGCTGGATGAACTTCATGCAGATGTAGTTCCCAGGGAAACTCTGGGTCTCTCAGGACTCCAAAATCTGGCAATAAGAACACAGAATGGTCACTTAAACTACACTAAATATCCCTAACACTGTTAAAAAACGGAAGTTTAACAGAAATAAAAACACAAAATGCTGGCAGAACTCAACAGGCCAGATAGCATCTATGGGAGGATGTAGTGACATTTCGGGCCAAAACCCTTCATCAGGAGTGAAGTAACATGGGATTGTCGAGGGGGGGATAAGAAGTGGGGGGAGGGATAAAGTAGAGAACTAGGAAGTGATAGGCTGGAGGGAAATGGGCTGGGGAAAGGTGGAGAATTATGGGAAATAAAAGAGAAAGAAAGATAGGGCTGGGGGGAGATTATAGTGAGGGGGGGAAAAGAGAGAGAAAGAGAACCAGACTAAAATAATAGATAGGGATGGGGGTAAGGGGGGCAGCAGGGGTATCAATGGAGGTCAGTGAGCTGGATGTTCATGCCGGCAGGTAGGAGGCTACCTAGGCGGGAGATAAGGTATTGCTCCATCGACCTGCGTGCGGCCTCATCTTGACGGTAGAGGAGGCCATGGACAGACATGTCAGAGTGGGAGTGGTCTGTGGAATTGAAGTGTGTGGCCACAGGGAGATCCTGCCACTGCTGGAGGACTGAGCGCCGGTGTAGGGTGAAACGGTCTCTCAGTCTGTGACGGGTCTCCCCAATGTATAAATGGCCACATCGGGAGCACCAGATACAGTATATCACCCCCGTTGACTCACAGGTGAAGTGGTGCCTCACCTGAAAGGACTGTCTGGGGTCTGGGATGGTGGTGAGGGAAGAAGTGTGGGGGCAGGTGTAGCACTTCTTCCGTTTGCAGGGATGAGTGCCCAGAGGGAGGTCAGTGGGGAGGGATGGGGTGGATGAACGGACAAGGGAGTCATGTAGGGAGCGATCCCTGCGGAAAGCCGACAGTGGGGGGGGGGAGGGGAAGATGTGGCTGGTGGTGGGATCACGTAGGAGGTGGCAGATTATACGTTGGATAACGTATAAGATGAGACTCAAGATGAGGCCACACGCAGATCGATGGAGCAATAGCTTATCTCCCGTGTAGGTAGCCTCCTACCTGCCGGCATGAACATCCAACTCACAGACCGTTGATACCCATGCGCCCCCCCCCCCTTACCCCCATCCCTATCTATTATTTTAGTCTGGTTCTCTTTCTCTCTCTTTTCCCCCCCTCACTATAATCTTCCCCCAGCCCTACCTTTCTTTCTCTTTTATTTCCCATAATTCTCCACCTTCCCCCAGCCCATTTCCCTCCAGCCTATCACTTCCCAGCTCTCTACTTCATCCCTCCACCCACTTCTTATCCCCCCTCAACCATCTCATGTTACTTCACTCCTGGTGAAGGGTTTTGGCCCAAAACATTGTCACTACCTCCTCCCATAGATGCTGTCTGGCCTGCTGAGTTCTGCCAGCATTTTGTGTTTTATTTATTTCCAGCATCTGCAGATTCACTCATGTTAAGTTTAACAGAAACTTACCCAGACAACTTAACCAGAGTCAATGCCTCTTCTGAAGCCTCCTTTGAGCCAAAGCCTGACAAACCCACTCTCACCACTGGCCTACTCCGAACAATGGCCGCTCCACTTGTCCCTTTTGTACTTTTATTTACTCCTCTCTGCACTACTCCACCCACTAACTGGGTCACCAGAATGACACTGAACGCCCGTGAAGCTCTCATTTAAATTGAGTGCTGGCAACCTCAAAGAAGAACCTCCTCGCTGTGCACTGCTCCTGCCACTGATTAGGCCACCAGAATGACTGTTCTTGCTTTCAAGCCTCTTTTTAATAAGCACCAAAACCTGACTGCTCACCAAATGACATGAATGGCAGCGATGCTTCACTATCAGATGAGCTCAACACCTTCTATGCCCTTTTTGAAAGGGAGAATCTAACTACAACTGTGAAGATCCCTGTAGCACTTGGCAACCCTGTGACCTCAGCCTCCGAGGCTGACGTTAGGTTGTCCTTAATGAGGGTGAACCCTCACAAGGCAGCAGGCCCCAATAGAGTACCTGGCAAGGCTCTAAAAACCTGTGCCAACCAACTGTGGGAGTATTCAAGGATATTTTCAACCTTTCACTGCTGTGGTTAGAAGATCCCACCTGCTTCAAAAAGGCAACAATTATACCAGTGCCTAAGAAGAGTAGAAAGAGCTGCCTTAATGACTATCATCCTATAGCACTCACACTACGGTCCTGAAATACTTTCAGAGGTTGATCATGGCTGAAAGGAATTACTGCCTCAGCAAGGACCTAGGACCATTGCAATTTGCCTATCGCCACAATAGGTCTACAGCAGACATAATCTGCAATAACTCTTCACATGGCCTTAGATCACCTGGATGATACAAACAACATCTATGTCAATATGCTGCTCAGTGTTTAAAACCATCATTCCCACAATCCTGATTGATAAGTTACAGAATCTGGGCCTCCGTGCCTCACTCTGCAATTGGATCCTCAACTTCATAACCAAAAGACCACAGTCTGTGCAAACTGGTGATGATATCTCCTCCTTGCTTACAATCAACACTGGTGTACCTCAGGGGTATGTGCTTATCCCACTGCTCTTCTCTCCCTATACTCATGATTATGTGGCTAGGTATAGCTCAAATACCATCTATAAATTTGCTGATGAGACAACCATTGTTGGTAGAATCTCAGATGAAGATCAAAGAGTGTACAGGAGCGAGACATACCAGCTCGTTCCGTGGTGTTGCAGCAATAATCTTGCACTCAGTGTCAGTAAGACAAAAAAGCTGATTATGGACTTCAGGAAGGGTAAGAAGAGAGAACACAAACCTGTCCTCACAGAGGGATCAGAAGTGGAGAGAGAGAGCAATTTCATGTTCCTGGGTGACAATATTTCAGAGGATCTAACCTGGTCCGAATGTATCAATGCAGCTATAATGAAGGCAAGATAGTGGCTATATTTCTTTAGGAGTTTTGGTTTGTCAACTAAAGCACTCAAAAGCTTCTATAGATGTATTGTGAAGAGCATTCTGACTGATTGCATCACTATTGGGGGGGGGTGGGTGGTGTTACAGCACAGGACTGAAAGAAGCTACAGAAAGTTGTAAAATTAGTCAGCTCCATCTTGGGTACTAGCCTCTGTAGTATCCAAGACATCTTCAAGGAGCAGTGCCTCTATATTATCGTGTATTGCATTGAACTGTTGCTGCTAAGTTAACATATTTCACGACACATCTGGTGATAATAAACTTGATTCCAATTCTGATTCCAAATTATATGTGTTATCCTGCATGCTAAGATATTGCTAAACTTCAACATGCAATGGTGCCTCACTACTTAAAAAAAAACACACTTAGTTTTTCTATTTCCTGTAAAGTAAGTAACCACATTTCCCATATAATATTCCACCTACTATATATCTGACCTGTCTAACCTGTCTTAAGGCTGGGATCTGGTGAATGGAAGGAACTTCACTTCAGAGTTCACTCTGTTCACTAGAGTATGAAACATGGCTGTCTGAAGCTCCCAGTTGCCAGTCATTTTAAACCCCCTCCCCATTCCCACACCGACCTGACTATCCTCAGCTCCCACCACTGCCAGCAAGAGGCTATATGCAAACCAATTGAACAGCATCTCATATTCCGCCTAGAACCACGTGGCATGAGTATTAAATTTCCCAGTTTAAGGTAACTCACCCTTTTCTCTCTCCTTCTGATCAACCCAGGTCCTCCTTCACCCACCATAGCCTCTATCTTTCCCTTCCTCCACCCACTCAATCTGCCCAGCATCCACACATTCCAGCCACAGGTCCCCTCCTTCAACAGTTCCCATCTCCTCACTCCACATCCCTTATTTGGTTCCTTTCCTGTTAGATTTCATCATCTGTAGCCTTTGGTTAATCCGACTATCACCTCCCAGCTTTTGTCACTATTTTCACCCTTCCCTGCTATTCCTAAATTCCTAAATCCATCTATTAATCAATCCCCACTCCTCTGTATTTACCTACCACTTGCCACTTCTCACCCCATGCTCCATCCTACCTGTTTAAACTGGCTATTTCCTCACTACTCTTTCAACCTAAAATGACGAATGTCCTTTTTCCTCTACAGAGGTTGTCTGACCTATTAAATTGTCCACAAGTTCTTTTCAGTTTTTAAACTCAAAATGACAACAGTCCTTTTCCCGCTACAGATGTTTCCTAACCCATTCAATTCTCCATCAGTTCATTTTAGGTTTTGCTCCCAATTTCAGCTTCTGCACTCCCTTGTGTCTTTATGAAGGATGTGGTATGGTAAAAGGGACCAAAATTCCCGTACAGGATTCAAGACAGCACAATACCTAGACCCTTCTTGGCATGATAATTTTGTTTTGAATCAATGCTGTCTTGGGCAGCTGACTTTCATCAAAATTCTGTGAAGTTCCAGATGAGCTAATGCTACTCAAATTAATCTTCCTTCCTTAGGACACAGGAAGTGTAGTACTAGAAATTGCCAATAAAAATAAGAAAAGAAACCTGGATCAAACTAAACTCAATTTTTTTTTAAAAAAGGTAAAGCTTAGCTTTGTTTGTCACGTGTATATTGAAACATTGAAACACTCATTGTTTACATCAAGACCAATTCAGTCTGAAGATGTGCTGAGTGTAGTTCGCAAGTACCAACATGCAGATGGGTAAGGAGTTAGGCCATAAGAAATAGCAGCAGAATTAGACCATTCAGCCCATCGAGTCTGCTCTGCTTATCTGGGATCCCACTCAATCCCATAGACCTGCCTCCTTTGATGCTCCGACCAATCAAGATCAACTTCCGCTTTAAGTATATCCACAGACTTGGCCTCCACCACAACTGGTGGCAGAACATTCTACAGATTCACCACTCTGTGGCTAGAATAATTCCTCCTTACTTCTGTTCTAAAAGGTTGCCCCTCAATTTTGAGGCTGTGCCCTCTAGTTCTAAATACCCTGACCAGAGGAAACATCCTCTCCACATCCACTTTATCTAGTCCTTTCAACATTTGATAGTTTTCAATAAGATCCCACGCATTCCTCTAAATTCCAGTGAGTACAGGCTCAAAGCTGCCAAATGTTCCTCATATGTTAACCCCTTCATTCCCAGAATCATCTTCGTGAACCTCCTCTGGATTATCATCAAAGACAATACATCCTTTCTAATATAAGGGTCCCAAAACTGTTGGCAATACTCCAAGTCACTGAACTGAATTCCAAGAACTGAACCCAGGATGAAGTACTGGTGGAATATGCACAAGCAGCACTCAAAAAGTAAGAGCAAGAAATCACTGATAGACCGGACAGAACCTACTGCCTGAGGGCTGATTCTGCCCAGAACATTTGGGCGGACCCCACAGCATCACAGCGGCAGTCCGGGAGCAGCGTTGAAATCTGCAGTAAGATGCCAAACTTTAAATAACTTGAGACTGTTTCATGGAAAAAAGCACTGACGACACTGCGTTTGGGTTAACTCTGCCACGGGAATCATCGCGAGCAGGCTCTTCTTGGAAACGGCGCGAGGCTTAAGAAGAGCTCACAAACCTTCGAGAGAGTTCGCCTAGTTTGAAACCATAACGGTTGGAGGCCATAACTGTCCATTAGAGAAACAGAGGTGCAGGTCCGAATTTGTCTACAAAGTCCGAGAGGCAGCCAGTTTTTCACCTTAACCTTAACCTAATGACAACTTATACCTTATGACTAATGACTTATGACTGATTATTTATGACAAATGACTACTGACTCATGGAACTATCAAACTGCCACACTTGCGAAAAATAAAAGGAGAAAAAAAAGGAAAAGTTGTTTGGTCATTGAGTGGAATCCAGTTAAAAACCCTTCAGGTAGGCGTATTCAATCCATTTCAAGTAGGGAAGCTGCACATGTTCAAAGAAGAACAAGAACTCCGACTTGACACTATCCACAACACCTCCGACCTTCTTTCCAGTCCCTTTTCCAGTTATGACCTCCCAGCTTCTTACTTCATCCCCCCCCCCCCCCATCCACCTGGCTTTACCAATCACCTGTAAACTTGTCCTCCTTCCCCTCTCCTAACCTTGTTATTCCAGCTTTTCCTCTTTTTCCAGCCCTGATGAAGGGTCTTGGCCCAAAATCCACAAATGCTGTCTGATTGTTGAGTTCCACCAGCATTTTGCATGTGTTGCTTTAAATTTTACATGCAGTGTGGAAGTTTTGGTCTATGTTGGAGTTGATAAAAATGACAATAGCACCAAGTAATTTAGTGAATAAAGATAATGGACCAAATTTTCCAAAGAGAAAAAATAAGAATGGCATGCACAATTTTTAAGGCACAAACCAGCTGTCGCAAGGAAGAGATGCCACATGAATTGTAAACTATCAACTACTGCAGGGAAACTCTGCCCCAATGCTCAACTTCCAGAGATGCCACCAACCTGTTGCTGCATACATATATTAATTGATGATTAAAGTTTCCACTGACAGATGAACCCAGTCATTGAAAACAGATGTAGATGTTGATAGTTTTAACAATAGGATGATGAATAACACCTGCCTTTTTTGACTAGAATGTAAACAACTGCACTTGTAAGCAAGACACAAAATGCTGGAGGAACTCAGCAGGTCAGGCAGCATCAATGAAAGGAAATAAAGAATCAGCATTTCAGGTTGAGACCCTTCATTGGGGCTGGAAAGGAAGGGGACAGAAGCCAGAATAAGAAGACAGAGGGAAGGGAAGGAGGACAAGCTGGCAGGAGATAAGTGAAACAAGGCCGACTATTTATTCATCTCCATAGACGCTACCTGACTTGCTGAGTTTCTCCAACATTTTGCACATATTGCTCTGGGTTTCCAGAATCTCTTGTGTTTATGATTAACAACATTTGTGAAAGTTCTGCCATAGATGGTCCCAAGCCCATTTGCGAAAGGAGAGTTGGGCATGGGACGAGAAACCCCATACCATAAAAACCCATAGTTACAGAAATGCCAACAGAAGCTCCAAGAACTTCAGTCTTGGGAGAAGAAGGATTTTAGATGATCCACATCTGGGCACAACTTGAAAGACTGGCCCAGGACAGAGGATTCTGGTGAGATAACATCAATGGCCTATGCCTCCGTAGGTTGTTGGGTTTAAGTAAGTAAATTTGTGAAACCTGACATGAGAGATTCAACAGATGCTGAAAATCTTGGCAACACACACAACCTTACAGAATTATATTTTACCAAAAATGAATGGTCTCATGCACCATTAGTATACAGCGATACTCATATACTTCATGGCCAAATGTTTTTAAAACTCCATCATGTGATACTAGAATCTGACATCATGCAGCCCTGCAAAACCGAACAGCTGCACAAAACTGACTGAAAGAACTTGTCCAATGAAGACTTTCCACAGTAATAGTTAATGAATAATTAATATAGTATTATAATTACTAATATAATTAGTTCATTTCAGTGTTCATATAGGCACAAGGAGCTTCATTCTCTTCAAGGTTCAAAGTAAATTTGTTATTAAAGTTTGTGTATGTCACCATACACCCTGAAATTCATTTTCTTGCAGGCATTCATAATAGAACAAAGAACTACAACAGAATCAATTAGACACCACACATAAAAAACTGACAACCAATGAGCAAAAGGAGACAAACAGTGCAAATACAAAAAATACAAATCATAATAACAATAAGCACAATGATTAATTACAAATAATAATATAAATACAAGCCTGATCCAGTTTTAGATTCATACTGAGTTTACTGTCTGTGTGGAGTTTATCTGCGAAGAATTTACAGTCTGTGTTGAGTTTACTTATGTGTGAAGTGGACTGTCTCTGTGAAGTTTCTCTGTGTGCAATTTGCCTGTCCGTGTGGAGTTAAATATCAATGTGGAGATTTTCCTGTGTGGATATTGTGTATGTGGAGTTCATGTCTGTCTGCATGGAGTTTGCTGTATGTGTGGAGTTGACGGCACTTGTGAAGCTTCCCTATGTGCAGTTTACTGTCTGTGTGATGTTAAATGTCGGTCTCCATTCAACATGTGCAGCTTAGACCAAAAGATATAGGAGCAGAATTAAGCCAGTTGGCTCATCGATTCTGCACCACCATTTCATCATGGCTGATCTAATTTTCCTCTCGGTCCCAATCTCCTGCCTTCTCCCCATATCCCTTCATGCCCTGACCAATCAAGAATCTATCAACCTCTGCCTTAAACATACATAAAGACTTGGCCTCAACAGCTGTCTGTGGCAAAGGATTCCATTGATTCACCACTCTCTAGCCAAAGAAATTTCTTCTCATCTCCATTCTAAAAGGACGCCCCTCTATTCAGAGGCTGTGTCCTCAGGTCTTAGACTCTCCCACCATAGGAAACATCTTCACATCCACTCTATCATAGCCTTTCATCATTTGATAGGCTTTAATGAGGTCACCCTGCATCCTTTTGAATTCTAGGTAATACAGGCTCAAAGTCATCAGATGCTCTTCATATGACAAGCCATTCAACCCTGGAATCATTTTTGTGAATTTCCTTTGAACTCCTTCCACTTCAGCACATCCCTTCTAAGATTAGGGACCCAAACCTGCTCACAATATTCAAGTGAGGCCACCAGTGCTTTATAATGTTACAACATTGCATCCTTGCTTTTGACAGACAGACAGACATACTTTATTGATCCCGAGGGAAATTATGTTCTAGTCCTCGTGAAATGAATGCTAACATTGCATTTGCCAAAGGGACAATTTGGACCTGAACTGGAGGGAGACTAATGTCAATGCGGAAAGGTTTCCTAATGCTGCCTGGTGAAGTTTAGAGTTGCAAGGAGATGGGTACCAGAGTGCCAGAGGAGTTAATGGAGAGGTTGTGGCGGCAGATGTTGATAAGACCTCAGAAAAAATTAGGAATCAAAAGGTTGAGTATGGTGCAACAAAATCTAAAAGGGTAAATACAGGACTGAAAGTGCTGTATCTGAATGCGCACAGTACATGGAATAAGATAAATGAACTTGCACCACAGTTGCAGATTGGCAGGTATGATGTTGTAGGCATCACGGAATCATTGCTGAAAGATTATAGCTGGGAGTTTAATGTCCAAGGATGCACAGTGTATCAAAAGGGTAGGCAGGAAGTGTCAGCGTGGAGTTAGTCACTGAGGAATTACTGTGTAGAGTTTACTATCAGTGTGGTATTTACCATCTGAGTAGAGTTTAGGTGGAGCTTATTATATTTGTGGAATTTGTCTGTGTGGGTTAATTAACTGGAGTTTACTGTCTGTATAGAGTTTACTGTATGTGTGCAGTTTACTCTCAATGAGTTTCTATTTGCAGTTTGTGTGGAGTTTACAAGCTGAGTGGAGTTTGTCTGTGAGGAGATTACTGTGGAGATGGAGTTTGCTGTCCATGTGTTGGTAACTATCTATGTGCAGAATGTCTGTGTGAAATTTCTATATGTGGAGATTACTGTCTGCGTGGAGATAGTCTCTGAGAAGTTTACTGTGTAGAGTTTACTGCCTGAGTGGAGTTTGACTACTTGCAGTTTACTGTCTATGTGGAGTTAGTCTATGTAGAGTTTGCTGTCTGTGTGGATTTTAACATTTGTGTGGAAATTACACTGTGTGGAGTTTACAGTCTGTGTGCAGTGTGAGTGCATGAAGTGTTTACTGCCAATGTGGAGTTTACTCTCCATTTCAAGTTTACTGTGTGTGGAGTTTGTCTCTGAGGAGGTTACTGGCCATGTGGAGTTTATCTGTGAGGAGTTTATTTTCTGTATGAAGTTCATTTGTGTGGAGTTTACTGTCCCTCTGAAGTTTTGTCTGTGTGCTGTATACTGTCTCCATGAATTTACTGTCTGTGCAGAGTTGAATATCAGTGTGAAGTTCATCTGTGTGGAGTTCACTGACCGTGTGGAGTTTGTGTGAGTTTTACTGTCTGTGGAGATAAATGTGAGTGTGGAATTTGTGTGGAGTTTACTGTATGTAGTTTGTGTAAAGTTCACTGTCTGTGTGGAGGCTTCTGTTGGTTTGGAGTTAATTTTCCATGTGGAGTTTACTTACTGTGTAGAGTTTACTGTCTCAGTGGAGCTTAGCTGTGAGGAGTTTACTTTCTATGTGGAGTTTGTCAGTGCAGAGTTCACTTGATGTGTGGAGTTTACTGTTCCTGTAAAGCTTTGTCTGTGTTTACTGTCTGTGTAAGTTTACTAACTGTGTGGAGATTACAGTCTGAGTGGAGTTTGTCTGTGAGGGTTTACAGTCAAGTTTAATCAATTATGAATCAATTCCAATGGGCCAATCAGCAGCAGGACCAGGCTACAGTGACAAGGTTTCTCGCAGGTCAGTGACGCTTGTTTAAACAGAGTTTCACGGGAGTTCAAACTCATTCCGACAGACCAATCAGTAGCAGGTGTCACGGTCCGGTCCATGGACTCTGCATTCCAGTTCACGGTCCAGTCCATGGACTCTGCATTCTGGTTATTTCTTTCTCCCCGTGTTCCATTGAGCGCTTTGATTGAGGCACCTGATCCTCATTTCAAGCCTACAACATAAATAGCTCCAGGGTTCAGCTATACCTTTGCTGGACCGTCATCAGAAACTCACACCAAGAAGCTCATCACCAGAAACACATCACCAGAAGCCAGTTTGTCACCGGAAGTTTGTCACCGGAAGCCAGGGCGGCAGATTCAGGCTCCGGGGCTGCCAAGTTGTCTGGACCATCATCGGAACCACTGAGAATCGTGGACTCTAAGTTGCTCCAGTGCCTGTGCTGCTTAGCGAATTCAGTCGTTTTCATGTCCAGCTGAGTTGCCGGCTGTTTGCTGCTGCACTGAGTAAGGTACAAATTCTGTCATTTCCATGGCCATCTGAGATTTGCTAGTTGTTTGCTGCCACTCCGAGCAAAGGTACGAATGGACTGTCATTGTGTGGTTTTGTCTCCTCGTTGTCCAAGTCCTTTCCAGCTGAGTGAGCCTGGCCGTTCACTGCTGCTCCGAGTTGAGTATTCTGTCTCTTCATTGTCCATGTCTGTGTTCCAGTCCAGTCAAGTCCGAGTCGAGATCCAAGTCTCGAGTCCAAGTTATGTCCAAGTCCAAGTCAAGTCCAGGTTTTACCAGTTTGTTATCCAGTGTTTACGTCCATGTTGACATTTTGTCCTCATTCCTGGCCTTCCTAATTTTCAATAAACACAGTCCTGTTTAAACTACCTCAGTGTCTGAGTCCTGCACTTGGGTCCACTCCCAGCACTCCCTTGTAACAGCAGGAGCAGGCCATAGCGACAAAGTTTCTTGCAGGTTGCTGATGCTTGTTTAAAAGTACATAAAGGACAAGCGGGGTGGCCATTGTGTGGAGTAGGCCGGTGGTGAGAGTAGGAGTGTCAGTCTTTGGCTTGAAAGAGGCATTGGCTCTGGGTAAATTTCATTTTTTTTCTCTCTTACTGTCCTTTGTGTAGTAAATAGCTGTTGTGTGTTCTTCATGTTGGATGTTGGAGACCTGGGAGTTCTGTGTGAAGTGCATCTGGCTACAGCTCCTTCTAACATTTCAATAGGTACAGTTAATTTCAGAGAAATGTATACGATATACATCCTGAAATTCTTTTTCTTCACAAACATCCACAAAAACAGAGGAATGCCCCAAAGAATGAATGCGAGAACCTTCCCATGCACAAGCAGCAGCAAAGCAACAAACCCCCCCCCCAACCTCACCGACCAACAAAAAACCATCTGCACTGTCCACCGAGCACTCAAGCATGCAGCAAAGCTTCAATAAAGACATAGACTTGCAGAACCCCAAAATCTATTCATTCACCCAGTATTCGAAATACCACAAGCTCTCTCTTTCCCTAATAAAGGAAAGAGATGTCCCCATTTCACAGCGAGAGGGGAGACATAACAAACAATTCTCTGATTTACAATGTTAAAAGTCTGTGACATTGTTTTTTCTGAGTTCTGTGCTTAAAGAACTTGGTTCTCTGGGCACAAAGCCAGCAGCCAGCTCGCTACTTTCAATCTTCTGTGTACTCCCATGACATATCAGGTGGTGGCACCAGCTTCGAATCGGCCCATCTCCAGAGCCCAAAACTCTGGCACCCTGAAGCCACGCTAGTTTTCCAGGCCGCATCTTTGACATATTGAAAAGTGGCTGGTCGTGATGTCCCAAGAGCGAGCCCCATTTCCGCAAAGAACTGGTCAGCGCGTAACTCCAGGTGAGGGTCCTCAAAAGAACCCTGAAAAGGAAAAGAAGAGATTTTAAAGATAGAAATAGAACTGTTTCTGAAGATGCAAGTAAAGGAGTCACCATTAGGGGCAATCATCCTAAGCTTTGAAGATTATGTTAGGGATCTGGAGCAGCAGCTGGAGACCTTTGGCTTACATGAGAGAGCGAGTAGGTAACCGATCAGAGTTACAGGGAAGTAGTCACCCCTAAGTTGCAGGAGGTGAGTAGCTGGGTGCCTGTCAGGAGAAATGGAAATCTGAATAGGCAGTTAACGCAGAGCATCCCTGTGGCCTTCAATAATAAGTATACTATTTTGAAAACTATTGTGGGAGATGACCTCCCAGGGAAATACCATGGAGACCAGGTTACACGCACTGAGCATAGGTCCATTGTGCAAAAGGGAAAGAGGGAGAAGAGGGAAGCAGTAGTGATAGGGGAGTCAATAGAGAGGGAAACAGACAACAGATTCTGTAAAAGTGGAGGGTCACCTGTTGGTATGTTGCTGCCCGGATGCCAGGGTCAGGGGCATCTCAGATCATGTCCACGCATTTTGGAGAGGGATGGAGAGCAGCTAGATGTCTTGGTACATATCTCTAGAGTGAGGGGTTTAGATGGGGTGGAGTTTGTTAGGTGTTTTCAGGAAGGTTTCTTGACACAATATGTAGATAAGCCGACAAGAGGATGGGCTGTACTTGATCTGGTATTGGAAATGAACTTGGTCAGGTGTCAGATCTCTCAGTGGGAGAGCATTTTGGAGATAGTGATCACAATTCTATCTCCTATACTATAGCGGTATAGCTGATGGAACGCATGAACATTGACTTCTCTAACTTCCATTAATGCCCCTCCTCCCCTTCTTACCCCATCCCTGATATATTTAGTTTTTTCCCCCTCCTTTTTTTCTCTCTTTCTGCCCATCACTCTGCCTGTCCTCCATCTCCCTCTAGTGTTCCCCTTCCCCTTTCTTTCTCCCTAGGCCTCCCGTCCCATGATCCTTTCCCTTCTCTAGCTCTGTATCCCTTTTGCCAGTCACCTTTCTGGCTCTCAGCTTCACCCCACCCCCTTCGGTCTTCTCCTATCATTTTGCATTTCCCCCTCCCCCTCCTACTTTCAAATCTCTTAGTATCTTTCCTTTCAGTTAGTCCTGACAAAGAGTCTCGGCCCAAAGCATTGACATTGCTCCTCCCTATAGGTGCAGCCTGGCCTGCTGCGTTCCACCAGCATTTTGTGTGTGCTGCTTGAATTTCCAGCATCTGCAGATTTCCTCATGTTGGACTATGGATAACCCTAGGTAATTTTTAAGGTAATGACAAATTCAGCACAGCTTTGTGGGCTGAAGGGCCTGTATTGTGCTGTAGGTTTTCTATGTTTCTATGACATGAAAAGAGAATTTAGAGAGCTAGGTAGAAAGCTGAGAAGCAGGACCTCCTGGGTAGTAATTTCTGGATCACTGCCTGGATTCTGGATTAATGTATTCTGGATTCTGCTGGTGCAGGGTTCAGGGCTTCAGGTTCTTGTATCATTGGGATCTCTTCTGGGGGAGATATGACCTGTTTAAAAGTGACAGGTTGCACCTGAACTTGAGGGGACCCAATATTTTTGCAGGCAGGTTTGAAAGAGCTGTTGGGGAGGGTATGAACTAATTTGGTCAGGGAGTGGGAACCAACATGAAGGGACTCAGGATAGAACAGATGGTAAAAAAGCAAAGATAGTGTGTGTGTGGTCAGACTGTCAGGACGAATTAGCGTTCGTCCCTCCCCACTAATCTCCCTCCAGGCACCTATCCCTGCAAGTGGCCTAAGTACTACACCTGCCTATATCCCTCCTCACTCATCTCCATTCAGAGTCCCAAGCAGTCCTTCCAGGTGAGGCAACAACAAATTGGCTTAAAGGAAGAAAACAGAGGGTAGTTGTGGAAGGAAAGTATTCTGCCTGGAGGTCGGTGACTAGTGGAGTGCCGCAGGGATCTGTCCTGAGACCCCTGCTATTTCCTGCTTGAGAAGTTGCAGAACCTGGGCCTCTGTACCTCCTCTGCAATTGGATCTTCAACTTCCTGACCAGAAGACAACAATCTGTGCAGATTGGTAATAACATCTCCTCCTCACTGACAGTCAACACAGGTGCACCTCAGGCGTGTGTGCTTATTAGCACACTGCTCTACTCTCTCTATACCCTTGACTGTGTTGCTAGGCATAGCTCAAATATCATCTATAAATTTACTTATTTTACAGCCTTTGTTGGTAGAATCTCAGAGGGTGGTGAGAGGGCATACATACAGGAGTGAGATATGCCAATTAATGGAGTGGTGCAACAACCTGACCCTCAATATCAGTAAGGTGAACAGAAGTGGAGAGAGTGACCAGTTTCCTGGATATCATGATCTCTGAGGATCTAACCTGATCCCAACTTATCGATGCCATTATAAAGAATCAACTATACTTCATTTGGAGTTTGAAGAGATATGGCACGTAAACAAATATACTCAGAAACTTCTATAATGTACTATGGAGAGCACTCTGACAGGCTGATTCACTGTCTGGTATGGGGGGAAGGGGGTGGCTAATGCACAGGACCAAAAGAAGCTGCAGAGGGTTGCATATTTTGTTGGCTTCATCTTGGGTACTAGCCTATAAAGTACCCCGGACATCTTCAAGGAGCAGTGTCTCAGAAAGACATTGTCCTTTATTAAGGACCCTCAGCACCCAGGGCATGCCCTTTTCTCACTGTTACCATCAGGTAGGAGGTACAGAAGCTTAAAGCCACACACTCAGTGATTCAGGAACAGTTTCTTCCTCTCTGCATCCAATTCCTAAATGGACATTGAACCCTTGGACACTACCTCACTTTTTTAATATATTGTAGCAATGTACTACATACAGAGCTGGAGATGACACGCAGTCGGTAAGTCGTTTTGAGACTAGTTTATTCAAACTTCACAGCACTGGCATTTAATCCCTAGTGCCCACCCTCTCCGGGCGGAAATGACGTCAGAGGTGCATTACCAAAGTCTCCCCCTGTGCGCTGGCTATTTGTGAGCCGGTTCGCCTGCGCAGAAAGTGGGTCGCCACAATATATTATTTCTGTTTTTTGTATGATTTTTAGTCTATTCAATATATGTATACTATAATTGATTTACTTATTTATTTATTATTATTACTATTTTATTTTGTTTTTTTCTTCTACATTATATATTCCATTGATGTGCACCTGCTAAGTTAACAAATTTCACGACACATGCCGGTAATAATATACCTGATTCTGATTCAGACTAATAGTTCATCATGGACTAGATGGGCCAAAGAGCCTGATTCAGTGCCTTGGTGTTTGATGACACTAGGAAAAATGACAACAATAAAACCCACTGACTCAGATCCAGGAGATCCAGCAGTTGAGCTGCAGGCTTTTATGCACATAAGTGAACTTCTGTTTCTGTTCAAGTGAATATCGTTCTTTGGAAAGATGTGGACAATAACTAATTTACCATGAAATAACTGGTTCAAAATTAGGTTTATGTGCTTTATCGAAAAGGAGGCAGAAAATACTGGAGAGAGGACATTATTCATGATCATGAAATATTGGATTGGCCACGGATAGATTATTATGACGGATCTGTGAGTGACACACTAGAGCAGTTGTGAAGACTTTGGAGAAAAGATTTTCCAAATTAATCACAGCATTGAGGGTCTTTAGCTATGTGAGTGTATCAGCACAGCTGTGGTATGCGTAGAGCAAAATGCTAATTTAAGAGCAAAAAGAACAATTCTGATTGAGATTAGAGAGAGAATCAGATACACAGCAGCTCTAGCAGAGTTTTCAGACCATTAGTTCCTACGAGGTGAAATCTAACATCATGAATGGCAATGATGCTTCACTCCCAGATCAGCTCAACATCTTTTAGGCTGGCTTTGAATGGGAGGTTAGAAGTACACCTATGCAATTCCCTGCAGCATCTGGTGACCCTGTGATCACTGTCTTAGAGGCTGACGTCAGAAAATATTTCAAGAGGGTGAACCCTCGCAAGACACCCCCTGATGGTGTACCTGAGGGGGCTTTGAAAATCTATGCCATCCAACTGGTGGGAGTATTCAAGGACATTCAAAGATTCAAAGTACATTTATTATTAAAGTATGTATGCAATATAAACTTTGAAAATGATCTTCCCTACAGACAGCCATGGTCAAAGAAAAACATCAAATCTCCCCCACACAAAAAAAAAACAAATTGGGCAAATGGCAACAAAAAAAAGAGCAAAATATGCATAATATAAAATACAAAATAGAAAGAGTCCAGGCAAATTCAGTTCAGCTCAGTGTTCATTATCTGCAGCCCACCACAATTCAAAGTTGCCCAAACAGAAACAAACAAAAAAAGCAACCAGAAACCAAAACCCATCATAATGTGAGCTACAGAGCCCGACCCACAAACTGCTTGGATTAAACCTTGCCCGAGAGAGACCAGGTCTATGGCACCATTCTCCAACAGCATCAAGGGAGAGAGACCATTTAAATGTGGGGACTTTCCTTCCATATAACAATCACAGCACGGAAACAGGCCATCTTGGCCCTCCTAGTCCATGCCGAACCCTTAATCTCACCTAGTCCCACCTACCCGCACTCAGCCCATAACCCTCCACTCCTTTCCTGTCCATATACCTATCCAATTTTACCTTAAATGACACAACTGAACTGGCCTCTACTACTTCTACAGGAAGCTCATTCCACACAGCTATCACTCTTTGAGTAAAGAAATACCCCCTCGTGTTTCCCTTAAACTTCTGCCCCCTAACTCTCAAATCATGTCCTCTAGTTTGAATCTCCCCTACTCTCAATGGAAACAGCCTGTTCACGTCAACTCTATCTATCCCTCTCAAAATTTTAAATACCTCGATCACATCCCCCCTCAACCTTCTACACTCCAATGAATAGAGACCTAACTTGTTCAACCTTTCTCTGTAACTTAATTGCTGAAACCCAGGTAACATCCTAGTAAATCGTCTCTGCACTCTCTCTAATTTATTGATATCTTTCCTATAATTCGGTAACCAGAACTGCACACAATATTCCAAATTTGGCCTTACCAATGCCTTGTACAACTTTAGCATTACATCCCAACTTCTGTACTCAATGCTTTGATTTATAAAGGCCAGCGTTCCAAAAGCCCTCTTCACCACCCTATCTACATGAGACTCCACTTTCAGGGAACTATGCACAGTTATTCCTAGATCTCTCTGTTCCTCTGCATTCCTCAATGCCCTACCATTTACTCTGTATGTTCTATTTGGATTATTCCTGCCAAAATGTAGAACCTCACACTTCTCAGCATTAAACTACATCTGCCAACGTTCAGCCCATTCTTCTAACCGGCATAAATCTCCCTGCAAGCTTTGGAAATCCACCTCATTATCCACAACACCTCCTACCTTAGTATCATCGGCATACTTACTAATCCAATTTACCACCCTATCATCCAGATCATTTATGTATATTACAAACAACATTGGGCCCAAAACAGATCCCTGAGGCACTCCGCTAGTCACTGGCCTCCATCCCGATAAACAATTATCCACCACTACTCTCTGGCATCTCCCATCTAGCCACTGTTGAATCCATTTTATTACTCCAGCATTAATACCTAATGACTGAACCTTCTTAACCAACCTTCCATGTGGAACTTTGTCAAAGGCTTTGCTGAAGTCCATATAGACTACATCCACTGCCTTACCCTCGTCAACATTCCTCGTAACTTCTTCAAAAAATTCAATAAGGTTTGTCAAACATGACCTTCCACGCACAAATCCATGCTGGCTACTTCTAATCAGATCCCGTCTATCCAGATAATTATAAATACTATCTCTAAGAATACTTTCCATTAATTTACCCACCACTGATGTCAAACTGACAGGTCTATAATTGCTAGGCTTCCTTCTAGAACCCTTTTTAAACAATGGAACCACATGAGCAATACGCCAATCCTCCGGCACAATCCCCGTTTCTAATGACATATTAAAGATCTCCGTCAGAGCTCCTGCTATTTCTACACAAACTTCCCTCAATGTCCTGGGGAATATCCTGTCAGGACCCGGAGATTTATCAACTTTTAAATTTCTTAAAAGCGCCAGTACCTCCACCTCTTTAATTGTCATAGGTTCCATAACTTCCTTACTTGTTTCCCACACCTTACACAATTCAATATCCTTCTCCTTAGTGAATACCGAAGAGAAGAAATCGTTCAAAATCTCTCCCATCTCCCTCGGCTCCACACATAGCTGACCACTCTGATTCTCTAAGGGGCCAATTTTATCCCTCACTATCCTCTTGCTTTTAATATAACTGTAGAAACCTTTCAGATTTACTTTCACCTTATTTGCCAAACCAACCTCGTATCTTCTTTTAGCTTTTCTGATTCTCTCTTCAGGAGCAGAGAGTGAGAGGGAGCGAGACCATCACACGCAGACAACGTCCTCTGGCAACAACGAGTGAGAGGCTGGTAGACAGTGCAGATCACCAGCTCAGGCACTCACCTCGATGATTTCGCTCTTCCTCGGCACTTTAATCGGTGAGATTGGTGAGAAATGGAGTTGATCGTGGGCTTGCTATCCATCTCCAGGCCTCTTGATGTCAAGGCCACAGACTTTGCTCGAAGTCTCATGGAACATCTTTGGATTCAGCAAAGCACTAGGTCACTCAATTGACCCGAAAGCACACCACCAAAATTAGATCACAAGCTCCAAAAGGAGAACTATATTTGAAAGAAAAAAAAGGAGTAAAAGAAGTGAAAGAAGTAGCTTCATGAACCATCTGGAGAATATCACCCTTGGTGGCTTTGTTCGCTGGTGCCATCCTCTTCCAGTCAGAGGTTTCCACGTGCTTCAGAAGGGTGACAATCATACCAGTGCCCAAGAAGAACAGGGGTAGCCCAGTTGATTATTGTCCAGTAGCTCTCACATCTAGAACCAACTCCTGCCTTAGCAAGGACCTGGCCCCACTGCAATTTGCCCATCATCACAATAGGTCTACAACAGATGCAATCTTACTGGCTTTCTACTCAGCCTTGGATCACTTGGACAATAGTTATATCTGCATCAGGCTGCTGTTTATTGATTACAGCTCAGCATTCAACACAATCATACACTCAGTTCTATTCAACAAACTCCAGAACCTGGGCCTCTGTACCTCCCACTGCTACTAGATCTTTGAGTTCCTCAGTGGGAGACCACAGTCTGTGCAGATTGGAAATACCATCTCCTCCTCATTGAGAATCAACAGTGATGCACCTCAAAGATGTGTGTTTACCCCACTGCTCTACATCCACGATTGTGTGGGTAGGCACAGCTCAGGTGCCATCTATAAATTTGCCAATACATACCCTCATCAAGGGATCAAAAGTGATAAGAGTTAATTGATTCTATACATTAGAGTCAATTTTTAAGGATGAGGTGATGGAGTACTTGGTGACACAGGACAAGATAGTACAAAGTCAGCATGGCTTCCTTCAGGGAAAACCCTGCCTGACAAACCTATTGGAAATGTTTGAGGAGATTACAAGTAGGATAGTTAAAGGGGATGCAAAGGACCTTGTATATTTGGACTTTGACAAGGTGCCACGCATGAGGCTGCTTACCAAGTTAAGAGCCCATGGTATTACAGGAAAGTTACTAGCATGGTTAGAGCATTGGTAGATTGGTAGGAGGCAGCGAGTGGGAATAAAAGGATCCTTTTCTTTTTGGCTGCCAGTGACTAGTGGTGTTCCGCAGGGGTTGATGTTGGGACCACTTCTTTTTACACTGTATATAAATGATGATGGAATAGGTGGCTTTGCTGCCAAGTTTGCAGATAATATGAAGACTAGTGGAGGGGCAGGTAGTGTTGAGGAAACAGGTAGGATGCAGAAGGACTTAGACAGATTAGGAGAATCGGCAAGAAAGTGGCAAATGAAATAAAATGTTGGAAAATACATGGTCATGCACTTCGATGCCTTTGGTATGACAGGGAGCCCACTGGAGTTCACAGTGGGGTTTCAGAACATGCGTCAGAAGAAGGGGAAGAAGCTTTCTACTTAGATTTTTTGACTAGAGAGGCAGTTAAATTGCTTGCGGCACAGAGGCGTCATTCATGTGGCTGAAGTGGATCAGTTAAGAATGGACCAGATAGCCAAGGGCGCCCAGTCCCAGGACTTGATTGCTTGGAGTCTCCGACATTCTTGTAAGATGCGTCCCCCTCTCTCATTTGCTGAGCTGATCAGACAGGTATGGAAGGAAGAGGACATGTTGAAGGTGCAGGAGGGCTACGTCAGCAGGGTACAGTCCTTGATAGTAGCCCCTTGTAGTGTGGTGACCACAGATAGCCTGCCCCGGGGAGGGGTAGAGGAGATTGTGGCAGAGTTGAGAACTGAGATGCCTCTGCTGTTATCAGTGGGTGTAACCCCCCATACAATGGAGCTGATGGGGGCGGATCCTGTAAGAGGATGAACAATGTGGAGGTCTGTTAGCAGCCGGTGTCACGCGAGGAGAGTGAACCCCTGGGTACCTAAGCAGAGAGGGTCATTGGGAAAACTTAGAGGAGACCCAATGAGGGAATGGCCTGGTGTTTGTGGGGGAATACATTCCCAGCAATATACCAAGGAGCTCCCGGAAGCAAAAGATCCTATTCCTGAAGGCTTAGTGGGATCATGCTCCAGTGTGTCACTATGGATAGAGAGTATTTATGCTAAGGACATACTCAACACTGGGTTGCAGGTCCCATTTGACAACCGGTATCTGAAACATTTACCATTGACACCATTCAGGGCACTGGAGATCTGGGGATTCAGTGCCAGGGATTATTCATAGGACGGTTATTTGTCAGTGAAGCTGGAGTTCTTGAAGGCTGATGTGGAAGTGTCTGAGGTTATGATACATTAGTGCTGGTTTGTCCAGATCCCATAGAGAAAGGCGGCATTTCAATTCTGGTGGGGACCAACACCCCTCTTGTGAGGAGGCTCATGGGGGTCTGCAAGGAGAAAGCTAGTGAGAGCTTTCTGGGAACACTGTCCATGCACTGGGTGTTTCAGGCTGCTTTTGAGAAAGTGAATAGCTGCAATGGGCTGGATACTGACTTTAGACCGGGGACCGTGTGGGTCACCCAGGTGAAGCCTATAGTGGTATAGCCCAGGAGTGTAGTGAGAGTGATGAGGACCCTCAAATTTCCCAGAGTGCCTGAGGGTGAGGCCTTCTTAGTGGATGCTCCGGAAGACCAAGAGGGGGAGCTGGGATTTCCTGCTGGGGTACTGGTGAGGCCCGAACTGCAGAAGCCCTCAGTTATACAGGTGAGCAGGATGGCAGTGATTGTCAGGAACACTACGAATAGGAAAGTCACCTTCAGGCAGGGGATGCCCCTCATGCATCTGTTCCCGGTGACGGTAATGTCTAGTGCCCCTCTGAGACAAGCTGGGGAGAAACTATTGGAAAAAGGGGAAAAGTTGACCGCTGAGTCATTTGACTGGTGACTCCCCGGTTCCTGCAGGTTGGAAGAGGAGGTTGGTAGAAAAGATGTTGAAGCTGGAAGGTGTCTTTTCCACTGATGAGTTTGATGTGGGTTGTTCCAAGATCACGCATCACACTATCTGGGTGACTGAGGACAACCCATTCAGAGACAGGTTGTGGAGGCTGGCTCCTGCAGACGCGGAAGATGTTCGGCAGCATTTGTGTAAGTTGAAGGAAGCTGGGATCATCACTAAGCCCCGAAGCCCCTGTGCGTTCCCAATAGTAGCGGCCAGGAAGAAGAATGGGAAGGTCCTCTTTTTTGGAAGAGGACAGCGAGGCTTTGAGAGGAAGTGCGGCGGCGGCCATTTTCAAATTGTCCAATTGCGTCTCAGATCGGAGTTCTGAGAGGCGGGACTGTGCAGGCGCGTGAGGAGGCCTGGGAAGGAGGGAAGATATAAAAAGGAGAGACTGAGTGAGGTAGTTCTCTTTTGGAAGAGGACAGCGAGGCTTTGAGAGGAAGCACGGGGGTGGCCATTTTCAAATTGTCCAATTGCGTCTCAGATCGGAGTTCTGAGAGGCGGGACTGTGCAGGCGCGTGAGGAGGCCTGGGAAGGAGGGAAGATATAAAAAGGAGAGACTGAGTGAGGTAGTTCTCTTTTGGAAGAGGACAGCGAGGCTTTGAGAGGAAGCACGGGGGTGGCCATTTTCAAATTGTCCAATTGCTTCTCAGATCAGAGTTCTGTGATGCGGGACTGCGCAGGCGCATGAGGAGGCCTGGGAAGGAGGGAAGATATAAAAAGAACGCAGCCTTAAGAAGCGGGCAGCTTCGTTTGTGGGCAGCGGAGTGCGCCGGGAGCAGAGTGTAGGGCTTGGGCTCAGGGGGCTTAGGCGGAAGAGGGCACAGTAGGCTTACCTTTTAGTTCTTGTTATTGTCAGTTATTCGGGAAGTATGAGTGTGAGGGCAGCTTGTTGTTCTCGGTGTCGGATGTGGGAGGTCCTGGAGTCTCCGAGCCTCCCGGACGTCCACATCTGCGCCAGGTGCACCGAACTGCAGCTCCTGAGGGACCGAGTTAGGGAACTGGAGCTGCAGCTCGATGACCTTCGCCTGGTCAGGGGGAGTGAGGAGGTGATAGAGAGGAGTTACAGGCAGGTGGTCACTCCGGGGCCACGGGAGGCAGATAGGTGGGTCACGGTCAGGAAGGGGAAGAGGCAGGTACTAGAGAGTACCCCAGTGGCTGTACCCCTTGACAATAAGTACTCATGTTTGAGTACTGTTGGGGGGGACAGCCTACCTGGTGGAAGTGACAGTGGCCAGGCCTCTGGCACAGAGGATGGCCCTGTAGCTCAGAAGGGTAGGGATAGAAGAAAGAGGAAGAAAGAGGACCATAGTAATAGGGGACTCGATAGTCAGGGGTTCAGACAGGCGGTTCTGTGGAGGTGATCGGGAGTCCCGGATGGTAATTTGCTTCCCTGGTGCCAGGGTTTGGGATGTTTCTAATCGCGTCCAAGATATCCTGAAGTGGGAGGGTGAGGAGCCAGAGGTTGTGGTACATGTAGGTACCAATGACATAGGTAGGAAAGGGGAAGAGGTCCTGAAACGAGAGTATAGGGAGTTAGGAAGGCAGTTAAGAAGAAGGACCGCAAAGGTAGTAATCTCAGGATTACTGCCTGTGACACACGACAGTGAGAGTAGGAATAGAATTAGGTGGAGGATGAATGTGTGGCTGTGGGATTGGAGCAGGGGGCAGGGATTCAAGTTTCTGGATCATTGGGACCTCTTCTGGGGCAGGCGTGACCTGTTCAAGAAGGACGGGTTACACTTGAATCCTAGGGGGACCAATATCCTAGCGGGGAGGTTTGCTAGGGCTACAGGGCAGACTTTAAACTAGTAAGATGGGGGGCGGGAATCAATTTGAGGAGACTATGGGAGAGGAGGTTAGTTCACCAGTAGAGCAAGTAAATAGACAGTGTGTGAGGGAGGAAAGGCAGATGATGGAGAAGGGATGCGCTCAGCCCGAAGATGTAGGGGAGAAGAAAGAAAAGGATAATAAATTTGAATGCATTGTTAGGGATGGAAAGAGAGGAGGAGGTGGAGAGTATCTTAAATGTATCTATTTTAATGCTATGAGCATTGTAAGAAAGGTGGATGAGCTTAAAGCGTGGATTGATACCTGGAATTATGATGTAGCTATTAGTGAAACATGGTTGCAGGAAGGGTGTGATTGGCAACTAAATATTCCTGGATTTAGTTGCTTCAGGTGTGATAGAGTAGGAGGGGCCAGAGGAGGAGGTGTTGCATTGCTTGTCCGAGAAAATCTTAAGGCGGTGCTTTGGAAGGATAGATCAGAGAGCTCCTCTAGGGAGGCTACTTGGGTGGAATTGAGGAATGGGAAAGGTGTAGTAACACTGATAGGAGTGTATTATAGGCCACCTAATGGGGAGCGTGAGTTGGAAGAGCAAATGTGTAAGGAGATAGCAGATATTTGTAGTAAACACAAGGTGGTGATTGTGGGAGATTTTAATTTTCCACACGTAGACTGGGAAGCTCATTCTGTAAAAGGGCTGGATGGTTTAGAGTTTGTGAAATGTGTGCAGGATAGTTTTTTGCAACAATACCTAGAAGTACTGACTAGAGATGGGGCAGTGTTGGATCTCCTGTTAGGGAATGCGATAGGTCAGCTAACAGATGTATGTGTTGGGGAGCATTTCGGGTCCAGTGATCACAATAGCATTAGCTTCAATATAATTATGGAGAAGGACAGGACAGGACCTAGAGTTGAGATTTTTGATTGGAGAAAGGCTAACTTTGAGGAGATGTGAAGGGATTTAGAGAGAGTGGATTGGGTCAAGTTGTTTTATGGGAAGGATGTAATAGAGAAATGGAGGTCATTTAAGGGTGAAATTATGAGGGTACAGAATCTTTATGTTCCTGTTAGGTTGAAAGGAAAGGTTAAAGGTTTGAAAGCACCATGGTTTTCAAGGGATATTAGAAATTTGGTTCGGAAAAAGAGGGATGTCTACATTAGATACAGGCAGCATGGAGTAAAGGAATTGCTCGAGGAATATAAAGAATCTAAAAGGAATCTTAAGAAAGAAATTAGAAAAGCTAAAAGAAGATACGAGGTTGGTTTGGCAAATAAGGTGAAAGTAAATCTGAAAGGTTTCTACAGTTATATTAAAAGCAAGAGGATAGTGAGGGATAAAATTGGCCCCTTAGAGAATCAGAGTGGTCAGCTATGTGTGGAGCCGAGGGAGATGGGAGAGATTTTGAACGATTTCTTCTCTTCGGTATTCACTAAGGAGAAGGATATTGAATTGTGTAAGGTGTGGGAAACAAGTAAGGAAGTTATGGAACCTATGACAATTAAAGAGGTGGAAGTACTGGCGCTTTTAAGAAATTTAAAAGTTGATAAATCTCCAGGTCCTGACAGGATATTCCCCAGGACCTTGAAGGAAGTTTGTGTAGAAATAACAGGAGCTCTGACGGAGATCTTTAAGATGTCATTAGAAACGGGGATTGTGCCGGAGGATTGGCGTATTGCTCATGTGGTTCCATTGTTTAAAAAGGGTTCTAGAAGTAAGCCTAGCAATTATAGACCTGTCAGTTTGACATCAGTGGTGGGTAAATTAATGGAAAGTATTCTTAGAGATAGTATTAATAATTATCTGGATAGACAGGATCTGATTAGGAGTAGCCAGCATGGATTTGTGCGTGGAAGGTCATGTTTGACAAACCTTATTGAATTTTTTGAAGAAGTTACGAGGAATGTTGACCAGGGTAAGGCAGTGGATGTAGTCTATATGGACTTCAGCAAAGCCTTTGACAAAGTTCCACATGGAAGGTTAGTTAAGAAGGTTCAGTCGTTAGGTATTAATGCTGGAGTAATAAAATGGATTCAACAGTGGCTAGATGGGAGATGCCAGAGAGTAGTGGTGGATAATTGTTTATCAGGATGGAGGCCGGTGACTAGCAGGGTGCCTCAGGGATCTGTTTTGGGCCCAATGTTGTTTGTAATATACATAAATGATCTGGATGATGGGGTGGTAAATTGGATTAGTAAGTATGCCGATGATACTAAGGTAGGAGGTGTTGTGGATAATGAGGTGGGTTTTCAAAGCTTGCAGGGAGATTTATGCCGGTTAGAAGAATGGGCTGAACGTTGGCAGATGGAGTTTAATGCTGAGAAGTGTGAGGTTCTACATTTTGGCAGGAATAATCCAAATAGAGCATACAGGGTAAATGGTAGGGCATTGAGGAATGCAGAGGAACAGATAGATCTAGGAATAACAGTGCATAGTTCCCTGAAGGTGGAGTCTCATGTAGATAGGGTGGTGAAGAAGGCTTTTGGAATGCTGGCCTTTATAAATCAAAGCATTGAGTACAGAAGTTGGGATGTAATGTTAAAATTGTACAAGGCATTGGTAAGGCCAAATTTGGAATATTGTGTGCAGTTCTGGTCACCGAATTATAGGAAAGATATCAATAAATTAGAGAGAGTGCAGAGACGATTTACTAGGATGTTACCTGGGTTTCAGCACTTAAGTTACAGAGAAAGATTGAACAAGTTAGGTCTCTATTCATTGGAGCGTAGAAGGTTGAGGGGGGATTTGATCGAGGTATTTAAAATTTTGAGAGGGATAGATAGAGTTGACGTGAATAGGCTGTTTCCATTGAGAGTAGGGGAGATTCAAACTAGAGGACATGATTTGAGAGTTAGGGGGCAGAAGTTTAAGGGAAACACGAGGGGGTATTTCTTTACTCAAAGAGTGATAGCTGTGTGGAATGAGCTTCCTGTAGAAGTAGTAGAGGCCAGTTCAGTTGTGTCATTTAAGGTAAAATTGGATAGGTATATCGACAGGAAAGGAGTTGAGGGTTATGGGCTGAGTGCGGGTAGGTGGGACTAGGTGAGATTAAGAGTTCAGCACGGACTAGGAGGGCCGAGATGGCCTGTTTCCGTGCTGTGATTGTTATATGGTTATATGGTATGGGTGTGTGTGGACTATAGGACTCTGAACAGGCGCATCATCCCTGACCAGTATACGCTCCCAAGGATTGAAGATGCGCTGGCCTGTCTGAGTGGCGCAAATTGGTTCAGTGTGCTGGATTTGAGGAGTGGATATTACCAGTTCCCGATGAGTGAGACCGACAAAGAGAAAACGTCCTTTATATGTCCCCTGGGATTCTTTCAGTTCAAACGGATGCCCCAGGGCATATTGGGAGCCCCTGCAACCTTCCAGTGGGTCATGGAGAAGACTGTGGGGGATATGTACTTGCTTGAGGTATTGATATATCTGGGTGACCTCATAGTGTTTGGATCAACCTTGGAGGAACATGAAGCAAGGCTACTGAAAGTGCTCAGTCACTTGAAAGCTGAATGGTTAAAACTTTCCTTGGACAAGTGCCAGTTCTGCAAAACATCTGTTAGCTATGTTGGACATATAGATGGAGTAGCTACAGATCCGGCTAAGATAGAGGTTCTCTTCACCATCTACACCTCGGACTTCAACTACTGCACAGAGTCTTGCCATCTTCAGAAGTTTTCTTATGACTCTGCCATAGTTGGATGCATCAGCAAGGGAGATGAGGCTGAGTACAGGGCTACGGTGGAAACTTTGTCACATGGTGTGAGCAGAATCATCTGCAGCTTAATGTGAAAAAGACTAAGGAGTGTTGGTGGACCTGAGGAGGGCTAAGGCACCGGTGACCCGTTTCCATCCAAGGGGTCAGTGTGGACATGGTGGAGGTTTACAAATACCTGGGGATACGAATTGACAATAAACTGGACTGGTCAAAGAACACTGAGGCTGTCCACAAGAAGGGTCAGAGCCGTCTCTACTTCCTGAGGAGACTGAGGTCCTTTAACATCTGCTGGACGATGCTGAGGATGTTCTACGAGTCTGGGGTGGCCAGTGCTATCATGATTGCTGTTGTGTGCTGGGGCAGCAGGCTGAGGGTAGCAGACACCAACAGAATCAACAAACTCATTCGTAAAGCCAGTGATGTTGTGGGGGTGGAACTAGACTCTCTGACAGTGGTGTCTGAAAAGAGGATACTGTCCAAGTTGCATGGCATCTTGGACAATGTCTCCCATTCACTCCATAATGTATTGGTTAGGCACAGGAGTACGTTCAGCCAGAGACTCATTCCTCCGAGATGCAACACTGAGCGTCATAGGAAGTCACTCCTGCCTGTGGCCATCAAACTTTACAACTCCTCCCTCGGAGTGTCGGACACCCTGAGCCAATAGGCTGGTCCTGGACTTATTTCCACTTGGCATGATTAACTTATTATCATTTAATTACTTATGGTTTTATATTGCTATATTTCTTCACTATTCTTGGTTGGGGCAACTGTAACGAAACCCAATTTCCCTCGGGATCAATAAAGTATGTCTGTCTGTCTGTGACCACTAGGCCAAAACTCCAGACTGTGAGCACTCTGCACTCGTTCCTTAGATTCTGTGGTTACTATCAGAGGTTCGTGAAGGGCTATGCAAAAGTGAGTCACCCATTGAATCAGCTTCTGTGCTGTTACCCTCCTTTGGGGAAAAAAGTACAGGAGGATGGAGAGTATCTTAGCTTGCAGGAGCCTTTTGAACTGAGGTGGATTGCAAAATGTGAAGAGGCCTTTCAGTCATTGAAGGAGCTGCTGACCCAGGCGCCGGTACTGGCTTTTGTGGACCCCCAATTGCTGTATATACTGCACACGGATGCCAGCTGGGAAGACATGGGGGGGCGTTCTGTATCAGGATCAGGGCACCGGGTTGAGACCCGTTGCATTTGTCAGCCGGAGTCTGTCACCCTCTGAGATAAACTATCCCACGCACAAGTTGGAATTTATGGTGTTGAAATGGGCGGTCGTGGATAAGCTGAGTGACTACCTCTATGGGGCCAACTTTGAGGTGAGAACGGACAACAACCCCCTAACTTATATACTTACCTCAGCAAAACGGGATGCCACAGGCCATCGGTGGTTGATGGTATTGTCTGCTATATGATTTCAGCCTGAAGTACCAGCCAGGAAGTTGGAACATTGATGCTGATGCTTTGTCCCGACGGGTGCATGAGGGACTGGACAGGGATGAGGAGTGGGAGAGCGTTCCTGCCCCAGGGGCGAAGGCCATGTGTTAGTTTGCCATCACCATGAGGGCAGAGGGAAAGGAGGGGCAGGATTGAGCGGTGGATCAATTGAGAGCTTCTGATGATGCCATCCAGCAGTTTACTGTAACCTGACTGCTCTGAAGACAAGTCAGCTGCCAGAATTGAGTTCCAGTGAAGTGGCAGCTGCTCAGCGAGATGATTTGGGCATCGGTACCATTTTGTCAGTGGTTGAAAAGGGAGACATGGCTCAGGCGGAGAAGATGAAACACACGTCGATGCCTCCACTACTGAGAGAATGGCCTCAGCTGGAGATGCAGAACCAAATCTTGGATTGGGTCACATCACTCCAGGACCAACCTTGGCGTTGCCAGCTAGTTCTGCCAGAGAATTATCGGAGGATTGCATTGAAGTCACTTCATGATGATTCTGGGTATTTGGGGGTAGAAGACACCTATGGATTGCTCAGAGACCAGTTTTACTGGCCCCGGATGAAGTCAGAGGTCGAAGAATACTGCAAGTCGTGCATTCGATGCATAAGGTGGAAGACACTGCCTAAGTGGGCAGTTCCCTTGTCCCACTTGCAAAGTGCAGGCCGCTGGACCTGGTGTGTACGGATTTTCTGTCAATAGAACCTGATGCCAGCAACACAGCAAATGTCTTAGTCATCACAGACATCTACACCAGATATGTGCAGGCTTTTCCTACCAAGGACCAGAGGGCATCCACAGTGGCCAAGGTGTTATGGAAGAAGTATTTCCTTTATTATGGTCTTCCCAGGTGCATACATAGTGATCAGGGAAAGGACTTCAAGAACAGGCTCATCCATGAGTTACTGGGCATGCTTGGGGTCGAGGATCCCTAGCCCAAGAGGTTTAATTGGACTTTGCTAGATATGGTTAGGACCTTGAAGATCAGCAAGAAGAGCAGGTGGAGTCAACATATTGGACATCTGGTTCACAGTTACAACTGTACTTGAAATGAAGCTACTGGGTACTCACCATACTATCTGATGTTTGGGTGCTAGGCAAGGTTACCCATTGACCTTTGTTTTGGGACTGACGAGGGTGACTTACCACCAAAGACTTATCTGAAGTATGTGTATGACATGAGAAGAGATCTGGAGGGCTTATGAATTAGCTGGGGTCACGGCTGCCAGGCAGAATCAAGGAAATAAGAGAAGGTATGATCAGAAAGTGAGGTTCTCTCAAATCCTTCCAGGAGAACGGGGCTTCGTAAGGAATTTGGGGCTACTTGGGAAACATAAATGGATGGACCGCTGGGCAGCTAATCCTTATGTGGTGGAGAGTCAAATGTCAAACCTACCAGTTTTCCAGGTGAAACCAAAGGATGGGAATAGGCCTGTGGAGATTCTCCATTGGAACCACTGCTGCCACAGGATAAGAGGTGCAGGTGGACACAGAGCCTGACTTGAAGCCTACACCTAGTAAGAGGACTCTGAGGAAACACAGGGCAACTGTAGGACCCACAGCAGGAGAGGTTAGGCCGGTCCCTATTCCTGAGAGGGATACTGATTCAGAGGATGAGGACTCGGAGGTGTGGTGTATGCTGCCTTTCGCTAACTCTCCATTGAGGAAGAGACTCACAGTCCTCCTGCTGACTCAGGTGAAGTGGGGGGTTGCAGCGAAACCCTGAAGGGGATTAAGAGGAGCTTGGACACAGGACAGACAGATCCAAGTTGCAGGTGGGCACGAGTGATAGGTTGGGGGAGGCCTTGCCATGTAGACTGGAAGTATCCCCAGTAGTGTCTGAACCTGAAGAGTTAGGCGAGGGGGTATGGAGGTCTTGGAGAATTAGGAAACCACCGGATAGGCTGGCTTACATAGCACCAGAGTGTGACCCCCCTACCATTTTGGGGAGCTATGTCACTGCCTTTTGTACCTGGATTGGACTTTGTGTTTTGCAGGAAGAATTGGCGAATTATCTCAATGTCATGAGGACATGACTAAATTTGGTGGGGAGAAGACTGTAACGCACTGTAAGGTTTCACTGCTAAGGTAATAGTTTCTCTGTAGCAGCAATGTTTGGGTTATGACGAGAGATAATGGGGGATTTGGAATGTATGCTAGCCAATGAGAAGGATGTTGCTCTTTCTTGTGGGTCTAGGAGCAGGAACTTCACAGTCTTTTATCGGCAAGAGATGAAAAGATAAGACGTGAATGGAAAGAGTTGGTAGCACCGGATAAAGTTGTCTCAGAGTGAGGGTCTATGGTCAGTGGCGCTCAGAGGAGGTTGATGGGGGATGACTAGACAATTCCGTGAGCTCCAACCTTCCCTTTAGACTGTTTCATTAAAATCGGCCCTTTTCCTTTTTATTTTCTTTACTAACCTTATACTCAGATTAAGATTTATAAAGTTTAACCATTTAATTGCGTATGGTGTACTGTCTGATATTTTGCAGTTCGGATTCGTAACCAGGCAACTCATCACGCAGCATCCACACAATCCAGATTTCTCAGTTTGGCTGGGCAAGAAGCTGTCTTACCCTAGACAAACGTATCCTGGCTGAACCTCAGGGTTACATGTGTTTCTTCATTTCTCACTGTCTCGCAAGTCTCCCTCTCTTTGAAAATGTGCTTCAGCATGACAGCTTCATGCTGCATAATTGCTTGTCTTCTGGCAAGGCAGTGTGACGAGCTGAAGTAATTGTTTTACAGAATTTATAATGCCTTCATCAGTACCTCTCCAGGGACCAGAATGGCGTAAACACAATTACAGTCAGGAATGCTGATAATGCTGAAGTGATTATGGCTTGGAATGTGACTATTTGACCCATCATATTTGTACTGGCTCTCTGCAATCTAACTCATTGGCACAGTTTATAGAGCTGCTTCCACAAGGCACCAAAGACATAAATTCAATCGTGACCTCTGGTGCTGTTTGCATGGCCTTTTAATCTTTCCCTGTGATCATGTGGGTTTCCTCTGGATGTCCAATTACCTCTCACATCCCAAAGATATGTGAGTTGGTTGATTAATTGGCAACAGCACTATGTCCTCAGCGAGTGGTGTGAATCTGGGAGAGTTAATGAGGATGTGGGGAGGAGAGACAGTGAGATTGATGTAGGATTAGTGTAAATAGATGGTTGATGTACAGCATGAATGAGCAAAAGGCCCTGTTTCTGTGCTGTATTGCTGCCATTCTATGATTCTTTGGCCATTCTCCCTGGCAGTACTTTCCAGACCTTAAACACTTGCTGCACATTAACTTAAATCCTCCTTGTCACTTTTGGTTCTTTTGCTAAAGAACTTCAATCTATGTCCACCTATTAATGACCCCTTGACTGAGAAGAGTCTGTGCATCTGAATTAGAATCAGAATCAGGTTTAATATCACAGGCATATAAGACCATAAGGCCATAAGACATAAGAGCAGAATTAGGCCATCTGGTCCATCGAGTCTGCTCCATTCAACCATAGCTGATCCTTTATTTTTTCTCCTCCTCAAACCCAGTTCCTGGCCTTCTCTCCATAACCTTTGATGCCATGTCCAATCAAGAACCTATTAACCTGCCTTAAATACACCCAAGGTATAAATCAAGAACCTATTAATTTCTGCCTTAAATACATGGCAAGGTTAGCTGAGGATTGGCATGTTTTCACAACTCTAACCACATCAGCGGCCAACACACTCGAACTTTCAACCAATCTCTGTCACTTCACATCACCAGGGCAGTGCCATTCATCTAACAACTGAGAGGTCTGCTCTGCCCAAGTCTTATACTCCTCTTCCCCTTCAGGGGTAAGCGTTATTCCAGAGAATAGGCGGAGCCTACCATAGGGACTTTGAACCTGAGCATTTTTCCATTTATTCGCCAGAGAGGTAAGGGTGGATACTACCTCAGAATTCTTACTTTTCACTGGGGGTCGGGGACTAATTAGGCATTCCAAATCCAACCACTCCCCCTCACTCCTCAGAAATGATAGAATCCTATCTTTGACATCTCCGCCCCCAGCTACAGGAAGCCTGACTTGTGACTCAGACTGCTCCATTACATTCTCCTCCTCCCTGACAGTATAGACAGGCCATGGCCCTGCCTCACGTGGGGCACCAATAGAAGCAGGCAATGCTACTGCCCTTACATTAGTGCGAGTCTGAACTAAAACAAGGTCTGAGCCCGCCATTTTATCAAACCTCCACCTAAAACCTCAACTTTGCCAGCAGCTTTAACCGTACTCAAAAATCAAATTAACAATTCATCCACGGTGCAAATACGCACCCCACTCAACATGCACACATTAGTTATGGTAATCCCATGGAGGCACACCAGTGCTCAACCCTGCCAACATCCATACCAGCACAGACTTAAACACACAACCCACTGATTCAATGCTCAGGGCAATCACAAAGCATCCAACGGAATCAATCCCGGATGAGCCCCCACAATAGGAACCCTGAGATTCAGCCAGCACATGTTTGTCTAGGGTACGATAGCTTCTGGCCCAGCCAAACTGAGAAATCTTGTTTGTGTGGATGATGAGTGATGTGTTGCCTGGTTACGAATCCGAACCACAAAATATCAGACAGTACACCATATGCAATTAAACGATTGAACTTTATAAATCTTAATCTGACTGTTGGGTTAGTAAAGAACATAAAAAGAAAAAGGGCCGATTTTAATGAAACAGTCTAAAGTGCATGTTCATTCTCCATCAACCTCCTCTGAGCATCGCTGACTGTCAGACCCTTGCTCTGAGACAACTTCGTCCAGTGGTCTACCAGCTCTTTCCATTCATGTCTTCTCTCTTCATCTCTCCCTGACAAAAGACCATGAAGTCCCTGCTCCCAGACCCACAAGAAAGAACAACATCCCTCTCATTGGCTAACATACATTCCAAAGCCCCTGTTATCTCTGGTCATAACCCAAACGTTGCTGCTACAGAGTAGCAATTACCATAGCACCGAAACCTTGCAGCACATTACACACAAATAAGGTAGAATTCTAGGGAATGGAGCTATATGGTTGAGAAATTTAGGATGTTTTTTGGTTGCTGTCTGTTCCAGGACCCAATATTTCCTTTTAGCATCAGAAAGCAAAGGTAGTGCACAACAATCATCTCAAGATTGACTTTTGAAAGCAAATATAGAGCATGGACCCCTGTGCCTTGCTCAACAAATCAGTATGATCCTAGGCTTGGTACTCCCTCTACACAGTTCTCTGTTCAAGTCATAGAGCACTACAGCATAAAAACTTCCTTTTGGCCCAAATTAGTCTGTGCCACTCTGGTCTTCTCCCAAGATTATTTATTTTGCTAAGCTCAGTGAATCAATTCCTGATTTGAGTGGACAGAACAGATACAGGGTTAGGATTAATGAATAGATGTGAGGATTCAGTGTTGTTTGAGGGGGTTGAGTAAGAATTAAACTTGGAGGGCAAATTGGATAATCTCAATTCATATTTGTCTGAGAAGTGACAATGACTGAGTAAGTGAGTGAACATGAGAGAGAGAGAGAGAGAGAGAGACAGACAGACAAACAGAGACGTAGAGAGGGGGAGGGAGAGAGATAGATATGCAAGGATAGTGATCAATTAAAATAGTCTACATTTACATTAAAATGTATACATTTTGTTTAGCCAAACATGAAGGGTACCCGAAACAAAAGAGAGGGATGCAGTAGATGGAGTTAATATCCATGAACGTATGAAGAGCCTGAAGTGTAGAGTAGGGTCCCTGTTTCTAATCTCCATAACAAATAAGAAAGCAGATAAATATTGAAGCTACCTCAGCATCTGATTGAGTCATAATAGTTGGTGAAAGGTCAACTTCATTGTCTTTTCTTAGAATTATTTGAACTCTGGCCATGAAGTGACAGAGCTGATGTGGCAAGGCCAGCATTAATTAAAGAGCAGTTTATTCATCCACAATAGAAAGTACTCATTCATATGCAAAGTCACCATGGTCTGCAAAGATTTGTAGAAATATGTAATGATCACCTGGTGTTTTTAGACTATCTTCCAGTGTGCTAAGATTATAGACATGCTGGCTATAACAGACCAATACACTGCAGTGTCATTTCTGAAGTGACATCAGTCTGGTGATAATTCACCTATCTTGCAATCAGAGGTCTAAAGTAAATCACAAAAATATGCTCACTGAGCTCTGGTGTACAGAGACTGTGAAGATGGTGTTTTTGAAAGCTAAAATTAATTGGATAATAGCTGGTGCAATTAAATAAGTTGTAAACTTGTGCTGTTGCTTTCAGTACTGAAGATTAATTGACACATACACTTGGTGGCCAATTTATTAGTCTCACCTGCTAGTTAATGCAAATATCTAATCAGCCAATCATGTCTGAGTCTGGCTCTGTGACTCAGAAGAAAGGGGAAGGAAGAGGTAAGCTGTGGTGATAGGGAATTTATTCGTTAGGGGAATGGAAAGGAGGTTCTGTGAATGATAATGAGATTCTTGGATGGTATGTTGCCTCCCTGATGCCAGGGTCCTCAGCATTCTTAAGTGGGATGGTGAACAGGCCAGAGGCTGTGGTCAATATAGGTGCAAATGACATAGGTAAGAAGAGTGACGAGGTTCTGTAAAGTGAGTTCACGGAGTTAGGTGCAATGTTAAGGATAGGACGTCAAGGGTTGTGATCTCAGGTTTGCTACCTGTACCAAGTGCTAGTGAGGTCAGAAACAGGAAAATTATACAGTTTAACACATTGCTAAAGAGTTGATGCAGGAGGGAACGTCAGATTTTTGGATTGTTGGGCTCTCTTGCAGGGAAGGTGGGACCTGCATAGAAGAGATAGTTTGCACCTGAGCTGGAAGGGGCCTAATATCCTAGTGGGAAAGTTTACTCGTGCTGCATGGGGGAGGAGGGAGTTAAACCAGAACTGCAGGGGGATGGGAAACAGAGTGCCATAACAGATAATGGAGAGGTTGTGGAGACAGGTGTTATTAAGACCATAAGCCCTTAAAATATAGAAGCAGAATTAAGCCATTTGGTCCATTGAATCTGCTCTGCCATTTCATTTCTAAGCCCTAATCACCTGCCTTCTCCCTATATCCCTTCATGCCCTGACTAATCAAGAATCTATCAACTTTGGCCTAAAGTATACCCAATAACCTGGCCTCCACAGCCATCTGTAGCAATTAATTCCACTCTCTAACTATTGAAATTCCTCCTCATCTCCTTTCGAAAAGGATATCCCTCCATTTTGATGCTGGGTCTTTTGGTCTTAGACACTCCCACCATAGGAAAGGTCATCTCACATCCACTCTATCAAGACCTTTCAACATCTGAAAAGTTTCAAAGAGGTCACCCTTCATTCTTCTGAATTCCAATGAGTACAAGTCTAGAGCCATCAAATGCTCCTCATATGATAAGACTTACAAAGCTGGAATAATTTTCCTGAACCTCCTTTGAACCCTCTCCAATGTGAGCACATCCTTTCTTACACTGGAAAGATCAAAAACTGTTCAAAATACTCCGTGAGGTTTCACCAGTGCTATATAAAGCCTCAACATTATATCTTTACTTTTATATTCTAGATCTCTCAAAGTGAATGCTAAAATCACATTTGCTTTCCTTACCACTGACTCAACCTGAAAACTAACAGTTAGAGAATCCTACGTGAGAACTCCCAAGTTCCTTTGCACCTCAGATTTTTTGAATTTTCTCTCCATTTAGAAAACAGTCTAAACGTTTGTTTCTTCTACCAATGTGCATGCATGACCATACATTTCCTGTCACTATATTCCATATGCCACTTCTTTGCCCTAATCTGTCTGTCTTCTAATTTATCTAAGTCCTTCTGTAAGGTCCTTGCTTCCTCAAAACTACCTGCTCCTTCACCTGTCTTCATATCTTCTGCAAACTTGGTTAAAAAGTTTCAAAGCCATCAATTTGGTCATCCAAATCATTGACATATAAGGGACAAAGAAGCAGTCCCAACACAAACCCCTGAGGAGCACCACAAGTCACTGTCAGCCAACCAGAAAAGGTTCCCTTTATTGCGACTCTCTGCCACCTGCCAATCAGCCAATTCTCTGTCCATGCTAGTATCCTTCATGAGCTCTTAACTTGTTAAGTAACCTCATCTGCAGCACATTGTCAAAGGCCTTCTGTAAATTCAAGTACACTACCTCCACTGATTGTTGTTCATCTATCCTGCTTGCTAATTCTTCAAAGAATTCCAACAGATCTCAGAAAAAAGTCAGGAATCAAAAGGTTGAGCATCAAGTGACTAATGTCCTGAGCTGCGTCTATTTCAATGCAAGAAATATTGTAGAAAAGGAGAAAAGCTCAGGGAATGGATCAATACATGGAATTATAATATTGTAGCTATTAGTGAGACTTGGTTGCAGGAGGGGCAGGACCAGCAGCTTGATATTCTGAGGCTCCATTGTTTTAATTGCAACAGAGCAGGAGGGATTAAAGGAGGAGTGGTGGTGTAACAAGTTTGGGAAAATGTCATGGCAATGTTCAGTCAGGACAGACTGAAGAGCTTACCTAGTGAGATGTTATGGTGGAGCTAAGAAATAAGAAAGGCATGACCATGTTAATGGTGCTATATTGCAGACCACCAAACAGTCCAAGGGAAACATAAGGTTGTTATAGTAGGTGATTTTAACCTTCCACATATTTACTGGGATGTCCATACTATAAAAGGATTAGGATAGATTTTGACAAATGTGTTCAGGAAAGTTTCCTTAATCAGTATGTAAAAGTCCCAACAAGAGAGTGTGTAATATTTGTTCTGCTATTAGGGAATAAAACGAGGCAAGTGACAGTAGTTTATGTAGGGGAACACTTTGCATCTAGTGATCATAATACCATTAGTTTCAAAGTAAATATGCAATAAGGTATGTCTGGTCCATGGGTTGAGATTCTAAATGTGCGAAAGGCCAGTTTTAATGTTATCAGAAATAATCTGTCAAGTGTGGATTGGGAGAGGTTGTTTTCTGGCAAAGTTGTACATAGTAAGTGCAAGACCTACAAAAGTGAAATTTTGAGAGTACAAAGATTGTATGTGCCTGTCAGAATAAAAGTAAAGATAGTAGATGTGGGGAACCATGGTTTTCAAGAGATATTGGTTAAGAAAAAAAAGGGTGTGCAGCGCAGGTATAGGCAGGTAGGAACAAATGAGATGCTTATTATAATAATAATAATAATAATAATAGGTACTTTATTGATCCCAAGTGGGAAATTATTTTGTTACAGCAGCAACATTTAAAAACACATTTAGCAGTAATAATAATACTAAATATAATATTAACTAATAATAAAATACTGAATAATAATATACACAATAATAATGTACCAATCTGCATTAATGAGCAATAATAATGTACAAAATAATGAAACAGAGACTATTGTACTATGAGATGAACTGTTGTAAATGCTTATTCAATTTATAGGAAAGATTTTCTGTAATGATCTTTGTGACAGTGGAACTGAATGAGTCTGTACTAAAGGGTGCTCCACTGCTTATTCAGTAGGTCTTGGAGAGTATCCATAATGGATAACAGTTGTTTAGTGACCTCCACTCCATCACTAACTCAAAAGAGTCCAGATTGTAGCCAAGGATCAATCCAGCCTTTCTGATGAGTTTATTCAGTCTTTTTGCATCACCAGCACTGATGCAATTTCCCCAATATAAAGATGCAAAGAAGACTGCACTCGTTACAACAGAGTATAAGAAAT
This sequence comes from Hypanus sabinus, assembly GCF_030144855.1. NCBI lineage: Eukaryota > Metazoa > Chordata > Chondrichthyes > Myliobatiformes > Dasyatidae > Hypanus > Hypanus sabinus. Next base: position 41,367,904 of record NC_082735.1, read on the forward strand.
GCAAGAGAACACAGAAGAAAGAAATCAGGAGGGCTAAAAGAAGGTATGAGATGGGAGAAATCATAAATGGATTCTTTACATCTGTATTTACTCAGGAAACGGACAGCGAGTTAAAAGAAGTGAGACAAAGCAGCAGTGAAGCCATGGACCCTATACAGATTACAGAGGACAAGGTGTTTGCTATCTTGAGACATATTAGTGTGGATAAATACCCAGGGCCTGATAAGGTGTTCCCTTGCACCCAGTGGGAGCAAGTGCAGAAATTGTAGGGGCCCTAGCAGAGATATTTAAATAACCCTTGGTGACAAGATAGGTACCAGAGGACTGAAAGGTAGCTAACGTTGTTGCACTGGTTAGGAAAGACTAAAAATAAACCAAGAAATTATAGGCCAGTGAGGCTGACATCAGTAGTGAGAAGGTTATTGGAAGGTATTCAAAGGGACCACATATATGAGTATTTAGATAAACATGAACTGATTAGGGTTGGTCAGAAACACGAGAAAAGTTGCAGATGCTGGAAATCCAAAGCAATACACAGACAATGCTGAAGGAACATAGCAAGCCAGAGAGCATCTGTTGAAAAGAGTAAAGAGTTGACATTTAGGACCAGTCATGATGAAGGATCTTAGCCCAAAACATTGACTGGTTACTTTTTCCATAGATGCTGCCTGGCCTTCTGAGTTCCTACATCATTTTGCGTTCATTGCTAGGGATAGTCAGGGATGTGTGGAAGGTTATGGCTTACTAATCGTATAGAGTTTTTCAAGGAAGTTATCAGGAAATTTGGAAGGCAAGGCAGTAATATGGTCTACTTGGACTTTAGCAAGACATTAGACAGTACCGCATGGGAGGTTGGCCAAGAAGTTTTAGTCAATTGGCATTCAAAATAAGGCCACAAATTGGATTAGACATTTGCTTTGTGAGAGAAGTCAGAGAGTGGTAGTAGATGGTTGTTACTCTGACCGGAGTACTACGGGGATTGGCGCTGGGTCTATCGTTGCTTGTCTTCTATATCAACGATCTAGATGATAACATGGTTAGCTGGCTCAGCAAATTTGCAGTTGACACCAAGTTTTGGGCTGTTTTGGACGGTGAGGAAGACTAGACAACACACACAAAACGCTGGAGGAATTCCAGGCAGGCGGCGTCTATGGAAAAGAATACATCAACATTTTGGGCCGAGACCCTTCAGAGGAAGACTATCATGGCTTGCAGTGGAATCTGGGCCAGCAGGAAAAATGGGCTGAAAAATGGCAGATGGAATATAATGCAGACAAGTGTGAGGTGTTGCACTTCAGTAGGACCAACCAGGGCAGGTCTTACCATTGAATGGTAGGGCACTGAGAATAGCTGTGAAACAAAGGGATTTGAGAATACAAGTGCATTACTCATTGAAAGTGGAATCACAGGTAGATAGGGTCGTAAAGAAAGCTTTTGACACATTGGTTTTCATAGATCAGAGTACAGGAGATGGGGTGTTATGTTGAAGTTGTATGCGATTGGTGAGGCCTAATTTGAAGTATTGTGTGCAGTTTTGGTCACCTGCCTACAAGAAAAATGTAAGGTTGGAAGAGTTGAGAGAAAATTTACAAGGATATCGCCCGGTCTAGAGACCTGAGTTAGAAGGAAAGAATTAACAGGAGAGGACTTTGTTCCATGGAATGTAGAAGATTGAGGGGAGATTTGATAGAGGTATACAAAATCATGAGGGGTATAGATAGGGTAAATGGAAGCAGACTTTCTTCCACTGAATGTTCAGCAAAATATTTGAGGGATTGAATGGTTCATTTTCCTAAATCATCACTGTTTATATTATGGTAATGTGCAGCAAAGGTTTAGGCAAGTCATCTGCAGATCACTGAAACACAGACTAGCCTACTAATTACATGCCACTCTGCAGAGTGTCCTTTCTACTTATCAATGGTGTAACAATCCACTCCTTTAAAACTCCATCTGCTTTTTCCACAAAGAAAAGCAATGGAAAAGCAAAATGTAAGTGTCCTCAGAATATTAAATAGACGTTGTAAATCTATGTGCAAAACTGTAGAGATTGTATCAAAAAAACTAACCCTAACTTTCCAATATTTTTCCAAAAGAGGACAAGACCAAAACATATGAGGCAAAGAGGCTACCGCAGAATGATATCTATTGCAGATTGGATTTATATGAGAGTAAAAATGAGCTAATTTATCTTTAGACATATGAGCACTATGCACCACTTTAAATTGAATCAACGTATATTTAGCACAAATACGTAGAAGAGTTAACTAATTGAAAAAATTTCTCCCATTTCTCTACAGGTAAAGAAAGTTGAAGTTCCTTCTCCCATTCATTTTTAATTTTATCAGATATATCTGACTGTATTTTCATAATCTTATCATAAATGATTGCTAATAAAACCTTTTGATAAGGGATTAAGCCTAAAAATTTTTCCATGATATCGGTTGGATATGAAATCGGAAAAGTAGATAACATCGTATTCAAAAAATCTCTGATCTGTAAATTACTACAATTTTTAGTTTACCAATGATTGATCTGCCCTCTTCAACTCAGTGGATTGCATTTGCTACTTAAATGGCTAGAAGATCTAGTTTATTGTATTGGAAAGAGATGAATCCTCCAACTACATCTCAATGGTTTTCCCAAACCATATCCTGTTTAAACTTAGGAAAAATTAGAAGTGGTACCTTTGATCCCTCGGTTAAATTTGAAGAAACTTGGAGGCCATTTATCCAATACTTTCATAGAATGTAATTTGACCTTTTCCGATTCCTTTATATTATTTATTAATTTGAGTAGAGGAGCGGAATTGACGGCATTAACGATTTTATCTGATATAATAGAATAGCCCAGCTTTTTTTAGTTTAGTTTTAGTTCTGCTTAGTTTAGTTTAGTTTACTTTATTTTTGATTTTTCAATTTGGGGATTTTTTCCATCTTTTTATTTCTTTGTATCTTGTCTATATTAAGAGTTTGAGAGGTCAATTATATTGGTGTTACTTATAATTTCTATTTACATGTGTTAATTGCCAACAATGTAATCTCACTCCCTTTGTACTATTATGACCACTATGTATTCATCTTTGAGAAATTCAATTAAAAGATTGAAAAAGAAAGAATGAATATTAAGTAGACCAGCAATATTTTACACATGGGAATAATACTAACAAATGTAGAAAAAATTGCATTGATGCAACACTTTTTATAGTTTCAGAGCAACCACAAAACATTCAATGAGTACAAAACACTCTACAATCCACAATCTACAATGAAAAGACTAAGCAATCAGGTTTAGGAATGGTGTAAATACAGGCTGTAACAATGAGGAGAATTCTTTGCTCAATTTGAAATTGTGCTGTGGAATCATCTAAATCAACCAAAAGAAAATATCAGAGCTTTGATGTAACATGAGAGCATGTCCAACACTGCAATATTCACAATGAGCAACTGGTACAATGGTGCAACTGGTAGCTGAAGATCTAGATTCAATTCTTACTTGCAATCTGTCTGTGTGGCATTTTCATGCTCATCAATGTGGGCTTCTTCCGAGTGGTTGTTTCTTCCCACATTGCAAAGGTGTGCAGGTGTGTAAGTGACTGGTAGAATTTGGGGGAGCTGATAAATAATGTAAGATTAGTGTCAATGGGTAGCTGATGGTCAAGGCTGATTTTATGTGGTGTAGAATTTGGTTCCGTACTGTGTCCGTCTATGACATCATGTTCTATTACCACAGTCTCATTACCATCAGTCTGGATTGTGAAACACTTGGATTGGTCTCTGAACCATTGAACCAAGAGTAGGAGTGCTGTCCTCTCAGCCACATCTAACACCAGCTCCTAGATTTATAAATACTGAAAGTGCTGATTGTGAAGAGATGAGCAACACATTCAAGTGGAGTTTATTGTCACGGGCACAGGTAAGCTAAAGTACATCACAAACATGAGGAAATCCGCAGATGCTGGAAAAACAAGCAACACCAACAAAATGCTGGGGGATCTCAGCAGGGTAGAATGTATCTATGGAAAAGAGTAAATAGCTGACATTTTGGGTCCAGACCCTTCATCTGGACTGCTAAAGTACAGGCTGGGGGTGTTGTGGATAGTGTGGAGGGCTGTCAGAGGTTACAACGGGACATTGATAGGATGCAAAACTGAGCTGAGAAGTGGCAAATGGAGTTCAACCCAGAGAAGTGTGAGGTGGTTCATTTTGGTAGGTCAAATATAGTTTAAAAAATGAAGAGCGCCTAAAAGGCAGATGTCTACGTCGCCATCTTGAAACTCCACTGGTAGGTCAAATATGATGGCAGAATATAGTATTAATGGTAAGACTCTTGCCAGTGTGGAGAATCAGAGGGATCTTGGGGTCTGAGTCCATAGGACACTCAAAGCCTCTGTGCAGGTTGACTCTGTGATTAAGAAAGCATACAGTGCATTGGCCCTTATCAATCATGGGATTAGTTTAGGAGCTGAGAGGTAATGTTGCAGTTATATAGAACCCTGGTCAGACCCTACTTGGAGTACTGTGCTCAGTTCTGGTTACCTCACTACAGGAAGGTTGTGGAAACCATGGAAAGGGTGCAGAGGAAATTTACAAGGATGATGTCTGGATTGGGGAGCATGCCTCAGGAGAATAGTTAGAGTGAACTCGGCCTTTTTTCTTTGGAGTGATGGAGGATGAGAGGTGATCTGATAGAGGTGTATAAGATGATGAGAGGCATTGATCTTCAAAGGCTTTTCCCCAGGGCTGAAACAGCTGGCAAGAGAGGGTGTAGTTTTAAGGTGCCTGGAAGCAGGCACAGAGGAGATGTCAGGAGTAAGTTTTTTACACAGAGAGTGGTGAGTGCGTGGAGTAGGCTGCCAGCGTTGGTGGTGGAGGGGAATATGATGGGGTCTTTTAAGAGATTCCTGGACAGGTACATGGAACTCAGAAAAATAGAGGGCTATGGGTAACCCTGGGTAATTTCTACAGTAAGGACATGTTCGACATGAAAGGCCTGTACTGTGCTGTAGGTTTTCAATGTTTCTATGTTTATCAGTCTTTGTTTATGTATAGTTTTTAGTAAATTCCATTGTATTTCTTTATTTTCCTGTCAGAAAATGAATTTCTAAGTAGTACAGGTAACATATAGTATATGTAACTTGATAATAAGTTTAACTTTAAACTTTGAGGTACAGTACAATGAAAAACCTGCATGCAGCAACATCATAGGCTTATAGGTACAGATAGCACACAAAATATAAATTACACGTAAAATTATAACATACAGTAAAAAAGGAAAAAATGTGTAAATACAAGACCTCAGCACAATAAAAAGACACAATCAAAGTCAAGTCCATGTTAATGCAAGAAACTGTTCATGGTGTTCCATTGATGAGGTAAGATTAGTGATGTGCAGGTCAGTTCAAGAGCATGACAGCTATCGGAAAGTAGATGTTCCTTAACCTGGTAGTGTGGAACTTTGGGGTTCGGTACCTCCAGCCTGATAGTTGCCGCAAGAAGAGGGCATGACCAACACACGCAAAATGCTGGAGGAACTCAGCAGGTCAGGCAGCATCTACAGAAAAGTGTACAGTCAATATTTTGGGCTGAAACCCTTCAGGAGGACTGGAGAAAAAAAAATGAGTAGATTTAAAAGGTAGGGGGAGGGGAGAGAGAAACACAGGGTGATAGGTGAAACCTGAAGGGGAAGGATGAAGTAAAGAACTGAGGTTGGTTGGTGAAAGAGACAGAAGGCCATGGAGGAAAGAAAAGGAGGGAGGAGCCCCAGAAGGAGGTGATGGGTGAGCAAGGAGATAAGGTGAGAGAGGGAAAAGAGGATTGGAAATGGTGAAGGAGAGGGGGGGATATGGGGCACTATTGGAAGTTCGAGAAATCAATGTTCATACCATCAGGTTGGAGGCATTTTATGTATGTTCTTTAGCCTTCAATCTGATAGCATTTGACTGTCGTTCATTCTTTGGGGCACTCCTCTGTTTTCATGGATGGTTGTGAAGAAAAACATTTCATGGTGTATATTGTATACATTTCTCTGATATTAAGTTGTACCTTTGAAACCTTTGAAAGTTATTGGAAGGTATTCTAAGAAACTGGGTATATAAGTACTTAGATAGACATGGACTGATTAAGGATCAGCATGGCTTTGTGTGTGGTGGGCCATGTCTAACCAATCTCATGGAGTTTTTTGAGGAAGTTATCAGGAAAGGGGATGAAGACAAGGCAGTGGATGTTGTCCACGTGGACCTTAGCAACATTTGACAAGGTTCTGCATGGGAGGTTGGTTAAGAAGTTTCAGTTGCTCAGCATTCAAGATGAGGTAGTAAATTAGATTAGACATTGGCTCTGTGGGAGATGCCAAAGAGTGGTAGTAAATGGTTGTATCTTTGACTCAAGTGCTGCAGAGATTGGTGCTGGGTACGTTGATGTTTGTAATCTATATCAATATCTAGATGATAATGTGGTTAACTGGATCAGCAAATTTGTGGATGACACCATGGTTGGGGGTGTAGTGTTCAGCAAAGAAAGCAATCATGGCTTGCAGAGGGATCTGTATATGCTGGAAAAATGGGCTGAAAAATAGCAGATGGAATTTAATGCAGACAAGTACGAGGTATTTCATTTCGATAGGACCAACCAGGGTAGGTCTTACACAGTGAATGTTAGGGCAGTGAGGAGTGTGGTAGAACAAAGTGATCTGGGAATACAGGTCCATAATTTGTTGAAAGTGGTGTCATAGGTAGAAAAGGTCATTAAAAAAAGCTTTTGGCACATTGACTTCACAAATCAAAGTACTGAGTCCAGAAGATGAATTGTCATGTTGAAGTTGTATAAGACATTATGAGGCCTAATTTGGAGTATTGTGTGTAATTTTGGTCACCCACCTACAAGTGGTTGAATAAGGTTGAAAGATTGCAGAGAAAATTTACAAGGATGTTTCCTGCTCTGGAGGATGTGACTTTTAAGGAAAGATCGAATAGATTAGGACTTTATTTCTTGGAACATAGGAGACAGAGAGATTTCATGGAGGTACACAAAATTATGAGGGGTATAGAGAGGGCAAATGCAAGCAAGCTTTTTCCACTGAGGTTGAGTGGGGTTACAACCAGAGGTCATAGGATAAGAGTGAAAAGTTCAAGGGGGACAGAGAAAAACTTCTTCATTCAGTGGGCCATGAGAGTGTGAAATGAGCTGCCAGCACAAGTAGTGTATGCAAATTTGATTTCAATGTTTAAGCAAAGTTCATTTAGGTATGTGGTTGGTAGGTGTATGGAGGACTGTGGTCCAGGTGCAAGTCGATGGGAGTAGACAGTTTAAATGGTTTCGGCGTAGACTAGATGGACCGAAGGGCCCATTTCAGTGCTGTACTTTTTTATGACTTACTGTCTCTATTTATATGTAAATATTGTGTATCTCATGCTATGTGCCTGTAAGTCAGCTTATCATTACACCTGTGTATATGTGTACCTGTGGATATGACAATAAACTCAACTTCGATACTGCAGGTCTTTAAATCTACAAAATCTGGCTAAATGTCTAGTTGCCATGAGAGCTCATGCAGATTATTACTTTGAGACTGATCCCATTGAGCGAGAAGGGGGCTCAGAAACTGGCCAACACTAAACCTGATGTTCAGTTTCTGCCACTTTGCATACAACTGTTTTTAAGACCTCTTGGCAGGTTGTAAAGAGATTGAACATTGTCATTCACACTCCTGGCTTAGTCAGTGTCTTCAGCACAAAGAAATCTAATAGTTTTTCAGAAATTTTTCCAATAACCTATTAGTGTTCAACAGAACTAATTTGCATCAGCCATTACTGGGATTTGGCAGTGAAATGCATTACCTCTAAAGTTAATCCAGGTTCATATTAACATATCAGATGTTGTATCCAGACAAGAATGAAGTGTCTGCTATGTTTGTGGTTGGTCTGGGATGTCGGTTATAAAGTAATCTGATATACGTAGAATTACTTTTGGGACTATTTGATGATGCTGCTGAAAAGATCTGGATTTATTGCCAGGGAGGAAAGTTAACTCTTAAACAGAAAGTTGGTGATAAAGCTGAGATCCCTCCACTTACAAACATTTGTAAAACTGGGAAGTCAGAGGAGTTTTGTTAGTGTCATGCAGTCTTCCCGATTGCATGTGACTCCATGCAGATTCATTGAAAGAACAACTATGCAAAAATTGGTTTCTAATCTTAATTAGACATAATTTTGGAGGTCCATCACATACATTCCTGCCTTCACATGCCACAACTACACCTTCTGTAAAAATATGCAAGCACTTGAATCATCGAGGCATAGAAAACTCCAGCTCAAGTGCTGGAAGATGGGATTAATATGGATGGGTCTTTCTTCCATGGCCTTCTGTTCTCTTCTATTAGGTTCCCTCTTCAGCCCTGTATGTCAAATAGCTCTTTACTTCACCCCTCCCCCTCCCGGTTTCACCTATCACCTTGTGTTTCTCCCTCCCCTACCTCCAACTTTTAACTCCAACTCCTCATCTTTTCTTCTTCAGTACTGCTGAAGGGTCTCGGCCTGAAACTCCAACTGTACTCTTTTCCATAGATGCTGCCTGGCCTGCTGAGTTCCTCCAGCATTTTGTGTGTGTTGCTTAGATTTCCATTTCTGAATCTGACTTTAGTTTATAGCTAGAACTTCCAACTCTTCAGGTTTTAATCTGAGGCTCCAAACTTGAGTAACTACCATGCATCAAATCCATTCATTCACAGTTAAGTTTGCTTTCGCTGCCACAATGACATTACCTCCACACGAGGAAATCTGCAGATGCTGGAAATTCAAGCAACACTCAAAAATGCTGGTAGAACGCAGCAGGCCAGGCAGCATCTATAGGAGGAAGTACAGTCGACGTTTCGGGCCGAGACCCTTTGTCAGGACGAAGGGTCTCAGCCCAAAACGTCGACTGTCCTTCTTCCTATAGATGCTGCCTGGCCTGCTGCGTTCCACCAGCATTTTATGTCATTACCTCTGTCACTTTGCTCCTAAGTTTTTCCTATTGTCTATTCAGTTATATCTCCACTGTCTGACATTGTTGGAAAAATTATTATTTTGACTGCTACTGACCACAGCCCTGATCCTATATGTTGCTACCGTCTTTTGGCATATTAAACTATTTCCATTTGCTGTTTCTATTACTTTAGCATTAAACAACAATTCCAGTACTTACTGAACCTGCTATCCCAATTGCTTTCTTTTGGCTTAAAGGCTTCAGTTTTGTTTGTGAGAAGAGCTATACATTTCATTGCGATTTTGATTTTTAGTGATGGCTGATAGCAAATCACCTATCCTCATTCCGGTTCTTATTAGTGTCTGCCAAGGCTACGTTCTTCCATCCTGCTCCAAACTTTACTGCTCTGTTGCTACAGGAACTGGTCTGTCATTGTTATCATTAACTATTTTTACCCCCTCATTAAATCTGGCTCTTTTCCAGTCACATCTCATTCCTGCTGTTTTCCAATGTATGTCTCCTGGGTGATTTTTATGCTGACTGCATCTCAAGGCATTGGTGTAGGAAGCACAAGTAAAGAAAGATATGCAAGTGTCATAACTTTCATGAACTTTCAATGTCCCAATAGAACTTTTAAACAATTAAGTGTTTATGATGCTTTATCACTGATGTAATGTTGGAAACAAGTTCCCACAAACATCAGTAACCAGATAAGCTATGTTGGTAGTATTAAGAGGTACATAAAGTTGGAGCTAGATTCCTTACAGATGCATATTTTAGCTAGTACTGTAGTTTTATGATTTTGCACTTGCATGGTTGTGAGCTAGGTCCTGTTTCAGATGAAATGAGGATGTTGAAGACATCATGGGCACAACCCACCCCATCACTGACAGTGTCTTGAGAAAATATTGCCTCAGAAGGTGGCATCAAGACCATCCTGGTCATGCCCTCTCACAAACAAGAGAAAATCTGCAGATGCTGGAAATCCAAGCACCTCCCCCCCCCCACCCCCCACCCCGACTCCAGTGCATTAGTGGCAGCAAGCAACCTTCTCCCCCTCCCCCCACCAGAAAAAAAAAGCATCGGCACCCACCACCGAGAACTCAAATGTGAGCAAAGCAATACTAAAGATACGGACTTGCAGTTACCCCAAAGACTACGTTGTTCACCTGACATTCAACATCCCACAGGTTCCCTCTCTCTCTCTCTCTCTCTCTAATAAGGGAGAAAGAGGTGTCTCCGTTTTCACAGCACGTGAGGAGACATAACTAACAACTTGCTGGTTTACGATGTTAAAAGTCCGCCACGTCGCTTTTTTTGAGCTCTGTGCTCAAAGATCACGAGCCTCTGGGCACACAGCCACAGATATTCCAACTCCCCCAATGACACATGGTTCTCCTGTTGTGACACCAGCCCTTGATCTGCCCATCTCCAGAGCCCCAAGATCCTAGGCTTCCAAAGCCAAGCTAAATACTTAGACCGAGTCCTTGGCATGCTGAACAAAGGCCAGTCCTGAAACCCTGAGAGCGGGTCCCATTCCCACAAAGTATTGTAGTCAGCATGTAACTCCAGGTCAGGGTTTTCAAAAGAACCCTACAAGGGAAAAATAAAGATATAAAAGATGGAAATAGAGCTGTTTACGAAGATGCAAGCAAAGGAGTCGCTGTTTGGCACCATCATTACTCCGCTCTGCCTTCTTTGTTCCCACTCCCGATGTCAGATTCACTGGCCTGTCATTTCTTGGTTTACATTTAGACCCTTTCTTGAACTGTGGAACATCATTGGCCATCCTTCAATCTCATGGTACTTCTCCCGTCACTATGGATGATTTAATATCACTGCTAGGGCCCCAACAATTTCTACACTTGCCTCCATAAGGTCCGAAGGATCACCTTGTCAGGTCCTGGAGATTTATCCACCCTGATTTACCTCAGGACAACAAGCACCTTCTCTCTGTAATCTGTGTAGGTCCATGAAGTTAATGCCTCTTTGCCTCACTTCTATAGATTCTGTGTCTATCTCCAGGATAAATACATTTAAGATCTCCCCTATCTCTTTTGGCTCCACACATGGATTACCAATCTGATCTTCCAGAGAGCCAATTTTGTCCCTTGCAATCCTTTTGCTCTTAATATATCTGTAGATCCCTTAGGATTCTCCTTCACCTTGTTTGCAAGTGCAATTTCATACCTTCTTTTTGCCTCCTCATTTCTTTCTTAAGTGTTCTCTTGCATTTCTTATACTCTATAACCACCTCATTTGTTCTTACCTGCCTACACCTGCTATGAAACTCCTTTTTTTCTTAATCAGGGCCTCAATATCTCTTGAAAACCATGGTACCCTACAACTGTTATCTTTACCTTTTATTCTGAAAGGCACATGTATACTTTGCACTCTCAAAATTTCAGTTTTGAAGGTCTCCTACTTACCAGGTAAACCTTTGCCAGAAAACATCCTGCTCCAATCCACACTTGCCCGATCATTTCTGACACCATCAGAATTGTCCTTTCTCCAATTTAGAATCTCAACCCATGGACCAGATCTATCTATCTGGTGGTGTGGGACTTTAGCCCTCTCTGTTTTCTGCTCAATGAGAGCTATGATATGATAGCATGGGATCTTTAATGATAGATGTTGGCTTCTTGAGGTAGGGCCTCCTATAGATGTTACTGATGGTAGGGAGGATGAGCCTGTGATATATTAGGCAGAGTCCACTACTCTCTGCAGCTTCTTACAGTCCTACACACTCGAATTGTTGTACCAGACCATGATGCAACCAGTCAGGAGAATTTCAACAGTTCATCAGATAAGTAAGTTAGTGTGTTCAGTGACATGCCATATCTCCTTAACCTTCTAAAAAGTTAAGACACTGGTTAACTCAGCATGTCAGGCAGCATTATGGAAATGAATAAACAGAATGTTTCAAACCAAGATCCTTCATCTGGATGAAATGTCGACTGCTTACTCCCTTCCATAGTTGCTGCCTGACATGTTGAATGTGTTCCTCAAGATTTCCTGCATCTGCACCATCTCTTGTGTTTATAACTATCACTGATTATTAGGTTGTGAATTTTATTGTTATGGGGCAGCAGCACAGTGTAATACATAATTTTTTTACAACAAATAGATAGATAAATAGTGCAAAAGAGGAATAGTGAGGTAGGGCTCATGGGCTATTCAGAAATCTAATAGCAATGGGGAAGAAACTGTTCCTAAAATATTGAACGTGGGTCTTAAGGATTCTCACTACCCAGGATATGCCCCCTTTTCATTCCTGGGTAGTGAGGATCCTTAATGATGCATATCACCCTCTTGAGACACCACTTTTTGAAGATGTTTTTGACAGCAGAATGCAAAACAATGAGTGGTTTAGCTAGGATGGAAGGACAGAAAGTGTCCCCATTGGGAGGGTGAAGAACCAGGGGACACTAACTTCGAATTTTGAGCTAAAGGTATGGAGTGCATGAGAGAAAAAATTATTATTTAAACAGCCCGTGTGCTGAAAATTAATGACTCTATGATGATGGGAAAAATTTGTAGCTGAAGATGAAGGAATTGTATGGGACCTGAAAGAAAGAAATACAGAGTTTTCAGAACAGAAAAGGGGAATTGAACTGATGGGGTTCCAAAGTGCCAGTATATAGTTAATAGGCTGAATGGCTAGGCAGCATCTATGGAAAAAAGTACCTGGCCTGCTGAGTTTCTCCAGCATTCCATCATCTGCAGATTTTCTCTTGTTTGTAATAAGTTGAATGGTCTCCTTTTGCACAGAAACAGTTCTGTGACAATGCAATAACAAGTGAGGCAGTGGAAAGAGGCCATATTCAGCTCACCAGCTTAAAATCCATTTGGGTGGCCATGCCAAGGTACATGGCAGACGTATCCAAGTGCTTAAAACAACAGCCAAGAATTTGGAAAGAATAGTGGAAAGAGTTAATTGACTTTAACAGCCTGGCAAGGATAGGATTGCCTGCATGTGTCATAAGAAGTAAGCTTGTTAAGTACAGTATTGTAGTGTAATCTAATTGGGAGAGGCTGACATGTTAACATTGCTTTTTTAGCGCACTTTTGGGTTTAGATTTTGGAGTTCAGTAAAATGTATTATGGGTTTCATTAAGCATAAAATGCTTCACTTCATTTTATCTGCAGAAACCTATATTGGTGACCCCGATGCTCTAAGACAATTCCAGAGTTATTGAACATGTCAGCCAACACAATCAATTTGAAACCTCTGAAGTTTTGGGAGCAAAATATAGTTGCTTAGTTCAGACAAGCGTAGGCTCGATTTGCACTTCCAGAAGTCTCCTCTGACAACTAATTCTACTACATGGTAGCATCACTCAGCAATTACACGGCTGTGAGAGTGGTGAGGCTGCTTGAACATCCACCTGAACACAATAAGTACCGATTGCTGGAAGCTCACCTTTTACCTACTTTTAGACTATCAGAGTATGAGTGCTTCAAAAAGTTATTCTCCTTACCCGGCCTCAGGGATGCTAGGCCTTCAGAGCTAATGGACCATATGCTGTCTCTCCTAGGAAATCACAATCCTTGTTTTATTTTTAAAGACCTCTTTATGCAGCAAATGCCTGATCAAATTCACATAGCCCTCACTAATGCACCTGTGAAGAACTATAGGGAGCTTGCTAAAATGGCTGATAGTCTACTCTCAGTTAGGCAATGGTGTGTCATTCCTGCTCACGCTGTCTCAATATGCTCTATCAGCAAGGCCCCCAGCATAAGGACACCTGTGGCTGAGGAGAAGACAATGCTGGGCCTGTGGTTTCACCATGTTTACTTTGGTACAAATGCAAGGAAGTACCAACTGCTTTGTAGCTTTGTCAGGGCCAGTGCATCAGGAAATCAGAGGCCTGTGACACCATGGGTTCCAGCTGACTGGGTCATCTGCTATTCATTACGGACACCCTGCCAGGGTGATGCTTCTTTTTACATGGATGGTCAAGTGAGTATGCTACCAGCATCACCTATTGATGAGAAAGCAAAGAGCAATAAAACCTCACTGGAGGCAGCCAACAGCAACAGCATCCAGACTTAAGGGACACGATGGGTAACACTCTGCTTCATTAAGCAACATTACACATGGAACTTAGTCCTGGCTAAAGTAGCTAGACCTCTGCTCGGTGCAGATTTACTGTGAGCCCAAGGATTTTTAGTTGATCTTAAGAACTACCAGCTTGTGGATGTCAAAGACTTAAGATCATTACTCTGCTCCCGCAGTAATTCCACACAACTCTGTCAAACGCATTACCACTGCGTGTGAGTTTACTGGACAGCTGGGTGAATCCCTAAACCTCACCAAGCCCACATTCACCACTACAGTCACAAAGCATGGAGTCAAGCACCACATTCCCTCAACTGGCCCACCAGTCCAGGCGATGTAGACTGGACTCGGAAAAGCCGGCAACCGTGAAGGCTCAGTTTGCCAACATGAAAAGATTTGGCATTGTACTCCAATTGAATAGCCATGAACTTTACCTCTCCATATGGTCCCTAAATCCGATGGTGGTTGCCACCCATATGGTGATTACTGATGCCTTAACAAGGCCACCAGTCCTGATCACTACCCAGTCCCCCACACCCAAGACTTTTCAGCACGTTTAGCTGTAAAGTTATTTTTTTCCAAAGTCAATCTAGTCAACAGGTGCCTTTGTGCTTGTAGGATATTCCCAAAAATCTGTAATAACCCCATTTGGCCTTTTTAAGTTTCAGCTCATGTCGTTTGGATTGAAAAATGCAGCAAAGACTTTACAATGACCGAGGGACTCTATATTAAAAGACTAAGCTTATCTTTTTGTTTACCTGCATAAGACCATAACACATAGGAACCGAATTAGGCCATTTGGCCCATCAAGTCTGTTCCGCCATTCAATCATGGCTGATCTTTTCTCCCCCTCCTCAGCCCTACTCCCCGGCCTTCTCTGGGTAACCATTGATGCCATGTCCAATCAAGAACCTATCAAACTCTGCCTTCAATGCATCCAAAGACCTGGCCTTCACAGCTGCGTGTGGTAACAAATTCCACAAATTCACCATACTGTAGCTAAAGAAATATCTCTGCATCTCTGTTTTAAATGAATGCTCCTCTATCCTGAGGCTGTGTCCTCTTGTCCTAAACTCTCCCACAATAGGAAACATCCTTTCTACATCTACTCTGTCTAGGCCTTACAACATTCGAAAGAATTCAATGAGATTCCCCCTCATCCTTCTAAATTCCAGCAAATACAGACCCAAAGCCATCAAACATTCCTCATATAACAACCCTTTCATTCCAATAATCTTCTTTGTGAACCTCCTCAGAATCCCCTCCAATGCCAGCACAACCTTTCTTAAATAAAGAGCCAAAACTGTTCATGTTACTCAAGGTGTTGCCATAGAAAGCCTTAGCGTTTCATCTTTGCTCTTGTATCCTAGACCTCTTGAAATGAATGCCATCATTTCATTCACCTCCCTCACCATCGACACAACCTGCAAGTTAAACTTTAGCACATTCTACACAATGACTCCCAAGTCCCTTTGCGTCACAGATTTTTTGATTTTCTCCCTCTTTAGAAAATTATCTGCACATTTATTTCTTCTACCAAAGTTCATGACCGTGCATTTTCCAATATTGTATTTCATTTGCCACTTTCTTGCTCTTTCTCCTAATCTGTCTAAGTCCTTCTGCAACCTACCTGTTTCCTCAACACTACCTACCTCTCCACCAATCTTCATATCATCTGCAAACTTGGCAACAAAGCCATCTACTTCATCATCTAAATCATTGATATACAGCAGAAAAAGAGGCAGTACCAATACAACCACTGGGGTACACAACTAGTCTCTGGCAGCCAACTAGAAAAGGATCCTTTTATTCCCATTCACTGCCTCCTACCAATCAGCCAATACTCTAAACATGTCAATAACTTCCCTCTAATACTATGGGCTCTTAACTTGGTAAGCAATCTCATATGTGGCACCTTGTCAATGCCTTCTTAAAGTCTAAATATACAACATCCACTACATCCCCTTTATCTATCCTATTTGTAATCTACTCAAAGAATTCCAACAGGTTTGTCAGGGAAGATTTTCCCTTAAGGAAACCATACTAATTTTGTCCTGTCTTATACTGTGTCACCAAGTACTCCAGAACCTCATCCTTAACCAACATCTTCCCAACTACTTCCCAACTGAGGCTAACTGTTCTATAATTTCCTTTCTGCTTCCTTCCTCCTATCTTAAAGAGTGGAGTGACATTTGCAATTTTCCAGTCCTCAGGCATCATGCCAGAATCCAATAATTTTTGAAAGATCATTACTAATGCCTCCACAATCTCTACCACTACCTCTTTCAGAACCCTAGGGTGCAGTTCATCTGCTGTGGGTGACTTATGTACCCTTGGGTCTTTTAGCATTTTCTCCCTTGAAATAGTAACTGCACTCACTTCTCTTCCCTCACACCCTTCAACATCTGGCACACTGCTAGTGTCTTCCACAGTGAAAACTGATGCAAAATACTCATTTAGTTCATCTGCCATTTCCTTGTCTCCCATTATTATTTCTCCTGCTTCTGTTTCTCGCGATCCTGTATCCACTCTCATCTCTCTTTTATTTTTTACATACTTGAAAAATCTTTTACTATCTATTTGGTATTGATTGCTAGCTTGCTTTCATATTTTATCTTTTCCTTCCTAATTTAGTTGATCTCTGTAGATTTTTAAATGTTTCCCAATCCTTTATCTTCCTGCTAATTTTACTTTGTGGTATGGTATGCCTTCTCTTTTGCTTTTCCATTAGCTTTGACTTTCCTTGTCAGCCACAGTTGTACTATTTTACCTTTGAGTATTTCTTTGTTTTGGAATACATCTGTCCTCAACGTTCCTCAAAACTTCTACCATTGTTGCTCTGCTGTCATCCCTGCCAGCATGTCCTACCAATTTACTTTGGCCAATTCCTCTCTCATACCACTGTATTTCCTTTACTCCACTGAAATACTGTTATGTCAGACTTTATTTTCTCCTGATCAAATTTCAAGTCGAACTCAATTACATTGTGATTAGAGCTTCCGAAGGGTTCTTTTACCTTGAGCTCCCTAAATGCCTCCAGTTCATTACATAACCACCAATCCAGCATAGCTGATCCTCTAGTAGGCGCAACGACAAACTGCTCTAAAAATTCATTTCATAGGCATTCAACAAACTCACTCTCTTGAGATCCTTTACCAGCCTAATTTTTCCAATTGACTTACATGTTAAAATCTCCCATGACTATCATGGCAGATTGCTTTATTGACACACCGTTTCTATTTCCCATTGTAATCTGTGGTCCACATCACAGTTACTGTTGACAGACCTGTCTATAACTGCCACCAAAGTTCTCATACACTTGCAGCTTCTTAACTCAACCCACAAGGATTCAACATCTTCCAATCCTATGTCACATCTTTCTGCTGATTTGATGCCATTCTTTACCAGCAGAGCCACACCACTCCCTCTCCCTTCCTTCCTATCCATCCGGTACAACATGTAACCTTGGACATTCAGCTCCCAACTACAACCATCTTTCAGCCACAATTCAGTGATGGCCACACCACCATACCTGACAATTTGTAAATGCAGCAAGATCATTCACCTTATTTTTTATACCCTGTGCATTCAAATCTAACACTTTGAGTACTATATTTACTACACTTCTTTGACCCTGCATCCCTAATGCATTGATACTCACCCTGCTGGTGGTATTTTGTTCTACCATTTGCCTGTCCTCTTGACAGTCTGACTGCACACTTTCTTTGCTTTCTTTGCATATATCCTATCCTGAGTCCCTTCACTCTGGTTCCCGCCTCCCTGCCAAATTAGTTTAAACCCTCACCAATAACTCTAATAACCCTGCCCATGAGAATATTGGTCCCCCTCAGGTTCAGGTGCACCCCTTTTCTTTTGTACAGGTCATACCTCCCTCAGAAGAGATCCCAACAACCCAAGAACCCAAAGCCCTGCCCCCTGTCACCTGAACCAGCTTCTCAGCTACGCATTTATCTGCCAAATCATCCTGTTTCTAACCTCACTGGCTAATGACATACTTGTCACCAGCGCATCCAAATTTCGAGCATTTAAGCCAACACGTGTTGATTATTAACCCTGTTAAATGCCATTTTGAGTTGTCAATCATTGACTTTCTCAGCCATCACATCTTCACAAAAATGGCTAACACGAGAGGGCACCGTTTTAAGGTGCTTAGAAGTAGGTACAGAGGAGATGTCAGGGGTAAGTTTTTTACACAGAGAGTGGTGAGTGCATGGAATGGGTTACCGGCAACGATGGTAGAAGCGGATACAATAGGGTCTTTTAAGAGTCTCCTGGATAGGTAAATGGAGCTTAGAAAAATTGAGGGCTATGAGTAACCTTGGGTAATTTCTAAAGTAAGTACATGTTCAGCACAGCTTTGTGGGCTGAAGGGCCTGTATTGTTCTGTAGGTTTTCTATGTTTCTATGTTTTAGTATGTCTAGACCAAGAGCCAGGAAGTGGGAGGGACTTTAACAGCTCATTCATTTGGACAAATGACTCCTTTTTGCTCCATGTACTGTATGCCTATATTTCTACCTCCATTCAGCTCCACAACTTTACCCTGTGCTTCTCTTCTAATCTGCCCTAAGGACTGTATGTGGCCTCAGCTCCAGGTGAAGCAATGATACAGGAGGACAACAATCAATACTTATATCCGACAGCTGTACTGGTATTCAGGGGCTGCTGAGGCTGATTGTGATTTATTTCTTTAATAATTGACCTGGTTCAATTCCAGATTAATTCATTCTTGATCCAGATGTGTTATTTCCAGCCACTTTCCATTCACTGTGATTACAGAGAATATTTTTGATTCTGGCAGAGTGAAGTTCACAACTTCTCCAATTCATGCAATTTTCTAACATCAAATCATAATTATTTGGCATTGCTGGATCTCAGAGCATCACAGCAGCATATTTTTGAAACCAAAGCATTTCCATGTTTCAGTTAAGTTTGAGGTGGTTTTCCTCCTATCCTTCTTTTTGTTTCTGCTCAGATCAAGTTGTCAATAGAATGAATGAATGAATGGATCATGGTAACAGGATCTGCCAATTTTTAAAAAAATTTATTCCCAATTTGCAGAATGCTAGAACTACAGTCAGTGTAATAATTCCTGGCAAAAGAGCAATGCATGTGTCATTCAGATCATCCCTGTGATCTGTTAAGAAGCAATCAATGTAGGAATTGAAAAACATTTTCAGGTCAGAAGAGGAAGGATGGACAAATGACTTGCAGCATTTTCCAACTGATTCAACTCCCACTGCTGAATTAGAGCAGACACTGGGAAAGGCAGATTAACTCTCGAGCCTATTCTTCATTGACCTGACTGAAGGGCTTTAACCTTATGAAGTGAGTCAAGAGTGTTGCAATTGCTACTTCTTTGGTTTCCAAAACTGGAATAAATTTTTTAAAATCATCTGCATTCAGAGAGCTCTTAGGTTGGAGAACTCCTCTCAAAATAAATAATATTAATGTAATTAAGAGGCCTCTCTTTCCCATCTTTGAGGCAATTTCAGAGTCAACCACACAGTTCTGGTGGAGTTATTAAAGAGGAGAGACCTGTAGATAAGAAAATAGATGGGATTGTGCAAAATTCCCACAACTATAACCATACAACAATATAACAATTACAGCACGGAAAAAGGCCATCTCGGCCCTTCTAGTCCATGCTGAGGCTTACACTCACCTAGTCCCACCGACCTGCACTCAGCCCATAACCGTCCATTTCTTTCCTATCCATATACCTATCCAATTTTACTTTAAATGACAGTACCGAATATGCCTCAACCACTTCTACTGGAAGCTCATTCCACACAGCTACCACTCTCTGAGTAAAGAAATTCCCCCTCGTGTTACCCTTAAACTTTTGCCCCCTAAGTCTCAACTCATATCCTCTTGTTTGAATCTCCCCTACTGTCAATGGGAAAAGCCTATCCATGTCAACTCGATCTATCCCCCTCGTTATTTTAAATACCTCTATCAAGTCCCCCCTCAACCTTCTACACTCCAAAGAATGAAGACCTAACTTGTTCAACCTTTCCCTGTAACTTAGGTGCTGATACCCAGGTAACATTCCAGTAAATCTTCTCTGTACTCTCTCTATTTTGTTGATATCTTTCCTATAATTCGGTGACCAGAACTGTACACAATAACTAACTAGACACCTTCATCTTATTCCAGATTTACTTAACAAACTAGATTTGTAATTCTTCTCTGATGATTTGGGTGTTGAATATATCAATCATAAACCTTTAGGTGACACACAATATAATGCTGTCACTTTTATTTGATATGATTGTACTTTTGTCTGCATCTAAAACCTTCAGACTCAGTGGTGATGTGGTTACAGATGATGGAACAAGCACTCTAAAAACAGATTATACTCACAATTACTTCAATCTTATAGTTGCTTAACCAGCTACAGGTTGTCCCCGTTTTTCGAACATTCGCTTTACGACAGCTTGCTGTTACGAAAGACCTATATTAATACCTGTTTTCGTTAACCAAAGAGGATTTTCGCTTTTACAAAAAAAAGACGCCGGCTTTATATGTGTGTTTACCCCAAGAAAGACTACCATGACCGTACACACGAGGAAATCTGCAGATGCTGGAAATTCAAACAACACACACAAAATGCTGGTGGAACACAGAAGGCTAGGCAGCATCTATAGGGAGAAGCACTGTCAACGTTTCAGGCCAAGACCCTTTGCCCTTTGTCTGTGTCCTGACGAAGGGTCTCGGCCCGAAACATCAATTGTGCTTCTCTCTATAGATGCTGCCTAGCCTGCTGTGTTCCACCAGCATTTTGTGTGTGTTGCTACCATGACCGTGAAGCCTTGTGCTGGCAGTTGTGTGCTCATGCGTGTACGTGCCGATTTTTTTTTTCTCCAAATCGATTTTGACTTCCCGATTCTAATAAGTGAAACTACACTATACATACAATATTTCTACTTTATATAGGCTGTGTATTTATCATATCATTCCTACTTTTACTATATGTTCATGTTATTTTAGGTTTTATGTGCTATTTGGTATGATTTGGTAGGGTTTTTTTGGGTCTGGGAACACATATAAATTAATGGTAATTGCTTCTTAGCTTTACGACATTTCAGCTTACAAACAATTTCATAGAAACGCTCTACCTTCGGATAGCAGGGGAAACCTGTATTCTAACCCCCTCTGAAGTTCATTAATAACAACCTGACTTAATTCCTGGATTTTCTCCCTCCTGAGACTATGGATAATGAAGTAATAAGTACATTCAGCCCAACAAGTAATACAGTCCAGCACAGGCATAGGTCTTTCAGTCGATGACACAATGCCAACCACAAAAAGAGAAAATCTGCAGATGCTGAAAATCCAAGCAGCACACACAAAATGCTAGAGGAACTCAGCAGGCCAGACAGCTTCTGTGGAAAATACAATGCCAGTTAAACTAAACCTATCTGCCTGCACATGATCCATATCCTTTCAAACACTGCATGTTCATGTGTCTATCTAAATATCTTTTAAATGTCGTTATTTTTGTAATTTATTTGTTATTGAAGTTCACCATCAAACAAACATTTCCATAAGATGTATTTCAGATATTGTACATATATATCATATAATCACATATATCACAAATCTCCAAGAAGTATTTACCCGAGGTACACACTTATAGAAAAGAATGGAAAGAAAAAACAAGCAAAAGGAAAGAACTATGTACAAGTAGGGAGTGATCTCTTTTTTTACAACAGATTCATTGATTTGTGCGAATAAAATCAGGCCTATGAGGCACCATGTAGTTAAACCATTTTTCCCAGTATGAATCAAATTGTTCCAAATTGGATAAAATTCTCTCTTACATTTGATTGGATTTAATAGCCCATTGACATAACAGAAATGAATTTTACCTTATCCTTAGCCATTTGTATTTATCTGTCAATGTATCATTGAAATTAGAATAAAACTTAATCGATCTACTCCTTGAACAAATAAGAACCAAGAAACATAAATAATAACAAAAATGGCAACAAACGTGTGACTCCAAGGCTGAGGTCTCCAGTAGATGACCCTGCTTTGAGCTAGAGGAAATGTCTAGCTGTGGGGGATAACCCCTCCTACTTGTGAGTTGAGTGCCCCCATAAGTGTGTGTATATATATATATATATATACACACACACACATTACATACATACACATATATGCACACATATATATATATTCTCATTTTGGTGGGGAAAAAGGAGTAAGTGAGCGAATAAAGAATAACAACTAAGTAATATAAAATCCACATTATAATAGGTATTTCTCGAGATAGGTATATCACCATGTAATTTTGCTTCCATTTAGCTTCTCAACATTTTTAAAGTTAGCCAAACCTTATGGCTCTTCTGAAGGGGGTGAGAACTGTCTTTGGGAAACTCCTGGTCTCTTCCTGATATATTTCTCTCGGCTTCCTCCCGTCTCCTGCCTTCTCAATTCTTGCACTATTTCCCAAGCAGAGTGGGATAATTCCTCAGCCAGGCTTTCCCTCGTTTTGGTCATGCTGACGGGCAACCCTCTGGCCTTCATGTCTGTAGTCGCCTCTTCCACTGTTTGGTACAACCGCATCCTATTATCATAAAACACTCGAAGTTTAGCAGGGTACGGAGTTTGAAATCTAATCTTTTTTTGCTTTAGTACTCACTTTACTTCAGAGTATTCTTTGCGTTTCTGCAGGACCGTGGGGGGGGGGGTAATCTTGGTCGAAATATACTAATTTATCATCGAAAAACACTCTCTTCTTACCCCAGGCCCTTCGTAGAATCTCTGCCTTGGTGCTGTACTGAAGGAGTTTAATTATTATTGAGCATGGCTTTCTATCCCAGGTAGGTTTCAGGACTAACGCGCGGTGGGCTCTTTCAACTTCCAGCTGCATAGCTGAGGGAAGACCAGCGTGTCCCGCAGTAACTTTCCGACAAACTCCATCATAGACAAGCACTCCGCTCCTTCAGGAACGTTGTAGATGCTGATAATTTTCTGCCGTGATCTTCCCTCCAGGTCAAGCAGTTTACCTTCTTGGTGATATAATATTTTTTTATTGTCTTACTCGGTACCCGTTCCATGTTTTGAACACGATCTTCCACCTTCTCAATTGGAGTCTCTGCCACTACTATTTTTTGAATGACGCTGGCAAGCTCTGACTTAATATCATGGAGCTGCTGTTTTATATCTTTCTGGAACTCCATTATTTCTTTCAGGATTTCGAACATATTTGCCGCTTCGCCTGAACGAGGCCCGGCATCCGCCTCACTAGCATGCGGTTGGGTAGGATAGCCGTTCACTGCACTCCTCTCAGCCGCAGGCTCCACAGTGTCGCTTTTTTAAATTTCCATTCCTTTTCTCCATTCTTGCCCCTCTTTTCAGTTCAAAAATTTTTTGAAAACTATTATATTTGATGGGTTAACGGGGCTTAATGCGTGTTTTTCCAGAGGAGCTAGTGACTTAAGCCGCCATTCTCGATGATGACGTCACCTGAACCTCCTTAAATGTAATTTTCATGTCTGCTTCCACGGCCACATTCGAAACAGGATTCAGATGTGGTCAGATAAGCCTCTCATACCTACTCTGCCGTTCATTGTGATCATAGCTGATTTGACATTCCTGTCCCTAATCCCTAACTCCTTAGTTGTGCAAGTCTCTCAAACTGGAGTACATTTGATGATTCAGCTCAAGAGTTCCCTTGGCTGTGATTATTGGATGTTTCAATATGAAAGAAGGTCTAAAGATCTGTGGGATAGGATTAGGGAAATGGACTTAGGACACTGAATTAGGCATGACCCTAGTGATTGATTGATTGATTGATTGATTGATCTAGTTTGAGATAAGTTTTTCCATTGTTATTCCAGTTAACCACTGGGCAATGAACTCAGTGTATTTTTATTTTATTTAGAGATACAATAAGGTAACAGGTCCTTCCATTCCAACAAGCCCTTGTAACCTAATTACACCCATGCGACCAATTAATTTACTAACCTGGAGGAAACCCGCATTGTCATGGGGAGAATGTACAACAAATTCCTCAGCGGCAGGAATCGAACACAGATCACTGACACTGTATTAGCATTATAGTGTAATAATAACATTATTACAGTGGTGAATCTAAGTAGTGAATATGGCCCAGTCCATGACAGGTAAAGCCCTTCCCAACATTGTGCACATCTACACAGAGCACTGAAGCAGGAAAGCAGCATCCGTCATCCAGGATCCCCACACCACTCAAGTCATGCTCCCTTCTCATTGCTGCCATCAAGAAGAAGGTACGGGAGCCTCAGGGCTCACCACCAAGTTCAGGAACAGTTATTACTCTTCAACCATCAGGTTGCTAAACCAGTGGGGATAACTTCACTCAACTTCACGTGTCCCATACTCACTTTCATGGACTCTTCATCTCGTGTTCTTTATAATTATTGTTTATTTATTTATTTCATTGATTCTATTGTGCTTCTTAGATTTCATGTGTATGCCTGCAAGAAAATGCATCTCAGGGTTATATGTGGTGTTATATATGTAATTTGATAATAAATTTACTTTGTACTTTGTTCTTATGCTATCCACTATGCTGCCATGCCTCCCAAAATTATTGCTCCCAGAACTGGATTTGCCCATTGTCCAACAGCCCCGGGGCAAATCCTGGGGAAATCAATTTTCCTTTGCTACAGCTGTAGGGAACACCAGTTGAAATTAATCCTAGACCCACATGACCTCTTAGTTCCTGCAAGTGGAATGTCTTCCTGTTTTAAGCATAAACACCCTTTTCAAGTTCATGTTCAAGTTAATTGTCATTCAACTGTACACATGTGTACCACCAAAGAAGACACTGTTCCTCCAAACCGAGATACACTATATGTAACTCACACACCTCGCACATAAAGTAATATTACCTCAAATAAATTAACAAAAGATAAGCTACATAAATGATCCATGTTAAAAAGTAAACAGTAAAATGCTACTGGCTCTTCAAACTTGTGCTGGTAGGGAGATAGGTATTCATCAGAGGTTTGCACTGATCAGCACACAAATTTATTAAAAGGAAAGAGGAAGAAGGCAAAAAGTCCCATTTTAACTTATGACTGAGAAGGCCAACAGGAAACAAGAAAGTCACATTTGTGGACATGGTATTAATTTTACAACTTCCAAAGTATTTGCTTCATTTGCTGCATTTTCTTTCATTCGTTTTGATTATTTTATTCATTGCGATTGTCTTCAGACTGTCGTCCCTTGGGTGACCACTCCCATCTTACCTCGTCCCTTTTCAATTCACTTTAAAAAGATTTCCATAGTGTTTATTTTTGTTGGAAGCTGAGCTTTTTAGAATTGCAATGTTGGAGTAACCCTCTTTCAAGTACTTCCAGATGGCACCCAAAGATAAATAGGAATGGTAAGATATTTGAAGGAAAACTATGAAAACAATATGTTTTTACCTTAGTTTATCATTGGCATGATTTGGCATACATTAAGTGTTACAAGGACCATTGATGCAATTGCTTTTAACTTCGTATTACTTGAAAGCACTTTCACACATTCTTATTAATGTACAAACTGTAGGCATAATCTACAGTAAAACTCCAGTAGTCATCTACATGATTATTCAGAAACCCCCATCTGGAGCACTAACGCTAAAGATGTACTCCGAGAACTCTACAGTATCTATAAAAAAAGCATCCAGGCGGTCTCTTCATAATTCACTCATATAGTTACTTGTACATTGTAGGATTACTTTTATATTTATATTTATTGTGTTCTTTATGCTTGTTGTTATTTTAATATACTGCATCAGATCCAGAGTAACAATCATTTCATACGCCTGTAAACTTGTGTGCTGAAAAATTGCAACTATCTTGAATCCCTAAAATGTGGCTCACCAAATAGTGTTCTCCTCCTCCTCCTCCTCCTCCTCCTCCTCCTTTCTTCTTTCTTCTTTCTTCTTCCCATCATCCTTACTGGACAGAGTATGTCAACAGCATCTCTCTAGAGTCCTCTGTCCTGGGCTAATCTTTTTGGATGTGTGAGTTTGATCAGTCCTGTGGCTTCCATGGACCTACAGCTTTTACCTCTTGACATCATGCGTCTTCTACGCAAAGATCCTTCCTTTCCCAGGGATAAGGTCTTTGTGAGTCTGTTGGTGTTTCTGTGGCACTGTGTTTTTAAAGGATGGGGATGCTAGCCTCCTGCCCAATCTTCCTCCTTTCAATAATGGATTTGGGACCGTCCATAATGGAATTCACACTTCCTTTAACTTTCTGGAAACCCAGTTGCTGTGCACCCTTTCAACTTATCTGGTTCAGTAAACAATAATATGTCACATTGTGTAACATCTAAAAGAATGAGTATTTAAGGAGTGACAAATTATTAATAGAAATAATATTTAATAATCCAGGACACACACACAAAATGCTGGAGAAAGTCAGCAGGCCAGGCAGCATCTATAGAAAAAAGTACAATCGATGTTCCGGGCCAAAATCCTTCATCAGGAATTCAAATATTCAGGAAATCTGAATTACCACAAAAGTTTCCAAATATGCTGGATTATCAGAATGTTACCAAAATGAAGTGAGTATTGCACAAAGGTCTCTTTATCAATTCAACAGAAGTCAAGTTGCAACACTCTGGGAACCCAGGTTTGGGAGCTCATTTATCAACATTGCTAAGAGCAACAATACAATAATATCACAGCCACGTAGGGACCAATGACATGGATAGGAAAGAGGAGGAGGTCCTGCAAAGAGAGTTTAGGGATTTAGGTGCAAAGTTGAAGGACAGGACCTCCAGGGTTGCAATCTCAGGATTGCTAACCATGCCACATGCTAGTGAGGCTAGAAATAGGCAGATAATGCAGCTAAACATGTGGCTAAAGAGATAGTGCAGGAGGGAGGGCTTCATGTTTCTGGACAATTGGGCTTTGTTCCAGGGAAGGTGGGATTTGTTCCGATGGGACAGTTTGCACCTGAACTGGAGGGGGACTAACATTCTTGCGGGTAGATTTGCTAGTGCTGCTCCGGGGCAGGGGGGTGGGGTTAAACTAGATTTGCAGGGAGAGGGGAACCAGAGTGTTAGAGCAGATAGTGAGGTGGAGGAGAATAAAGGTCATGCGAGGACTGCGTGTATAGACAAAAATCAAAGGTTTGTACGAGATAGAAATGTTTTCAGGTGCATCTATTTCAATGTAAGGAGTATTGTAGGTAAGGCAGATGAGTTTAGGGCGTGGATTGGCACGTGGGATTACGACATTATTGCTATTAGTGAGACTTGGTTGCAGGAGGAGCAGGACTGGCAGCTTAATGTTCCGGGATTCAGTTGTTTCAGACGTGATAGAGGGGGAGGGGTAAAAGGGGTACAGTGTCATTACTAGTCAGGGAAAATATCACAGCTGTGTGTAGACCAGGACAGCCCAGAGGGCTTGTCTACAGAGGGCATATGGGTGGAGCTGAGGAACAGGAAAGGTGTGACCACACTAATAGGGTTGTATTATAGACTGCCCAATAGAGAGAATTGGAGGAGCAAATCTGTAGAGAGATAGCACACCAATGAAAGAAACAGAAAATTGTAATAGCAGGGGATTTTAACTTTTCACATATTGACCTGGACTCCCACATGGTGAAAGGGCTAGATGGCTTGGAGTTTGTCAAATGTGTTCAGGAAAGTTTTCTAAATCAATATATAGAGGTACCTACAAGAGACTGCACAATACTTGATCTCCTATCATGGAACCAGACGTGTCAGGTGACAGAATTATGTGTAGGCAAACATTTTGGGTCCAGTGACCATAATGTCATTAGTTTCAAGTTAATTATGGATAAGGATAGGTCTGGTCCTCGAGTTGAGGTTCTAAATTGGAGAAGGGCAAATTTTGTCGAAATGAGAAAGGATCTAGGAAGGGTGGATTCTGTTAAGCTGTTGTCTGGCAAGGATGTGTTCAGTAAGTGGAAGGCCTTCAAAGGTGAAATTTTGAGAGTGCAGAATTTGCATGTTCCTACCAGGATTAAAGGCAAAGTTTACAGGCATAGGGAACCTGAGTTTTCAAGGGATATTGGCGATCTGGTTAAGAAAAAGAGAGTGGTGTCTAACAGGTATAGGCAACAAGGAACAAATGAGGTACTTGAAGAGTATAGAAAATGTAAGAAAATACTAAAGAAGGAAATCATGAAAGCAAAAAGAAGACATGAGGTTGCTTTGGCAGATAATGTGAAGGTAAACCCAAAGGGTTTCTGCAAGTATATTAAGAGTAAAAGGATAGTAAGGCACAAAATTGGTCCCCTAGAAGATCGGAGTGGTTGTCTATGTGTGGCACCTCACGAGATGGGGGAGATCTTAAACAGTTTGGCATAGCGTATATGGAAGGAAGGGAAGCATGCAGTAGTGTCATGGAACATATAGAAATTAAAGAGGAGGAGGTGCTTGCTTCCTTACAGTGAATAAAGGTAGATTAATCCCCTGGGCCTGACATGATATTTACTCGGACCTTGAGAAAGACAAGTGTAGAAATTGCAGGGACCCTGGCAGAAATATTTAAGATGTCTTTAGCCATGGGTGCGGTGCCGGATGATTAGAGGGTAGCTCATGTTGTTCCGTTGTTTAAAAAAGGCTCCAAAAGTAAACCAGGTAATTACAGGCTGGAGAGCCTGACATCAGTAGTAGGTAAATTATTGGAAGGTGTTCTGAGAGATCGGATATACAAGTATTTGGACAGCTAAAGGCTGATTAAAGATAGTCAGCATGGCCTTGTGCGTGGTAGATGGTGTTTATTGAATCTTGTTTTTCAAGGAGGTTAACAAGGAAGTAGATGAAGGAAAGGCTGTGGATTTTGTCTACATGGACTTTAGTAAGGCCTTTGACAAGGTCCCACATGGGAGGTTAGTTCAGAAGGTTTAGACACTAGGTATCCATGGAGAGGTTGTAAACTGGATTCAAAATTGGCTGTGTGGGAGAAGGCAGAGAGTGGTAGTGGATGATTGCTTCTCAGACTGGAGGCCTGTAACCAGTGGTGTGCCTCAGGGACCTGAGCTGGGAGCATTGTTGTTTGTTATCTATATTAATGATCTAGATGATAATGTGGTAAATTAGATCAGCAAGTTTGCTGATGACACTAAGACTGGAGGCATTGTGGACATCAAGGAAGGCTTCCAAAGCTTGCAGAGGGATCTGGACCAACTGGAAAAATGGGCCAGAAAATGGCAGATGGAATTTAATGCAGACAAATGTGAGGTGTTGCATTTTGGAAGGACAAATCAAGGTAGGACATACACTGTAAATGGTAGGGCACTGAGGAGTGTGGAGGAACAAAGGGATCTGGGAGTTCAGATACATAATTCCCTGAAAGTAGCGTCTCAGGTAGACAGGGTTGTAAAGAAGGCTTTTGGCATTCTGGCATTCATAAATCAAAGTATTGAGTATAGGACAACACACACAAAATGCTGGTGGAACACAGCAGGCCAGGCAGTATCTACAGGAAGAAGCACTGTCGACATTCCCATGAGGCAGTGCGGCATGGCAGCAACGGCCTTTCAGACCTGGTCTTACTTTAATTTAATTTTCTATTTTAAGTTTGATACACAATTTTCGATTAGGGCACATGGATAACAGAGCGGCTATCTACCATCGCCAGATACTACTACAATACAGAGATCGTCCAAAAACAAACCTTCACAAAGATCTGCTGGCTGAATTACGCGACGTCGGCTTGCTGAGGGGAACGGGCCTATATTCCTTGGACTTGCCTGATGCTGGGAGCCAGAGCCAGAGATGAAAGCGATGTGCGAGGAAGCAGAAGCAAGGCAAACGGGCAGGGGTCCGTGCCAGGCTAAAAGCAAACCCTAGCTGGCCGGCTCTCCCGTCCGTTCTGCTCCCTGGACAATAAAATGGACTACATCCAACTCCAAGGTAATACTCGGCGGGAGTACAGAGTTTGCTCCACATTTGTCTTCACAGAGACACGGCTCACTGATGGGATTTCGGACGCTGCCATCCAACTAGACGGGCTAGCTTTGTTTCGTTCGGACAGAGATGCAGCTGTCTCCAGTAAGGCGCGCGGTGGCAGTGTACATCGACATGGAAAGGTGTAAGAACTCTGTGCTGGTTTCCAGACACTGCTCATCATTAGTGGAGTTTGTGGCAGTTCAATGCAGACCATTTTATTTGCCATGGGAATTCACCTCTGTCTTTATATTCGGTGTCTACATTCCCCACAGCGCTAATGCTAAGGAGGCGCTCTGTGAACTGTACGGGGCTATTAGCGAACTGCAGAATGCACACCCTGATGGTCCGTTTATTGTTGCCGATGATTTTAAACACGCAAACCTCAAGTCAGCGCTCCCCAAATTCCATCAACGGGGGGGGGGGGAGAACGCATTGGACTTGGTTTACACAAACATCCCCGACGCGTACCGGGCAGAGCCCCACCCCCACCTCGGATACTCAGACCACATCTCTGTTATGCTAATCCCAGCATACAGACTGCTTGTCAGGCGCTCCAGACCAGTTCAGAAGCAGGTGAAAACCTGGCCAGCAGGAGCCATCTCTGCTCTTCAAGTCTGCTTTGAGCACACTGACTGGCACATGTTCAGGGAGGCTGCAACTGATGACGACTCTACCAACTTAGAGGAGTACACAGCATCAGTGACCAGCTACATCAGCAAGTGCATTGATGATGTTACTCTGTCCAAGATCATCACTATACGTGCCAACCAGAAGCCATGGATGACCACAGAGGTGCGTGTGCTGCTTTAACAACAGCAAGGGCCAAATTGTCCCAAGCCATCAGAGGGGCAAAGCGTGCACATGCCCAGCTAATCCACAGTTACTTCCAGGACAGCGGCGACATGCAGTGCATGCGGCAGGGCATCCAGGACATCACCAATTACAAGACATCACCTGACTGTGCAGGTGATGTCTCCCTCCCAAATGCGCTGAATAACTCCTATGCCTGGTTTGAGGCGGAAAATGACGTGGCGGCGAGGAAGTCCACCCCTCCTACGAATGACCGGGTACTGTGTCTCTCCATGGCTGACATGAGAAGAACCCTGTACAGGGTCAACCCACGGAAGGCTGCTGGACCAGACAACATCCCTGGTAGAGTGCTCAGAGGATGTGCAGACCAGCTAGCAGATGTTCTCACTGATATCTTCAACATCTCCCTGAGCAGCGCCACCATTCCAAAGTGTTTCAAGGTCGCCATCATCGTCCCCGTGCCGAAGAAGTCTTCAGAGTCCTGCCTAAATGACTACTGTCCCGTTGCACTTACATCCATCATCATGAAGTAAGTGCTTCAAGAGAGGCTTACATCCTTCGAGAGGTTCGTCATGAGGCATATCAAGACCCTGCTGCCCCCCTCACTGGACCCCCTGCAGTTTGCGTACCGTCCCAACTGCTCAACAGATGATGCCATTCCCACCACCCTACACCTGGCCCTAACCGACCTGGACAAAAAGGACACGTACGTTCTGATGCTGTTTCATAGACTTTAGTTCAGCATTCAACACAATCATCCCTCATAAACTGATTGGAAAGCTGAGCCTATTGGACCTGAACAACTCCCTCTGCAACTGGATCCTAGACTTCCTGACTGGGAGACCTCAGTCAGTCCAGATTGGGAGCAGCATCTCCAACACCATCACTTTGAGCAAGGGGGGTTCCCCAGGGTTGCGTACTCAGTCCATTGCTGTTCACTCTGCTGATCCACGACTGTGCTGCAACACACAGCTCGAACCACATCATCAAGTTCGCCGATGACACGACCATGGTGGGTCTCATCAGCAAGAATGACGAGTCAGCTGACAGAGAGGAGGTGCAACAGCTAACAGACTGGTGCAGAACCAACAACCTGTCTCTTAATGTGAACAGAACAAAAGAGATGGTTGTTGACTTAAGGAGGGCAGGGAGCAACCACTCCCCACTGAATATCGACGGGTCCTTGGTAGAGATCGTAAAGAGCACCAAATTTCTTGGTGTTCACCTGACAGAGAATCTCACCTGGTCGCTCTACACCAGCTCCATAGCAAAGAAAGCCCAGCAGCGTCTCTACTTTTTGCGAAGGTTGAGGAAAGTCCATCTCCCAGCCCCCCATCCTCATCACATTCTACAGGGGCTGTACTGAGAGCATCCTGAGCAGCTGCATCACTGCCTGGTTCGGAAATTGCACCATCTCGGATCGCAAGACCCTGCAGCGGATAGTGAGGTCAGCTGAGAAGATCATCGGGGTCTCTCTTCCCGCCATCATGGACATTTACACTACACGCTGCATCCGCAAAGGAAACAGCATTATGAAGGACCCCATGCACCCCTGATACAATCTCTTCCAGCATTTTGTGTGTGTTGTTTGAATTTCTAGCATTTGCAGATTTCCTCGTGTTTGCTCTTTAAATTGAGTATAGGAGTTGGGATGTTATGGTGAGGTTGTATAAGACATTGGTGAGGCCAAATTTGGAGTATTGTGTGCAGTTCTGGTCACCTAACTATAGGAAGGATATCAGTAAGATTGAAAAAGTGCAAAAAAGATTTACTAGGATGTTGCCGGGTCTTCAGGAGTACAGGGAAAGATTGAACAGGTTAGGACTTTATTCCTTGGAGCATAGAAGAATGAGGGGGGATTTGATAGAGGTTTACAAAATTATCGGGGGTATAGACAGACTAAATGCGTGCAGG
Source organism: Hypanus sabinus (assembly GCF_030144855.1). Classification (NCBI taxonomy): domain Eukaryota; kingdom Metazoa; phylum Chordata; class Chondrichthyes; order Myliobatiformes; family Dasyatidae; genus Hypanus; species Hypanus sabinus. Next base: position 41,400,590 of record NC_082735.1, read on the forward strand.
CTCTTTCCACTTAGATTAGGAGTGATAAATACGAGAGGACATGGCTTTAGGATGAAAGTGGAAAGATTTAGGGGGAACTTCTTCACTCAGAGTGGTGGGAGTGTGGAATGAGCTGCTATCTGACATGGTAAATGCGGGCTTACTCTTAAGTTTTAAGAATAAATTGGATAGATACATAGATGGGAGAGGTCTGGAGGCTTATGGACTGGGTGCAGGTCAATGGGACTAGCAGAATAAAATGTTGGCACAGACTAGAAGGGCCAAATGGCCTGTTTTCTGTGCTGTAGTGTTCTATGGTTCTATCACACTTCATTGAAAATTCACTACCAAAGTGAATGAAATAAAATACATAAAAGTGGAACTGGAATTGGGTTCTGGGGTCAGAGCGCTCTGATTGGGTTCAACATGGAGACTGGGTGTGGGAGAGTGTCTGGATGTGAGAAGAGAGGGATGAGAGGCTTGAATGCCTGGAAGCAATGGCTTGCCGAACTAAGTTGTATTTGGCTCTGCAGAGGTGGGTGAGCCCAGATCCACTGAAAGTGTTCAGCATGTTGCTTGTCACTGGCAGTATGCCAAAATCCATGCAAAGGAACGTCATCACCCTTATTTACGAACAGAAGGAAGAAGAGAGCAGAAATTGAAACTCACACCTTTTCTTAATATAAATGCATCATCAAAGATGTTGTCTACTCTGGGGCTAGTGATTCACTCAAGTCAAATCTGTCTTCATCAGACTCGTCAGCTGCAGAAGACAATGAGATGGATACTTAATCAGCTTAGAACAGGAGAATGCCTTTGATAGAATATTGGACATATGCATGGTAGCTGAGCACTTCTAGAGAAAGTGGTGAAGAAGTTGATCCAATCTGACCCTCATTCAAATGGCCAGCTTCATGTGGTTGCATTGAACTATCTATAGATCCTGGCTATGCAAACACCAAGTCTCATCAGATCAGATTCAGATTCAGATTCAGTTTATTGTCATTTATAAACCACAAATACAATGCAGTTAAAAAACGAGACACCATTCTCCAGAATTATATCACGAAAAAGCACAAAACAGACCACACAATAAAAACCACATAATGTTTGGTAATCCCCAATCCAGAGTCCAGAGAGGCTACTGTGTACCGATATCACGCTACTGTCTTAGCACGTTCCCCGGAAAGGAACTACAAACCCATCAGACAAAACTAAAGCTACAAGACCTACACAAAACCACATAGTTACAGATAGTTATAGTTAACATATAGTTTCAACTGTGCAGACAATACCATAATGGATAAAAGACTAACTGACAAAGACCTCATAATTATAACATATAGTTTCAACAGTACAAAGCAATACCGTAATCTGATAAAGAGCAGTCCATGGCATGGCTTAAAAGAAAGTCTCAAAGTCCCGACAGCCCATCATCTCACGCAGATGGTAGAAGGAAGAAAAGCTCTTCCTGCCATGAACCTCCAGTGCCAGAGCTTGCCGATACAGCACCCTGGGAGCCCCAACCACAGCCAATTCCGAGTCCGTCAGAAAACTTCGAGCCTCCGACCAGCCCTCCGACACCGAGCACTGAGCACCATCTCTGCCAAGCGCTTCGACCCCGGCACCGGCCGCCAAGCAACAGTCAAAGCTGAGGATTCAGGGCCTTCTTCCCGGAGATTTTTCCAATCGCATAGTAGCAGTGGCAGCGAAACAGGCATTTCAAAAGTTTCACCAGATGTTCCTCCGTGCTTCACACGTCTGTCTCCATCAAATCAGGATTGTACACAGCATCCAACATGACAGATTACAGATATTCATTCCAAAGTGGCCGCTGTGCGCTGCGTCGCGCAGCCATCTCGCATTTCTGTATTTTTGATGTTGTATAGATGTTGACATTCTATCTGTTCTGTGCTACAATGGATGAACTTGGCCATAGTGTCACAGAATGGTTCATTCAGTTGGACAATGTTGTACCACCTGCACTTCATAATCAGGAATATGTAGAACATTTTTGACTGTAAAAAAATCAGATGATTGTCCATTTGGATTATCCAAGGCCTCAAACGAGAAGAGGGTGGTAGATTCCTGAAACAAATTTCAAGATCATTTGATGGAATACCTCATCACCAAGGTTTTGTTTGGCTGATGGTAAGGAGGAATTCATGCCACCCCCCCCCCAACCCCCACCATCAAACTCTTCTCCTGCCAAGAAGTTCTTCAGGCGCAACTCAAATCCCAGCATGTCACACATTGCCCTCAAGGAGGCTGCGGTGGAAATAAAACTGATATCCATTCTTTCCAGAATGCTCACTGCCAAGAAGGGCTGGAAAGAGATGTGTAACCATGGTAACAGTGTGTGGAACACTGAGGCCTGCATTATACAAATGTGTAGAATAAGCCTTTAGATGAGCCAGGATGAGCTTTGTAATGCAGGGCCCTGTGTTCTACCATGGGCACACACCAAGACAATCACCAGGGCTGCTGGAAGGTTACCAATGTGGCAAAAGGTAAGCATTGAGCTTCCCAAAACATGATGGTTTCCCAATGCATGAAGTTGACAGCAACATTGTGTGCCAGTCTGCAACAGTCAAAGGTCAAGGTCTGTATGCTTGATGGACTATTTGCCATTTAGGGATGGAGCTTCCATAAGGCTCGGTAGGGAAAGTCATCACATATTCAAGGGCTGAAAAATGTGTAATGAAATAAACACTCGTTTCTTACATAATTGGATGATGATTAACCAATCAGGAGGGGCAAACAACAGGGTATAAACACCACTGGACTAGACATGCCTAGGTATCATCCCTGATGAAAATAGTAGAGTTTGTCATTGAAACGTTGGTTAAAATCAATACATGTACCTGACTGGAAACCTGAGAAGAGATTATTCATCATATATGCCAGAAGTTCTCCAGAAAATACTAAGGAAGAATAAATGTCTGAAGGTATTGTATCTGAATGCACACAGTATATGGAATAAGGTAGGTGATTTTGCAGCCCAGTTACAAACTGGCAGTTATGATGTTGAAGGCATTACAGAATCATGGCTGAAAGATTATAGCTGGGAGCTTAATGTCCAAGGTACACATTATATCAAAAGGATAAGCAGAAAGGCAGAAGGAGTGGCATTGCTCTATTGGTAAAAAATGAAATCAAATCATTAGAAAGAGGTGACATAAAGTTGGAAGGTGTTGAATTATTGTGAATAGAGCTAAGGAACAGCAAAGGTAAAAAGACCCTGATGGGACTTGTTTATCAACCCCCAAACAGTAGTAAGGATGTGGTCTCCAAATTACAACAGGAGATAGAAAATGGATGCCAAAATGGCAATGTTACAATAGTCATGGGGAACTTCAATCTGTAGGTAGATTAGGAGTATTGGGTTGGTGCTGGATTCCAGGAGAAGAGATTTCTAGAGTGCCTTTGAGATGGCTTTTTAGAGCAGCTTGTGGTTGAGCCCACTAGGGGATCAGCTATACTGGATTGGTGTTGTATAATGAACCAGAATTGATTAGAGAGCTTAAGGTAAAAGAACTCTTAAGAGTAGTGATCATTATGTGATTGAATTCACCTTGAAATTTGAAAAGGAGAAACTAATGTCAGATGTATCAGTATTACAGTGGAGTAAAGGGAATTACATAAGTATGAGAGAGGATTTGGCCAGAATTGATTGGAAAAGAACACTAGCAGGAATGATGGCAGAGCAGCAATGGCTAGTATTTCTGAAAGTAATTCAGAAGGCACAGGATATATACCTCCCACGAAGGAAGAGGTACTCTAAAGGAAAGATGACACAATTGTGGCCAACAAGAAAAGTCAAAGCAACTATAAAAGCCAAAGAGAGGGCATATAATAGAGCAAAACCAGTAGGAAGTTAGAGGATTGGGAAGCTTTTGAAAACTAATAGAAGGCAATTTAAAAAGTCGTTAAGAATGTAAAGATGGAATATGAAAGAAAGCAAGCCAATATTAAAAGAGGATATCAAAAGTTTCTTCAGATACATGAAGTGTAAAAGACAGGCGAGAGTAGATATCGGACTGCTGAAAACAATGCTGGAGAGGTAGTATGGGGATAATAAAATGGCAGAAAACGGAATACATATTTTGCATCAATCAAAAACACTAGCAGTATGGTGGAAGTTCCAGGTCTGAGAGGTCATGAAGTGCGTGAAGTTACCATAACTAGAGAGAAGGTTCTTGGGAAACTGAAAGGTCTGAAGGTAGATAAGTCATCTTGACTAGGTCCTGTATGTCTCAGAGTTCTGAAAGAGCTGGTTGAAGAGATTGTGGAGGCATTAGTAATGATCTTTCAAGAATCACCAAATTCTGGAATGGTTCTAGAAGACTGGAAAATTACAAATGCGACTCCACTCTTCAAGAAGGAAGAGAAGCAGAAGAAAGAAGACTATAGGTCAGTTAGTTTGACTTCGGTGGTTGAGAAGATGTTGGAGTTGATTATTAAGGAAGAGATCTCAGGGTAAAAGTTCATGAGAGTAAACGTTCGGCACGGACTCGAAGGGCCAAGATGGCCTGTTTCCCTGCTGTAATTGTTATATGTTATATGGTACTTGGAGGCACATGATGAAATAGCCTATAATCAGCATGGTTTCATCAAAGCAAAATCTTGCCTGACACATCTGTTGGAATTATTTTTAAGAAATAACAAGCAGGATAGTCAAAGGAAAATCATTTGATGTTGTGTACTAGGATTTTCAGAAGGTCTTTGACAAAGGTGCCACACATGAGGCTGATTAACAAGTTATGAGCCCATGTTATTACAGTAAAGATTCTAGCATGATTGGCAGGAGGCAAAGAGTGGGAGTAAAAGGAACCTTTTCCTGGCTGGCTAGCAGTGTCTAATGATTTCTGTTGGGTCTGAATCTTTTTACATTATATGTCAATGTTTAGGATGATGGAACTGATGGCTTTGTTGCAAAGTTTATAGATATGGAGATAGGTGGAGAGGTAGGTAGTTTTGAGGAAGTAGAGTGGTTACAGAAGATCAGTTTAGGAGAATAGAAAAATAAATGGCAGATAGAATACAGTGTCAGGAAGTGTATGGTTATTCATTTTGGTAGAAGAAATGAAAATGACTATTTTCTAAATAGAGAGAAAATACCAAAAAAAAAACAGGTGAAGAGGGACTTGGGAGTCCTTGTGCAGGATTCCCTAAAGGTTAATTTGCAGGTTGAGTCTGTGCCAAGGAAGGCAAATGCAATGTTAGCATTCATTTCATGAGAACTAGAATATAAAACCAAGGATGTAATGTTGAGACTTTATAAAGAATTGGTGAAGCCTCACTGGGAGTATTGTGAGCAGTTTTGGGTCCCTTATCTTAGAAAGGATGTGCTGAAACAGGAGAAAGATCAAAGGAGGCTCACAGAGATGATTCAAGGATTTTATGTCTTGTTATATGAAGAGCGTTTGATGGCCCTGGGCCAATATTCACTGGAATTCAGAAGAATGAGAAGTGACCTCATTGAAACCTATTGAATGGTGAACGGCCTTGATAGATTGGATGTGCTGAAAATGTTTCCTATGCCGGGAGAGTCTAAGAACAGAGAACACAATCTCAGAATAGAGGAGCATCTTTTTAGAATGGAGATGAGGAGGACTTTCTTTACCCAGAGAGTGGTGAATCTGTAGAATTCTTTGCCACAGGCAACTATGGAGGCCAAGTCTTTATGGATATTTAAGGCAGAGGTTGACAGATTTTTGATTGGTCAGGGCATGAAGGGATAGAAGAAGAAGGCAGAAGACTGGGGCTGAGAGGAAAATTGGATCAGTTGTGATGATGTTGCATAGCAGACACAATGGGCCAAATGGCCTCCTATATCTTACGGTCTTGTGGTCTTTTCTCCTCCATATGAAAATGATTGTTTTTCCAAACACTTCAATTCAATTGACAAAGCTATCTTTGAGCTTTGAGTTGCTTATCACTTTATTTCTCTCTCTCTCAGTCCCACGATGACTTGTCTGCATTTAGTGTCCTGCATTGTTCCAATGCAGTCCAATGAAATGTAAATTCTGATGCCAAGGTTAACCATTTCTAATTTTAATTCAGTTTTTTTTTATCTCCACAGATGCTGTCTGCTGGGTATTTCCAGAATTCTTTTGGAATTTCAGATTTTCCAATAGAGCACCACAACTCCAAAGCAGGTATGCTTTATTTTGTAACTTTATTCATCTGCTAACTACACAATACCCAAACCCTTATGTCACCACGGCCTTTGCCTTCTCTGCCTACTCCCCTTGCTGCAACTTCACTCTTGCTTGGTTTCTAATGGTTTTAATTCTGATGAAATGTCTCTGACCTAAAAAATTAATTCTGTTTCTCCTTTAACAGATTTTGTCTGACCCATTTAGCATTTTTAACATTTTCTGTTCTTATTTTAGTGACTGTAGTTTTTCCTTTTCATTAAAAATATCCTTAAATGGTTTATTCAAGAAATGCACACAAAAGAAAAAATGTCATGCTTTATATTGCAAACCTTGTATGAGAACAGAATTTCTAATTTTTCTTGAGATACTGTGAAGAGAAATTGAAGAGAAATTTGAATAGATGCATGGATGGAAGGGCTATGGAGACCATGATCCAGGTGCAGGTCAAAGGCATTGGACAGGTTAATAGTTTGGCACAGTCTAGAAGGGCCAAAGGTTCTTTTTCTGTGCCACAATGTTCTATAACTATGACACTATATTCTATACATCACTAGGTCAACAAAGTATCAGAAGAGTTTAAGAGGCAGCCATCTGAAGAACTGAGAGTGGATCAGAGAGTACTGGGGAACAGACAACAGCCAGAGAACTGCAAAAAGAAAATATTGGAGATAAAAAGTGAAATAGCTTGATGAATGGAGATGGCCAAATGGCACCCTGAGGATATTGATGACAAACAGGCATTATACCATGCTGTCTAAAACCAAAATGACAAGACATTCACTGATAAAAATAGCAGATGATTACACCTTTATCTGCAAAATATCACCCACTGGCCAAAAAACATCAGAAAACACATCACAGCCAGTTTTCATATGGATATCTTTTTGGATCTAAATGGAAAAGAAATCAATGAAATACACACAAAATTCTAGAGGAATTCTACAGATCAGGTGGCATCTCTATAGGGGAATAAACAGTCAACGATTCAGGCTGAGGTCCTTCATTAGGATTTCCAGCATCAGCAGAATCCCTTGTGTTTAAAAAAAAAATCAAGGTCACCAGATTCTTTTTACCCTCTCCAGGGTGGGGGATAGGAATATGATATTCCACTCACTAATGTGCTAAAATTTCAAACCTAAAAATTATCCTCACTATTTGGGATAAACCAATTTTCTCTAACAGCAATAGTATCACAAGTTTAAACATTCACTTCCTCTATGGGGTTCCCAACCTGAGGTCCACAAACCCCTCGGTTAACGGTAGGAGACCATGACATAAAAAAGGTTTGGAACTCCTGCTTTACACTAAAACTGAAAGTTACAAGAATGTAGCCACCCAAACCGAACCCCACTACAGCTAAACTAAGTAACATGGTTTGGGGGAACACTATCATAGAAACACAGAAACATAGAAAATGTACAGCACAATGCAGGCCCTTTGGCCCACAACGCTGTGCCGAACATGTCCCTACCTTAGAACTACCTTGGCTTCACCCATAGCCCTCTATTTTTCTAAGTTCCATATAACCATCCAGGAATCTCTTAAAAGACCCTATCACTTCTGCCTCCACCACCGCCACCAGCAGCCTATTCCATGCACTCACCACTCCCTGCGTTTTAAAAAAAAATTTACCCCTGACATCACCTCTGTACCTTCTTCCAAGCACCTTAAAACTATGCCCTCTCATGCTAGCCATTTCAGCCCTGGGAAAAAGCCTCTGATTATCCACACGATCAATACCTCTCATTATCTTGTACACCTCTATCAGGTCACCCCTCATCCTCTGTTGCTCCAAAGAGAAAAGGCCAAGTTCTCGCAACCTATTCTCATAAGGCATGCTCCCCAATCCAGGCCGCATCCTTATAAATCTCCTTTGCACCCTTTCTATGGTTTCCATGTTCTTCCTGTAATTCGGTGACCAGAATTGAGCACGGTATTCCAAGAGGGGTCAGATTAAGGTCCCATATAGCTGCAAAATTACCTGTTAGCTCTTAAATTCAATCCCACAATTGATGAAGGCCAATGCACCATATACCTTCTTAATCACCGAGTCAACCTGTGTAGCAGCTTTGAGTGTCCTACGGACTTGGACCACAAGATCCCTCTGATCCTCCACACTGCCAAGAGTCTTACCATTGTTACGTACCCCGTAACTGGGTCACTTACCAGCAAAGATAGAGAGGTCCGTTGAAGTCTGATGGTACTATTTTTAACAGTATTTATTGATAAAAATACACAAAAATAATATCAATGCAAACATACAGATAATATACGTCGTCAATACTAAATCTAAAAGCGCGGGTATAATAATAATCAATAAGAAATAGCTCTATCGTTGTCTAGGAGATAATGTATTGTCCGATAGAAATATAAAAGTCACTCAAGTTCATTCAAGCTGCAGCTTTTTGCTTGGAGAGAAAGACGGAGGTTTAACTTGCCCATTCCTTTTATGATGTCAATCCTTCGAGAGTTGTTGGGGGACTGATTTCCCCTTTGTGGTTAGCTAAAACCGTGCTTCCGTGGTAAAGGCCCCACCAATTTCGAGGCAAATGGAAAAGGACGCACGTGGGCTTTTCCACCGGCTTTCGCTATTACGCTGTTACAGGAGTTCTAGCATTTCTTCTGGTGCATCTGAAGGGGCTGTTCCCCGGACCATCTTTTATCCTGACTCACAGGGTCTCAGATGTCAATCAGGTTGGGATGATGTAATCCCTCCACCAACCCCCCCCCCCCCTCGGTTCATTGCCTGGGGGCTTCGATGCATCGTACAGTATTCAATACACAATTCCGTCTCCAAGAGACAATAGCCGGTATTAATGGTTCCACCTTTCGGAGGCCAGGACACATTCCAAACTCTTTGTGGATTCTGCATATCTTTCTCTCATTTCCTGGGTCTCCTGAACTGACTTAATAGTGATCTTGCGATTCTCAAAAAGGAGGGGGCCACGGACGTAACACCATTAATGTTATATTCTGCCATCATATTTGACTTAACAAAATGAACCACCTCACACTTATCTAGGTTGAACTCCATCTGCCACTTCTCAGCCCAGTTTTGCATCCTATCAATGTCCTGTTATAACCTCTGACAGCCCTCCAGACTATCCACAACATCCCCCACCTTTGTGTCACCAGCAAACTTACTAACCTATCCCTCCACTTCCTCATCCAGGTCACTTATAAAAATCACTAAGAGGAGAGGTCCCATAACAGTTCCCCGAGGCACACCACTGGTCAGAACGTGACCTGTCTAAAACCACTCTTTGCCTTCTGTGGGCAAGCTAGTTCTGGATCCACAAAGCAATGTCCCCTTGGATCCCATGCCTCCTTACTTTCTCAATAAGCATTGAATGGGGTATAATATCCAGTGCAATGCTAAAATCCATATACACTACATCTATGGCTCTACCTTCAACAATGTGTTTAGTGACATCCTCAAAAAATTCAATCAGGCTCGTCAGGCACAACCTGCCTTTGACAAAGCCATGGTAACTATTCCTAATCATATTATGTCTCTCCAAATGTTCATAAATCCTGCCTCTCAGGATCTTCTCCATCAACTTACCAACCACGTAAGTAAGACTCACTGCCCTATAATTTTCTGGACTCTCCCTACGCCCTTTCTTGAATAAGAGAACAACATCTGCAACCCTCCAATCCTCCGGAACCTCTCCCGTCCTCTTTGATGATGCAAAGATCATTGCCAGAGGCTCAGCAGTCTCCTCCCTCACTTCCCACAGTAGCCTGGGGCACATCCTGCCCACTCCCAGTGACTTATCCAACTTGATGCTTTCCAAAAGCTCCAGCGCATCCTCTTTCTTAATATCTACATTCTCAAGCTTTTCAGTCCACTGCAAGTCATCCCTACCATCACCAAGATCCTTTTCCGTAGCGAATACTGAAGCAAAGCATTCATTAAGTATCTCCACTATTTCCTCTGGTTCCATACACACTTTTCCATTGTCACACTTGATTGGTCCTATTCTCTCACATCTCATCCTCTTGCTCTTCACATACTGGTAGAATGCCTTGGGGTTTTCCTTAATCCTGTCTGCCAAGGCCTTCTCATGGCCCCTTCTGGCTCTCCTAATTTCATTCTTAAGCTCCTTCCTGCTAGCTTTATAATCTTCTAGATTCATATCATTACCTAGTTTTTTGAACCTTTCATAAGCTTCTTTTTCATAACCTTCTTTTCTTCTTGACTAGATTTACAACAGCCTTTGTACACCATGGATCTTGTACCCTACCATCCTTTCCATGTCTCATTGGAACCCCATACAAATATCCCCTGAATATTTGCCATATTTCTTCTGTATGTTTCCCTGAGTACATCTGTTTCCAATTTATGCTTCCAAGTTCTTGCCTGACAGCCTCATATTTCCCATTACTCCAATTAAACATTTCCCTAACTTGTCTGTTCCTATCCCCCTCCAATGCTATGGTAAAGGAGATCGATCACTATCTCCAAAATGCTCTCCCACTGAAAGACCTGACACCTGACCAGGTTTATTTTAAAATACTAGATCAAGTACAGCCTCTCCTCTTGTAGGCTTATCTACATATTGTGTCAAGAAACCTTCCTGAACACACCTAACAAACTTCACCCCATCTAAACCCCTCACTTCAGGGAGATGCCAATCAATATTTGGGAAATTAAAATCTCCCACCACAACAACCCTGTTATTATTACTCCTTTCCAGAATCAGTCTCCCTATCTGCTCCTTGATGTCCCTGTTACAATGGGCTGATCCAAACTTCCTCTATTTGTGAGCCAACCTCCTTTTCATGCATCACTTCAGTTCAGTTCTCACCCCTCAGCAGTTTAAGTTTAAACTCTCCTCTATAGCCTTAGCAAACCTTCCTGTTAGGATATTGGTCCCCCTCGGATTCAAGTGCAACCCATCTTTTTTGTACAGGTCACACCTGCCCCAGAAAAGGTCCCAATGATTCAGAAATCTGAATCCCTGCCCCCTGCTCCAATCCCTCAGCCACCATCCTCTTCCTTTCCCTATCCATCTGAGCCTCAGGGCCAGAATCTGTGCCAGAGACATGACTACTGTGGCTTCCCCCAGTTAAGCCGTTTCCCCCCCCCCCCCACCCAACAGTACTCAAGCAGGAATACTTATTGTTAAGGGGGACAGCCACTGGGATACTCTCTAGTACCTGCTTCTTGCCCTTTCTTCTCCTGACTGTTACCCACTTCTCTGTCTCCTGTGGTCCCAGGGTCACCACCTGCCTATAGCTCCTCTCTATCACCTCCTCAGTCTCCCTGACCAGACTAAGGTCATCGAGCTGCAGCTCCAGTTCCCTAACGCGGTCTTTAAGGAGCTGCAGCTCGACAGACCTGGTGCAGATGTGGTCATCCAGGAGGCTGGGAGTCTCCAGGACCTCCCACATCTGACACTGAGCACAGAAAACCGGCCCCACATGCATACTCCCTGTCTTTATTTTATACAGGTAACCTACCTGGCCTCAACCTTTTATCGCCAAAGCCCTCTTGAGCCAGAGCCTTCCTACTCTGTCTCCCACTACTCCATCACCCACTCCTCCAATGCCCACTCTGTAAATCTGTCTTCCTTTTAAACTCTTCCCACGGTTCTCACTGGCCAACCTCCACGCACTTGCGTAGTCATGCCCTGTTCATTCGCTGAAGAAATAACCATCACCTTCTCAACTCTGCTCGCTTTTAAACTCTTCCCACTGTTCTCACTGGCCAACCTCCACTATCATCTCTAAGTTCCCTCCAAGTCACGCACAACCTTGACTTGGTCCAGCTTCCTTTCTTTGATTATTTGTTAAAATCCCAAGCAGCATTGTGGCCATGACTTCACCCTATGGCTGTTCATGAAGAAAGCTTATTGCCAACTTCTGAAGGCTATATACCAATGAGCAATAAATATCAGCTTGCACAAACAGTGCCCACATGCTGAAAATAGATTATAATATACAAAGAAAATAAGCAATTTACACTCAGAAAACTTAATCAATGAACTTTTGAGGTATCACTGCATTGAAGAACAGTTAATTAGAGAAATTAGTTTTCAGCTATATGCCTTTCCGTTTCTTATTCTGACACAATATTAAAAATGGTGTAATAGTACAGGCAAGATTTAATCATCTTCAGTGCAACCACAAGCAGTAGTAAGCAATATTAAACTGCAACTGTTTTTAGGCAGATTGTAAATTCTTTGCTAATGACTCCATCCCTATTTTCAGACATCCTATTATTCTAATGTCTAGACCTGGCTCCACAGTTTTGAATGATAAGACTAATAGTTCATGGATGCCATGGTAACAATGTAGACCCTCTGCTTCTCAGAACAAGACAGTGAAAGTGAATGCGATTAAGCACAATCATCTGCCTTCATTTCGTCAAACTGATTGATCAAATTAATTCTTTCATTACATAGACTTCTTTAAGTGCTTTTGAAATTGTTTTAGACAATAGATAATAGACAATAGGTGCAGAAGTAGACCATTCGGCCCCTCGAGTCTGCACCGCCATTCTGAGATCATGGCTGATCATTCACTATCAATACCCAGTCCCTGCCTTGTCCCCATATCCCTTGATTCCCCTATCCATCAGATATCTATCCAGCTCCTTCTTGAAAGCATCCAGAGAATTGGCCTCCACCATCTTCCGAGGCAGTGCATTCCACACCTCCACAACTCTCTGGGAGAAGAAGCTCTTCCTCAACTCTGTTTTAAATAACTGACCTCTTATTCTCAATCCATGCCCTCTGGTACTGGACTCTCCCAACATCTGGAACATATTTCCTGCCTCAATCCTATCAAATCCTTTAATTATCTTAAACGTTTCAATCAGATCCCCTCTCAATCTCCTCAATTCCAGCGTGTACAAGCCCAATCTCTCCAATCTCTCTGCATAAGACAGCCCTGCCATCCCAGGAATCAACCTAGTGAATCTACGCTGCACTTACTCAATTGCCAGAATGTCCTTCCTTAAACCTGGAGACCAAAACTGTACACAATATTCCAGGTGTGGTCTCACCAGGGCCCTGTACAAATGCAAAAGGACATCCTTGCTCTTGTATTCAATTCCCTTTGTAACAAAGGCCAACATTCCATTTGCCCTCTTCACTGCCTGTTGCACTTGCTCATTCACCTTCATTGACTGGTGAACTAGGACTCCTAGGTCTCTTTGCATTACTCCCTTACCTAACTCTACACCATTCAGACAATACTCTGCCCTCTTGTTCCTGCTTCCAAAGTGGATAACTTCACATTTATTCACATTGAATGACATCTGCCAAGTATCTGCCCACTCACTCAGCCTATCCAAGTCTCCCTGTATTCTCCTAACGTCCTCTTCGCATGTCACACTGCCACCCAGTTTAGTATCGTCAGCAAACTTGCTGATATAGTTTTCAATGCCCTCATCTAAATCATTGAAATTTTGAGTTTTGAGAGGGAAATCTAAATTGGTTCAGCTCTGGAAGAAGACATAATTTCCAACTTCCCTCCAGGGTATTTATTATTGAACCTATTTACAGAGATGTGGCAGACTTCAGTTGGAACAAACTAATATGTCTTGGATTAAAATTATATACACATTTTATTCTTCAATGCTTTCTCAGGACTGAAGATTTTCAAAGATTTTCAAGACTGTAGAAAAGGACTTTCTCAGACTGGAGCACGGAGGAACATCAGGAACATCTCCAGGAAGACCTTCTTCGTTGCTGCTGCTGCTGTGAGGTCCGAGACTCTGCAGGGAAGAACAGGATCGCGTTGCCGATGGCTGTTGGCGGGGCCGTCTTAATACGCTCGGCAGAGGATGGTGCTCGGAGAAGCTGTGCCGGAGGGGATGATCGTCGGCTCAGAGGTTCAACGAACTCGGAGTCCGCTGCGGTCAGGTCGCTTTTGGTGTGTGCTGCATCTGCAAGGCTGGTTTCGACGGAGCTTTCATTGTTTTCTGCGTCTGTGAGGCTGAGTCGGGCGGCGCCGCAGAAGTCCATAGCAGGGGTATTCCCTTCTGCCACCGGCATGGGATGGCGAGTCTGTCGGGACCCTGGGGACTTGTGGAAACTGTGTGGTGATTTCTTTTGAACTTATAGTCCTTTAACATCTTTGGACTATTTTTACTGTGCCCATGGTCTGTTTTTTTTTAATCAATTATGCTATTATTTGCACTGTTATAATTATATGTTGTAACAATGTGGTTTTGTGCAGGTCTTGTAGCTTTAGTTTTTGGCCTTGTTAGTCTGGTGGATTTGGAGCTCCTTTCCAGGGAACGCGCTAAGACAGTAGCGCAATGTTAATACGCAGCAGCCTCTCCAGACTCTGGATTGGGGATTGCCAAACGTTATGTGGATTTTCTGGTGTAGTCTGTTTTGACATATGCTTTTGTGATATCATTCTGGAGGAACGTTGTCTCATTTTTTAACTGCATTGCATTTGTGGTTTCTAAATGACAATAAACTGAATCTGAATCTGAAGATGACTGCTTTCCAGACACACTTTGTGGGTCCTAATATGACTAATGAGTCCAATGTGGAAATTGCAGACAGTAGTTGACAGGTAGGTGGATGGGTTGTTTATGAGGTGGAGTGTTCCTTCTGCCTCTTTGGGCAGGACTTCTGTCCACTCCCAATGCTTGGCATAAATTTTATCAATTCCACCCCAACTTCTCTACATTGAGAAGTTCCATGGAATTGGTGGGGAATGGGCATATTGCATTTCTGAAATGTTGACTGTGTATTTCTCTCTGTTGAGTGCCTCCACATTTTGTGTGTGCTACTCCTATTTATCAGTCTGGTGTTGGACACGTGAACGATCTATCAACCCTGAGTAACTGGAGTCTTTATACTGAGCACAATTGATTTTGTAGATGTTGGAAATCTGAGCAACATACACAAAATGCTGAAGGAATATATATAACCATATAACAATTACAGCACGGTAACAGGCCATCTCGGGCCTTCTAGTCCGTGCCGAACTAGTCCCACCTAGTTACTCTCACCTAGTCCCACTGATGACTCAGCCCATAACCCTCCATTCCTATCCTGTCCATATACCTATCCAATTTTACTTCAAAAGACAATACCAAACCTGCCTCTACCACTTCTACTGGAAGCTCGTTCCACACAGCTACCACTCTCTGAGTAAAGAAATTCCCCCTTGTGTTACCCTTAAACTTCTTCCCCCTAACTCTCAACTCATGTCCTCCTGTTTGACTCTCAATGGAAAAAGCCTATTTACGTCAACTCTATCTATCCCGTTCATAATTTTAAATACCTCTATCAAGTCCCCCCTCAACCTTCTATGCTCCAAAGAATAAAGACCTAACTTGTTCAACCTTTCCCTGTATCTTAGGTGCTGAAACCCAGGTAACATTCTAGTAAATCTTCTCTGTACTCTCTCTATTTTGTTGACATATTTCCTATAATTCGGTGACCAGAACTGTACACAATACTCCAAATTCGGCTTTACCAATGCCTAGTACAATTTTAACATTCCATTCCAACTCCTATACTCAATGCTCTGATTTATAAAGGCCAACATACCAAAAGCTTTCTTCACCACCTTATCCACATGAGATTCCACCTTCAGGGAACTATGCACCATCATTCCTAGATAACTCTGTTCTACTGCATTCTTCAATGCCCTACCATTTAACATGTATATCCTATTTGGATTATTCCTACCAAAATGTAGCACTTCACACTTATCAGCATTAAACTCCATCTGCCATCGTTCAGCCCACTGGCCTAAATCTCTCTGCAAGCTTTGAAAACCTACTTCATTATCCACAACGCCACCAACCTTAGTATCATCTGCATACTTACTAATCCAATTTACCACTCCATCATCCAGATCATTAATGTATATGACAAACAACATTGGACCCAGTACAGATCCCTGAGGCACCCCACTAGTCACCGGCCTCCAACCTGACAAACAGTTATCCACTACTACTCTCTGGCATCTCCCATCCAGCCACTGTTGAATCCATTTTACTACATCAATATTAATACCTAACGATTGAACCTTCCTAACTAACCTTTTGTGCGGAACCTTGTCAAAGGCCTTACTGAAGTCCATAAAGACAACATCCACAGCTTTACCCTCGTCAACTTTCCTTGTGGCCTCTTCAAAAAATTCAATAAGATTTGTCAAACATGACCTTCCAAGCACAAATCCATTTGACTGTTCCTAATCAGACCCTGGCGATCCAGATAATTATATATACCATCTTTAAGAATACTTTCCATTAATTTACCTACCACTGACGTCAAACTGACAGGCCTATAATTGTTAGGTTTACTCTTAGAACCCTTTTTAAACAACGGAACCACATGAGCAATATGCCAATCCTCCAGCACCATCCCCGTTTCTAATAACATTTGAAATATTTCTGTCAGAGCCCCTGCTATTTCTACACTAACTTCCCTCAAGGTCCTAGGGAATATCCTGTCAAGACCCGGAGATTTATCCACTTTTATGTTCCTTAAAAGCACCAGTACTTCCTCCTCTTTAATTGTCGTAGTTTCCATAACTTGTTTCCCATACCTTACACAATTCAATACCCTTCTCCTTAGTGAATACCGAAGAAAAGAAATTGTTCAAAATCTCCCCCATCTCTTTCAGCTCCACACATAGCTGTCCACTCTGATTCTCTAAGGGACCAATTTTATCCCTCACTATCCTTTTGCTATTAATATAACTGTAGAAACCCTTCAGATTTATTTTCACCTTACTTGCCAAAGCAACCTTGTATCTTCTTTTAGCTTTTCTAATTTCTTTCTTAAGATTCTTCTTACATTCTTTATATTCCTCGAGCACCTCATTTACTCCATGCTGCCTATATTTATTGTAGATATCTCTCTTTTTCCTAACCAAGTTTCCAATATTTCTTGGAAACCATGGCTCTCTCAAACTTTTAACCTTTCCTTTCAAACTAACATGAACATAAAGATTCTATACCCTCAAAATTTCACCTTTAAATGACTGCCATTTCTCTATTACATCCTTCCCATAAAACAGATTGTCCCAATCCACTCCTTCTAAATCCTTTCACATCTCCTCAAAGTTAGGCTCTCTCCAATCAAAAATCTCAACCCTGGGTCCAGTCCTATCCTTCACCATAATTATATTGAAACTAATAGCGTTGTGGTCACTGGACCTGAAGTGCTCCCCAAAACATACCTCCGTCACCTGGCCTATTTCATTCCCTAACAGAAGATCCAACTCTGCCCCTTCTCCAGTTGGTACCACTATGTATTGCTGCAAAAAACTGTCCTGCACGCATTTTACAAACTCCAAACCATCCATCCCTTTTACAGCATGGGCTTCCCAGTCTATATGTGGAAAATTAAAATCTCCCACAATCACAACCCTGTGCTTACTACAAATATCTGCTATCTCCTTGCAAATTTGCTCCTCCAATTCTCGATCCACATTAGGTGGTCTATTATACACACCTATAAGTGTCACTACACCTTTCCCATTCCTCAATTCCACCCAAATAGCCTCCCTAGATGAGCCCTCTAATAGACAATAGACAGTAGGTGCAGGAGTAGGCCATTCAGCCCTTCTAGCCAGCTCTGCCATTCACTGTGATCATGGCTGATCATACACAATCAGTACCCTGTTCCTGCCCTCTCCCCATATCCCTTGACCCCGCTATCTATAAGAGCTCTATCTAACTCTTTCTTGAATGCATCCAGAGACTTGGCCTCCACTGCCTTCTGGGGCAGAGCATTCCACATATCCACCACTCTCTGGGTGAAAAAGTTCTTCCGCATCTCTGTTCTAAATGGCCTACCCCTTATTCTTAAACTGTGGCCTCTAGTTCTGGACACCCATCAGCGGGAACATGCTTCCTGCCTCCAGTGTGTCCAATCCCTTAATAATCTTATATGTTTCAATCAGATCCCCTCTCATCCTTCTAAATTCCAGTGTATACAAGCCCAGTCGCTCCAATCTTTCAACATATGACAGTCCCGCCATTCCGGGAATTAACCTTGTGAACCTACGCTGTACTCCCTCAATAGCAAGAATGTCCTTCCTCAAATTTGGAGACCAAAACTGCACGCAATACTCCAGGTGGGCTCTCACCAGGGCCCTGTACTGCTGCAGAAGGACCTCTTTACTCCTATACTCAATTCCTCTTGTTATAATAGCCAGCATGCCATTAGCTTTCTTCACTGCCTGCTGTACCTGCATGCTTGCTTTCATTGACTGATGTACAAGAACACCCAGATTTCGTTGTACTTCCCCTTTTCCTAATTTGACCCCATTTAGATAGTAATCTGCCTTCCTGTTCTTGCCACCAAAGTGGATAACCTCACATTTATCCACATTAAACTGCATCTGCCATATATTTGCCCACTCACCCAACCTGTCCAAGTCACCCAGCATTCTTATAACATCCTCCTGACATTTCACACTGCCACCCAGCTGTGTGTCATCAGCAAATTTGCTAAGGTTACTTTTAATCCCTTCATCTAAATCATTAATGTATACTGTAAACAGCTGCAGTCCCAGCACTGAACCTTGTGGTACCCCACTGGTCACAGCCTGCCATTCCAAAAGGGACCCGTTAATCACTACTCTTTGTTTCCTGTCAGCCAGCCAATTTTCAATCCATGTCAGTACTCTGCCCCCAATACCATGTGCCCTAATTTTGCCCACTAATCTCCTATATGGGACTTCATCAAAAGCTTTCTGGAAGTCCGGGTACACTACATCCACTGGCTCTCCCTTGTCCATTTTCATTGTTACATCCTCAAAAAACTCCAGAAGATTCGTCAAGCATGATGTTCCCTTCATAAATCCATGCTGACTCGGACTGATCCTTCTACTGCTATCCAAATGTGTCATAATTTCCTCTTTTATAATTGACTTCAGCACCTTTCCCACCACTGACGTCAGGCTAACCGGTCTATAATTCCCTGTTTTCTCTCTCCCTCCTTTCTTGAAAAGTGGGACAACATTAGCCACCCTCCAATCAGCAGGAACTATTCCTGAATCTATAGAACATTGGAAAATGATTACCAATGCGTGCACGATTTCTAATCTATCCTGCCAGAGCACCGCTGCAATATTTTCTCTGACAAGCAACGCAACATTTCCCACTCTTGTCCTTCCGATTCTATCACACCTGAAGCAACAAAATCCAGGGATATTTTGTTGCCCATCACACCCCTCCTGCAAACATGTTTCACTAATAGCTATAATATCATATTTCCAGGTATCAATCCATGCTCTAAGCTTATCCACCTTTCTTACAATGCTCCTAGCATTAAAATAAATGCATTTAAGAAATTCTCCATCTCTTCCTCTCTGTTTATCTCTAATAGTACAAAGAACTTCACTGTATTCTTTTTCTTCCTTCTCCCATATATCTGTTCCTACACTCTGGTTCCCCTCCCCCCTCGTATCTAGTTTAAATCCACTGGAGCCTCTCTAACAAACCTGCCTGCAAGAATATTTGTCCCCCTCCAGTTCAGATGTCAGCTGTCCCATTGGAACAGATCCCACCTTCCCTGGAAAACTGCCCAACTATCTATAAATCTGAAGCCCTCCCTCCTGCACTGTGTCTTCAGCCACATGTTGATCGGCACTATCTTACTATTTCTAAACCCACCTGCACATGGCACTGGTAGCAATCCTGAGATTGCTATCCTGGAGGTCCTGTCCTTTAACTTGGCACCTTTTTCCCTAAACTCACCTTTCAGGACCTCCTCACTCTTCCTACCCATTCACCAGCTCAGGTAGCATCTATGGGGAGGAATAAACAGTCAATGTTTAAGGCCCAGACCTTTCATTAGGTCTGGAAAGGAAGGAGGATGAAGCCAGAATAAGAAGGTGGAAGAGGAAGGGTTTCTTAAGTGCTGCCTGAACTACTGAATTCCTCCAGCATTCCTTTGAACCTGTACTGAGAATGTTACCCTTGGAGAAGGAACCACTATAGTTCTATTTTCCTTCCAGTGAATTTGAAGGATTATGCAGAGAGAGCATTGGTGGTATTTTTCCAGTGCCTTGATATACTTGCTATAGGAAATCCAATTCTCTGAAGTATATAAAAGAACAAGGATTATTGCTGCCCAGTAGATCAGATTTTCTGTCACAGTATAAGGCTTAATCTTTGAATACCTTTTCTTCAACTCACCAAAAGCTGTGGTGGCACATTGAAGGCAATGGTGAGTTCTATTATTGACATGCACCATCATCAAGAGGTGATCCTGACATGTATAGTAGAAAGTGGTCCATAGTTGTATGGTGTCATTAGATCATTGAGTCATGCAGCATTGAAACAGGCCTTTCAGCTCACCATGTGTTCACCAACCATTTAGCCCATCTTCATAAATCCTACTTGTCCACATTAGGACCACATCTTCTATGCCTTGCCTTTCCAAGTGCCTGACTAAGTGTCTCTTAAAATAATCATGGAGGTGTTATCTGGCTCCATCACCTCATCTGTCAGCGCAGCCCTGATCTCAGTCTCTATCTGTGTTAAATACCAAACCTGCAGATGTCTTTTAAAACTCATTCCCCTCACTTTACACTTGTATACTCTGGTTTATGATATTCCACTATTAGAAAAAGATACTGACTATCTGTCTCTGATAATTTTATCAACACTCAGTAGCCACTTACCAAATAATCTAATAACAAGGTTTCTGCTGATGGAGCCTATCTACTTCAATATTCAACATGTGTGTCAAAGATGATCTGCTGCACACCACTGTTGTAAAGCATGGTTATTTGTGTTACTGTCACCTTCTTGTCAGTTTGAACCAGTCTACATTCTCCTCTGATCTCTCTCATTAACCAGGCATTTTCACCTATAGAACTGCCACTCACTGGATTTTTTTTTTGTTTTCCACACCATTCTCTGTAGACTCTAGAAACTGCTGTGCGTGGAGCCAAAAGAGATTGTGGAGATCTTTATTGGATTTTTTGCATGGGAGGATGGTCAAGAAGATTCAGTCGTTCGGCATTCAAGATGCAGCAGTAAATTGGATTAGACATTGATTTTGTGGGAGAAGCCAGTAAGTGGTACTAGATGGTTGACTCTCTGACTGGAGGTGCTAGGTCTGTTATTGTTTGTCATTTTTGTTCATGATCTGGATAATTATGTAGATAACTGGATAAGCAAATTTGCAGCTGATGCCAAGAGTGGGGGTATAATGGACAGCAAGGAAGGCAATCAGAGCTTACTGTGGGATTTGGGCCAGTTGGAAAAATAAGCTGAGAAAGGGCCATGGAACTTAAAATTGTAAAACTTAAAGATATTGGTGAGGCCTAATTTGGAGGATTGGTTGCAGTGTTCATCACCTACCTACAGGAAAGATACAAAGAAGCTTGAAAGAGTACAGAGAAATATGTATAAGAATGTTGCTGGGACAAGAAGACCTGAATTAAAAAGAAAGATTGAGTAGTTTGTACTTTATTCCTTGGAATGTAGAAGATTGAGGGAAGATTTGATAGACGTATACAAAATTTTGAATGGTATAAATAGGGTAAATGCAAGCAAGATTTTTCCACTGAGATTGGATGGGACTATAACCAGAATTCACAGGTTAAGGGGAAAGATGAAAGGTTTAAGGGGAACATGAGGGGAACTTCTTCACTCAGAGAGTCGTAAGTGTCTGGAACGAGATATCAGCACAAATGGCTCATGCAAACTCAATTCAACATTTAGGAGATATTTGGATAGGTACATGGATGGTAGAGGTATGGAGAGCTATGGTCCCGGTACAGGTTAATGCGAAAGGCTGTTTAGATGGTCTGGTACAGACTAGATGGGGATGAGTCTGTTTCCCTGCTGTACTTGTCTATGACTCTATAACTATAAGTAAAATCCTCGCAGATCAGCAGTCTCTGAGATACTCAAACCATCTGGCAACAACAATCATGCCAAGTTCAAAATCATTTAGGTCATATTTCTTCCCTATTCTGATGTTTGGTCTGAACAACAATGGAACCTCTTGACCATGACAGCATGCTTTTATGCATTGAGTTGCTGTCACTGTCACAAGCATATTTCCTGCTTGTATTAACGAGCAGGAAATAAAATCAAGTCAATTCAGTTCAATTCACGTTTTCTTTTGTAATAG
Organism: Hypanus sabinus; assembly: GCF_030144855.1. Classification (NCBI taxonomy): domain Eukaryota; kingdom Metazoa; phylum Chordata; class Chondrichthyes; order Myliobatiformes; family Dasyatidae; genus Hypanus; species Hypanus sabinus. The sequence continues at coordinate 41,422,818 of NC_082735.1, forward strand.
TAATGGCACTCACTCCTGCTCCTTGACATTCACAGAAGAGGTCCCAAAATGCAGTACTTTTTGTTGAGGGGGATGACCACAGGGATACTGTCCACTATCTGATATTCCCCCTTCCCTTCCTGACAGTCACCCATTTATCTGTCTCCTGTAGCCTTAGGATGACTACCTTCCTGTAGCTCATGTCTATCACTGCTTCACTGTCCCTAACATGTTGAAGGTCATTGAGCTGCAGCTCCAGTTCCCTAACGTGTTCTCTAAAGAACTGCATCTCGATGCACCTGGCACAGCTAAGGCCATCAGGGAAGCTGGTAGTCTCCTAGAAATCCCACATCTGACACCCAGAACAGAACTGTGGCTCTGTAGACATATTCTAAATAAGAAATAAGGAACGAACACTGCCTGTTCTCACCGAAGCCTTGTTTGAGCCAAAGCCTTCCTACTGTGACTCAGACTACTCATATGATAATCACTCCCATGATGGCTGCTTCGCAAGGTGGTACCTCTCTTTTAGAGAACTGGGCTTCCCACTGAAAATCTTTGTCAGACCTGCACAGGAACATTCCTGTTGCATCTGCACGGTACTCCAATCAACGACTCCCATTGAAAATAATGCTACTTTTTCAAGCTTCTTGTCGGACCTGAATGGGAATGCTCCTGTTGCATCTGCACTGTACTCCAATCAATGACTCGCATCAAAAAAGTTGCTGCATTTTCAAGCTCTTTGTCCAACCTGCATGGGACTGCTCCTGCTGTGGCTGCACAGTACTCTACTCAATAACTCCTGTTGGAAAAAGTTGCTGCTTTTTCAAGCTCTTTGCTGGACCTTGTGTGGAAATGCTCCTGTTGTGTCTGCACTCTACTATAATCAACACTGGTTATGATCTTTCCGAAATCACTTGGTTCTGGCATGAGCTCAAAAGACTAGCAGGCTGCAAATGTCACGCCACTCTTTAAGAAGGGAGGAAGGCAAAAGAAAGGAAATTATAGGCCAGTTAGCCTATCCTCAGTGGTTGGGAAAGTGTTGGAGTCTATTATTAAGGATGAGGTTTCAGGGTATTTAATGATAAAACAAGTCAAAATCAGCATGGTTTCTGTAAAGGAAAATCTTCACTGACTAAACTGTCGGAGATTTTAGGAAGTAACAAGCAGATTGGACAAAAGAGAGGCAGTGGATTGGACTTACTTGGATTTTCAGAAGGCATTTGGTAAGGTGCCACACATGAAGCTGTTTAACAAGATAAAATGGCTGGCAGGCAGGGGGGAGCGAATGGGAATAAAGGGGGCCTTTTCTGGTTGGCTGCTGGTGACTAATGGTGTTCAGACGTGGCTGCTGGTAACTAGTAGGACTGTTACTTTTCACATTGTTTGTCAATGATTTGGTTAGGGGTAGTTAGTCCTGAGGAAGCAATGCGATTGCAGCAGACTTAAACAAATTGGTAGAATGGGAAAAAAAGTGGCAGGTGGAATACAGTGTTGGGAAATGTATGATGATGCATTTTGGTAAAAGGAACAATAGTGAGAACTATTATCTAAATGAGGAGAAGGTTCAAACATCAGAAGTGCAAGATTTCCAGGTGGTTAATTTACAGGTTGAGTCTGTGGTAAAGAAGGTGATGCACCATCAATAACTCTTGGAGACGTGAGGTGAGATATAGGATTTTATTGGCTGGAAGAAAGAACAAGCAGCAATTGACCACCATACTGCATCCTGGAGACTGAGGCCAGGGCTCAGGCTCCAATCGGCTTTATACCGGGGTCCGTGGGAGGAGCCACGCAGTGGGAGGAGCCACAGGAGCGGTCAGCGGGGGGGGCGTGTCCAGACAGGTATATGTAGTTCACCACATTCACCCCACCCCCTTGTTTTAAAAGAGAGTCCCCATGGGGCGAAGTTTCTTACAAGTATATTTACAAGTTAAGTCTATCAGGTGGTCAACTCTGTCGCTGCGATCTACGTAGCACCGGCTGTGATTGCACAGGTGCCGGTGGTTGTGCTGGTTCCGGCCTAACTGGAGGTGTCAGCCCACTAGGCGTCAGTGATCCCTCATGCATATGCGAGGCGCCTGGTATATGCGCGTGCAAGACACCCAGTATAGGAGTGTCGTGAGGAGTCTGTGTCGGGCTCGGTGTGCGCAGTGTCACCTCGGGTACAGGGTTCATAGTTACCGTGGAGTGTTCGGGGTAGTGGTCTGCTGCTCCTGCGGGCGCCAGGTCGCGGACGGAGACCGTGTCCTCCCACCCATCAGGTAAGACCACGTAGGTATACTGGGGGTTCACATGTAGAAGGTGAACCCTCTCGACCAGCGGGGAGTATTTATTGCTCCTCACATGTTTCCGGAGCAGCACTGGCCCTGGGGATGTCAGCCAAGCCGCTAGGGTGGTCCCAGTGGCAGACTTCCTGGGAAAAGAGAATAGGCGCTCGTGAGGGGTGGCATTGGTGGACATACACAACAGAGAGCGGATAGAGTGGAGTGCCTCAGGGAGGATTTCCTGCCATTGAGAGACCAGCAACCCTTTTGACTTAAGGGCTAAAAGTGTGGCCTTCCACACTGTGGCATTCTCCCTCTCCACCTGTCCATTTCCCCAGGGATTATAGCTCATATACTATTAGCAATGCCAGCAGATACTGGCGCATCTCGTCACTCATAAAGGAGGACCCTCTATCATTGTGTATATAGCAGAGATATCCGAACAGAGTGAAGAGCTGGCACAGGGATTTTATGACGGACGTGGCAGTGGTGTCGGGGCAGGGGATGGCAAAGAGGAACCGCGAGTACTCGTCGATAATGTTGAGAAAATAGACATTGCAGTCGGTGGAGGGAAGGGGGCACTTAAAGTTGACACTCAGTCGCTCAAAGGGGCAGGTGGCCTTGATAGTTGAGCCTTTTCAGGACGGTAGAAGTGCGGTTTGCACTCAGTAGAGACTTGGCAGTCCCTGGTCATCGTCCTGATGTCCTCAAGGGAGTACGGCAGGTTCCGGGCTTTCACAAAATGGTAAAATCGGGTGTCCGCCGGTTGGTAAAGATGTGCATGGAGGGTGTATAGCTGGTCGAGCTGTGCGCTGGCACACACTCCCCAGGATAGGGTATCAGGGGGCTCATTGAGCCTTCCAGGCTGGTACAGGATATCATAGTTGTAGGTGGAGAGTTCTATTCTCCACCGCAAAATTTTATCATTTTTGATTTTGTCCCGCTGTTGGTTGCTGAACATGAACGCAACCGAGTGCTGGTCGGTCAGCAAGGTGAATCTTTTGCCGGCGAGATAGTGCCTTCAGTGACTAATAGCTTCCACTATGGCCTGGGCTTCTTTCTCCACCGCGGAGTGCCGAATTTCAGGGCCTTGAAGGGTACAAGAAAAGAATGCTACTGGCCTGCCTGCCTGATTGAGGGTAGCAGCCAGAGCGAAATCAGAGGCGTCACTCTCTACTTGGAAGGGAATGGTCTCATCCACCGCATGCATCGTTGCTTTGGCAATGTCCCCTTTAATGCGGCTGAAGGCCGCACGGGCCTCAGCAGAGAGGGGAAATGTGGTAGACTTGACCAGGGGGTGGGCCTTGTCTGCATAGTGAGGGACCCATTGGGTGTAATAGGAAAAGAAGCCCAGGCACTGTCTGAGGGCTCTGAGGGTGGTGGGAAGAGGGAGTTCTAACAGGGGGCGCATACGGTCGGGATCAGGGCCAATGACCCCATTTTCCACGACATACCCAAGGATAGTCGGGTGGTTCCGAACACACACTTGTCCCTGTTATAAGTAAGGTTCAGAGCTGCGGCCACTTGGAGAAATCATTGGAGGTTGGCGTTGTGATCCGACCAGTCGTGATCACAGATGGTGAGATTATCCTGATAGGGAAATGCGGCCTTCAGTTGGCACTGGTCTACCATCCGGTCCATTTCCCTCTGGAAGACAGAGACACCATTCATGACACCAAATGGGACGCGCAGGAAGTGATAGAGCCTGCCGCCCGCCTCGAAGGTGGTGTAGGGGCGGTCCTCTGGGCGGATGGGGAGCTGGTGATAAGCAGATTTCAGATCTATTGTCGAGTACACCTTGTACTGAGCTATCTGGTTGACCATATCCACGATGCAGGGTAGGGGGTACACGTCAAGCTGCGTGAACCTATTGATGGTCTGGCTATAGTCCACGACCATCCTATTTTTCTGCCCGTTCCAAACAACAACCACCTGGGCCCTCCAAGGACTTGTGCTTGGCTCAGTGATCCCCTCCCTGAGCATACGCTGCACCTCCGACTGAATGAAGGCCCTGTCCCCTGCGCTGTACCTCCTGCTTTTAGTTGCCACAGGTTTACAGTCGGGGGTTAGGTTGGCGAACAGCGGTGGGGGAGGGATCTTGAGGGTGGAGAGTGTGGTGAACTACATGTGCCTGTCTGGACACGCCCCCTGCTGACTGCCCCTGTGGCTCCTCCCACAGTCCCCTGTATAAAGGCGATCAGAGCCTGGGCCCAGTCTCTCAGTCTCCAGGATGTAGTATGGTGGTCACTCACTGCTGATTCCTTCTTCCAGTCAATAAAAGCCGATATCTCGCCTTTACGTCTCAGAGTGAGTTGTTGATGGTGCATCAATTTTATTGACTGGAAATTTTAAAACATGGAGACCGGTTTATATCCGGAAAGATTGGATTTGGACCCCCAAGACCCTGAAGCAGCTCTTGCTTTTGAACTCTGGCTTTCATGCCTCCAATCATACTTGGAGGAGGTTCGTGCGACTGACCCTGCCGTTATGCACAGAATTCTCCTCTCGAGGGTCACCCCAAAAGTTTATTCAATTATCAGAGACCTGCCGACCTACGATGGGGCACTGGACGCCCTCAAAAGACAGTACCTGCGGCCGGTGAACACCGTTTACGCAAGACATCGCTTAGCTACCCGGCGACAGCGGCCTAGAGAATCGAGCGCCGAGTTTCTCCGAGCACTACAGACACTCGTCCGTACTTGTGACTGCAAGACACTCACAGCAGAACAGCATGCAGAGCTGCTAGTACGAGATGCCTTTGTGACGGGACTGAGGTCAGTGTACGTGCGCCAGCGACTGCTGGAAAAAGCCGATCTTACCTTACGCTCGGCGATTGAGACGGCCGACATGCTGGAAGCTGCTCTGCACAGCGCTGATGCTGTCCAGCCGCGCGATTCCCCACCAGTTCCGTGGACGCCTCAGACCCTGCCACCGCCGGTTCCCGCGAGTGAATTCGCCAACGCCGCTGCCAGTCGCGATTCCACGAGCGCCCCGAACTCGACCACGGCTGCGGCCCGTCAGAAGCCCGTGCTGTGTTATTTCTGTGGAGTCGGTAAACATCCCAGAAAACACTGCCGGGCACGAGAAGCGACCTGCTCCAGCTGTGGAAAGCGGGGCCATTTTGCCATGGTCTGTAAGTCTAAACTACGAGCGGAGTGCAGTGCTGCGGGTGAGACGTGGAGGCCGCCATCTTGCATGCCCGGATGTGGGCGGCCATCTTTGTCAGCGTCAGCATGCCCCGCCCCTGACCCACCGATGTTTACTGGGTACCCCGACGGCTCAACTCTGGCTACCGTGACCCTCGACCAAAGCGCCCCACACCAGCTTGCAAGGTCAATGATGGACATCCTGGTGGAGGGGCACAGGACTAGGTGCCTGTTTGATACGGGCAGCACTGAGAGCTTTATTCACCCGGACACAGTGCAACGCTGCAGATTCGCAACACGGCCAGTAAGTCGGAGGATCAATTTGGCTTCTGGGTCGCATTCCACAGACATCTGGGTGGGTTGTGTAGCGACATTGGTGGTGCAAGGCACAGAATATCGGAACTTTGCGATAAACTGCCTAAACAGTCATGCCTAAACTGTGCGTACCTGTGCTATTGGGGCTGGACTTCCAGAGCCATCTCAAAAGTGTGACTATGGTATATGACGGGCCCCTCCCACCACTCACTGTCTGGAATCCTCAGTTCTGTGGGACTTCATCACTACTGACCACACCCACACACGGGCCCACACGTCCCATCCAGACCCATGCCGACAGCTGTGCTACCAACACCACTTGCAGTCTCTCCACCCTCAAGGTCCCTCCCCCACCGCTGTTTGCCAACCTGACCCCTGACTGTAAACCTGTGGCAACTAAAAGCAGGAGGTACAGTGCGGGGGACAGGGCCTTCCTTCAGTCAGAGGTACAGCGGCTGCTCAGGGAGGGGATCATTGAGCCAAGCACAAGCCCTTGGAGGGCCCAGGTGGTTGCTGTTCGGACTGGGCAGAAAAATAGGATGGTTGTGGACTATAGCCAGACCATCAATAGGTTCACGCAGCTTGACGCGTACCCCCTACCCCGCATCGCGGATATGGTCAACCTTATAGCTCAGTACAAAGTGTACTCGACAATAGATCTGAAATCCGCTTATCACCAGCTCGCCATCCGCCCAGAGGACTGCCCCTACACCGCCTTCGAGGCGGGCGGCAGGCTCTATCACTTCCTGCGCGTCCCCTTCGGTGTCACGAATGGTGTCTCTGTCTTTCAGAGGGAAATGGACCGGATAGTGAACCAGTACCAACTGACAGCCACATTTCCCTATCTGGATAACATCACCATCTGTGGTCGTGACTGGCCGGATTACGACGCCAACCTCCAATGATTTCTCCAAGTGGCCGCAGCTCTGAACCTTACTTATAACAGGGACAAGTGTGTGTTCGGAACCACCCGCCTTGCTATCCTTGGGTATGTCGTGGAAAACGGAGTCATTGGCCCTGATCCAGACTGTATGCGCCCCCTGTTAGAACTCCCTCTTCCCACCACTCTCAAAGCCCTCAGACGGTGCCTGGGTTTTTTTTTCCTATTACGCCCAATGGGTCCCCCATTACGCAGACAAGGCCCGCCCCCTGGTCAAGTCTACCACTTTTCCCCTCTCTGCTGAGGCCTGCGCGGCCTTCAGCTGCATTAAAGGGGACATTGCCAAAGCAACGATGCATGTGGTGGACGAGACCATTCCCTTCCAAGTAGAGAGTGACACCTCCGATTTCGCTCTGGCTACTACCCTCAATCAGGCAGGCAGGCCAGTAGCATTCTTTTCTCGTACCCTCCAAGGCTCTGAAATTCAGCACTCCGCGGTGGAGAAAGAAGCCCAGGCCATAGTGGAGGCTGTTAGGCACTGGAGGCACTAGCTCGCTGGCAAAAGGTTCACCTTGCTGACCGACCAGCGCTCATTTGCGTTCATGTTCAGCAACCAACAACGGGGCAAAATCAAAAATGATAAGATTTTGCGGTGGAGAGCAGAACTCTCCACCTACAACTATGATATTCTGTACCGGCCTGGCAGACTCAATGAGCCCCCTGATGCCCTATCCCGGGGTACGTGTGCTAGCGCACAGCTCGACCAGCTATACGCCCTTCATGCACAACTTTGCCATCCAGGGGTCACCCGATTTTACCATTTCGTGAAAGCCCAGAACCTGCCGTACTCCTTGGGGGACATCAGGACGATGACCAGGGACTGCCAAATTTGCGCTGAGTGCAAACCGCACTTCTACTGTCCTGACACGGCGCAACTTGTCAAGGCCACCCGCCCTTTTGAGCGACTGAGTGTTGACTTTAAGGGCCCCCTTCCCTCCACCGACCGCAATGTCTATTTTCTCAATGTTATCGACGAGTACTCACGGTTCCCCTTTGCCATTCCCTGCCCCGACACCACTGCCACGTCCGTCATAAAAGCCCTGCGCCAGCTCTTCACTCTGTTCGGGTATCCCTGCTATATCCACAGTGATAGAGGGTCCTCCTTTATGAGTGACGAGCTGCGCCAGTACCTGCTAGCTAGGGGCATTGCTACTAGTCGGACCACGAGTTATAATCCCCAGGGAAATGGACAGGCGGAGAGGGAGAATGCCACAGTGTGGAAGGCCACACTTTTAGCCCTCAAGTCAAAAGGGTTGCCGGTCTCTCAATGGCAGGAAATCCTCCCTGAGGCACTCCACTCTATCCGCTCTCTGTTGTGTACGTCCACCAATGCCACCCCTCACGAACGCCTATTCTCTTTTCCCAGGAAGTCTGTCACTGGGACCACTCTACCAGTTTGGCTGACGTCCCCGGGGCCAGTGCTGCTCCGGAAACATGTGAGGAGTAATAAATACTCCCCGCTGGTCGAGAGGGTTCACCTTCTACATGCGAACCCCCAGTATGCCTACGTGGTCTTACCTGATTGGCAGGAGGACACGGTCTCCGTCCGCGACCTGGCGCCCGCAGGTGCAGCAGACCACTACCCTGAACACTCTCCGGTAACTATGAACCCTGTACCCGAGGTGACACCACGCTCACCAGGCCCTACACAGACTCCTCACGACACTCATATACCGGGCGTTTCGAATGCATATATACCAGGCGCCTCGCACATGTGTGAGGGACCACTGGTGCCTAGTGGGCTGGAACCAGCACAACCTCCATCTCCTGTGCAATCACCGCCACCACCGGCACCGGTGCTATGTAGATCGCAGCGACAGATTCGACCACCTGATAGACTTAACCTGTAAGAAACTTCGCCACATGGGGACACTTTTAAAACAAAGTGGGGGTGAATGCGGTGAACTACGTGTGCCTGTCTGGACACGCCCCCTGCTGACTGCCCCTGTGGCTCCTCCCACAGTCCCCTGTATAAAGGCGATCAGAGCCTGGGCCCAGTCTCTCAGTCTCCAGGATGTAGTATGGTGGTCACTCACTGCTGGTTCCTTCTTCCAGTCAATAAAAGCCGATATCTCGCCTTTACGTCTCAGAGTGAGTTATTGATGGTGCATCAGAGAGGCTGCAAGTGGTGTCAGTAGCACAGCTGTCGGCATGGTGCTGGGTGGGATGTGTGGGTCGGTGTGTGTGTGTGGTCAGTAGCGGGGTATATGACGAAGTCCCACAAAACTAAGGATTCCTGACAGTGAATGGTGGGAGGGACCCGTCATATGCCATAGTCACACTTTCAAGGTGGCTCTGGAAGTCCAGCCCCAATAGCACAGGTGCGCACAGTTGAGGCATGACCAGTAGCGCAAAGTTCCAATATTCTGTGCCTTGCACCACCAATGTCGCTACACAACCCCCCCCCCGGATGTCTGTGGAATGCGACCCAGAAGCCAAATTGATCCTCCGACTTACCGGCCGTGTTGCGAGTCTGCAGCGTTGCACTGTGTCTGGGTGAATAAAACTCTCAGTGCTGCCCTTATCAAACAGGCATCTAGTCCTGTGCCCCTCCACCAGGATGTCCATCATTGACCTTGCAAGCTGGTGTGGGGCGCTTTGGTCGAGGGTTTGGAGGCCAGAGTTGAACCGCCGTCTTGGTGCCTGGTAAGCACCGGTGGGTCAGGGGCGGGGTGAGGTGGTGCCGACAAAGATGGCCGCCCCCATGTCTCACACGGGGCGGGCAGGCAAGATGGCGGCCCCCATGCCTCACACACAGCTCTGCCCGACCCCGGTCATTGTTCAGACTTACAGACCCTGGCAAAATGGCCCTTCTTTCCGCAGCTGGAGCAGGTAGCTTCTCGGGCCGGGCAGTGTTTTCGGGGGTGCTTTTTGAGTCTGCAGAAGTAACGCTGCGCGGACGCGACTGGCAGCAGCTGTGGTCAGGTTCAGTGAGTTTGTGGACTTGCGACTGGCAGCGGCGGTGGTGAATTCGCTTGCGGGTGGCGGTGGCGGGGTCTGCAGTGTCCACGGAACCGGCGGGGGATCGCGCGGCTGGACAGCATCAGCGTTGTGCAGAGCAGCCTCCAGCATGTCGGCCATCTTGATCGCCGAGCGTAAGGTAAGATCGGCATTTTCCAGCAGCCGCTGGCGTACGTACACTGACCTGATCCCTGTAATGACAGCGTCTTGTACTAGCAGCTCCGCATGTTGTTCCGCCGTCAATCCTTTGCAGTTGCAAGTTTGCACGAGTGTCTGTAGGGCTCGGAGAAACTGCCCGCTCGACTCACCGGGTCGCTGTTGCCGCGTCGCTAAGTGATGTCTTGCGTAGATGGTGTTCACCGGCCACAGGTACTGTCTTTTGAAGGTGTCCAGTGCCCCTTGGTAGGTCGGTAGGTCCTTGATAAGGGAGAATACTTTCAGACTTACTCTAGATAGTAATATTTTGTACATTGTGGCAGGCTCAGTCACTGGAATCTGTTCCAAGTATGATTGGAAGCATGCAAGCCAGAGTTCAAAGGCAAGAGCTGCTTCTGAGTCTTGAGGATAAAGGTCTAACTTTTCCGGACGTAAAATGCTTTCCATGTTTTAAAACTTCCAGCCAATAAAATTGATACACCATCAATAACTCTAGGAGACATGAGGTGAGATATAGGCTTTTATTGGCTGGAAGAAAGAACAAGCAGCAATTGACCACCACACTACATCCTGGAGACTGAGGCCAGGGCTCAGGCTCCAATCGCCTTTATACCGGGGTCTGTGGGAGGAACCACGGTCTGTGGGAGGAGTCACAGGAGCAGTCAGTAGGGGGGGGGGGGGGCGTGTCCAGACAGGTATATGTAGTTCACCACAGAAGGGAAGTGCAATGATGGCATTTATTTTAAGGGGAATAGAAAATAAAAGCAAGGACATAATGCTGAGGCTTTATAAGACACTAGTCAGGCCACACAGAGTATTGTCAACAGTTTTGGGCCTGATATCTCAGAAAGGTTGTGTTGTCATTGGAGAAAGACCAGAGGAAGTTCACAAGGATGATTCTGAGAATGAAGGGATTAACATATGAAGAGCAGTTTTGGGCTGTACTCACTGGAATCTAGAATAATGCGGGCAGATCTCATTGAAACCTACTGAACGTTGAAAGAACTAGATAGGGTGGATGTGGAGAGGATGTTTCCTATGATGGGGGCCTTCAGAACTAAAGGGCACAGCCTCAAAATAGAAGGGCAATCTTTTAGAATGGAGGTAAGATGGAAATTTTTTAGGCAGAGAGTAGTGAACCTGTGGAATGCTCTACCACAGACTGCAGTGGAGCAAAGTCCATGAGTATATTTAAGGTAAAAGTTGATCGGTTCCTGATCAGACAGAGCATCAAAGGATATGGCAAGAATTTAGGTGAATGGGGTTGAGTGGGATCTTGGATCAGCCATGATGGTCTGGCAGAGCAGCCTCGATAGGCTGAATGTCCTAATTCTGCTCCTACGCCTTATGGTCTTTTGGTAATAGGCTCAACATACTCTGCAGCTACAGCACAGGGAAAAACAGAATGAGAAAGGGTGAATCAACCAAGAAGGCCATGATGGAATCTGCTACTGATTTGGTTTGTTCTATGATTATTACCTCCACTGACACAAAGAAAAACTTGTCCTGCTTACTGCTCATTCGGATCAATTCATTACAAAGTGCAATGAAGAAGCTCAAGGTAACACCTTATGTGCAGCCTAGCATCACTTTATCAACATGCGATCAACCTCTTGTATATAAGATATCTTATGTATTTATATTTCTTGTATTTTTTTATTATTATTGTGTTCTTCATCTTTTGTGGGGGTTTTGTACTGCATTGGATCTAGAGTAACAATTATTTTATTCTCCTTTACACTTTGTACAGGAAGCTAGATTAAATGATTTTGAAACTTGAATCTTGAACAATAACAGATGCACAATAAAATGTAACAGTTACAGAGTGCAATGCAGGTAAACAATAAGTTACAAGATCATAATTGTAATGTATTGTGTGAGTATTCGTAGGTCAGAGTGCGTATGACATCAGGACATGGGTAAGAAAAATGGAAGTCTGTTGAATAAACGTGGTTGTTCAATCGACAGCAGTGTCCGAGTCACAACAATACTACAATAATGACATAGATTATGAGGTCTAGAATCTATCTTATTGTCCTAGGGAACCTTTCAATAGTCTTATAACAGCAAAGTAGAAGCTGTTTTTAAGCCTCCTTAACACTCTTCAAACAATTAGAATATTATCAAGCAATGGACAGGTACACGGATGAGAGGTGTATGGAGGGATATGAGTCAGGTGCAGGTCAGTGGGACTAGGCCAAGGGTTGGCAACCCGCGGCTCCGGAGCCGCATGCCTCTCTTTGATCTCTGTGCTGCGGCTCCCCGTAGTTTGTTATTTTTTGAAATGTAATTCGAAATTTGAAGAATATGGCGATCTTGTACAATCTAAAGACGTTGTGGAGACCCCATTTCCTGGCACATCCGAACCGGCTCACAATTAGCCACCGTTCCGGCTAAGGGAGATAGCCTACGGGGGTTTGTGAGTACGTGTCTTTTGGAGCATCCGCGCCCTCGGGGACGGGTTGAGGGAGGCTTTAAATCAAGGCTGTTTAGTTCGAATAAAGTTACCTTTGACTGCAGTGTCTTTATTTTAGCGCTGTGTGTAGCGCTGCACCGCTAAAACCGCTATTAATATACATCACCACTGCCAATGCCTGACACCCGCCAGTGAGCGCTTTCTTTTAATTCTTCGATCCAAGGTAGGCTACCTATGGAGTAACCTTCAACCCAACGTCTTTTTTTCAGAGTTCAAAATGTTTTTGCTGCATGCAGAAATGTAATTTCGTTTTCTCTGCAGGAGTTCATCAATTTCATAAATGCAACACATTATAGTTTGTTTATACATAGCATAAAGGCAAAAAAAAACCGTTGTATGCAGTGTTATTTCATTTTAAATGTCAAACGGGTTTTGTGGCTCCCAGTGTTTTCTTTTCTGTGGGAAATGGGTCCATATTGGCTCTTTCAGTGGTAAACGTTGCCGACCCCTGGACTAGGCAGAAGAATGGTTCAGCACAGCCAAGAAGAGCCAAAAGGCTGTAATGCTGTAATGTTCTATGGTTCTGTGGTTCTATCTTATGTTCTATTCCCCTTGAAATAAATGCCAACATTGTATTTGTCTTTTTTTTTAACCACAGACTTACCCTTAATGGATACTGATGTTTCCATACCTGGCCATGTAGGAGTACAATAGGTACTAATGTTTCCATGCCAGACCATGTAGTAGTACCATGGGTATTGGTATTACCATATCAAGCCATGCAGAGTGCCTTGTGGGAGTACCATAGGCATTGGTGCTTCCATACCAGCCTGTACAGGAGTACCATTGGTTCATACCAGGCCATGTCACAATACCATGTCGAAGTAATCATCAAACACTTTTAAGAATTATACAGAATTGAACTTGTTATTCAATCCTAACTGCAGAGCTAACACTCTCTGTTCTCTTCAGAGATGGTAAGCTCCTAAAACAGTTTTCATATTAAATCAGATGTAAAATGATGGTATTCACAAAGCTAACAGACTTTTTATTCCCTTTTGAACTCAAGAGAAGAAGCTATCATTAAAGGAATGCATGTACACATAATTAATAGGCACTGTTTCTTTTTTCTATGGAGCCTGGTGCCAATTTCTTTTTGAGGATTTCAGGTTATTAATTAAACATACTCATTGAACTTAACATCATCTGTTAATATTCCATCACTTCGATGTTTGAGTAATCCTAGCTTCTGATGTTTACTTGTTGCTATGCAGTTTTCCCTATCCCCTTGTTGAAATATTTTCCAATGACTTTTCCATGCTCTCCATATCCATCATGATGTGTATGTAGATATTCTGGATTTTCTTCCCATGGAACAGAGAACATTGCAGTTCAGCAAAAAAAAAAAATTACTCATATTTCCACATGTAATGCAAAGGAAATACCTTTCATGTCATGTTGGGGGAATTAATTACCTGAAACAGGCTGCTGTCACTATAAAAGATGTAAGCAGTCTGAAGAAACTGAAAATTCCATCTTTGAATTCTACCTATATATTCCACCTAAAATAGACAGTTGGAAACATGAAGTCGTGGAAGAGGTAAACACTCAGAAAGTTGTATCACAAGATGGGATGCTGATTTCTGAAACTGTACCAAAGCTGAATGACATAATCAGTCATTGACATGTGACGAAGCACAGGGCACTGGTGCACAATGGATTAAAGTACAAATGTGAGTAATCAGAGTTTCCTCAATGGGTTTGGAGAGTATTCATATTAACAATATAACCATATAAAAATCACAGCACAGAAACAGGCCATCGCAGCCCTCCTAGTCCGTGCTGATGCTTACACTCACCTAATCCCACTGGCCCGCACTCAGCCCATAACCCTCCGTTCCTTTCCTGTCCATATACCTATCCAATTTTACTTTAAATTACAATACCAAACCTGCTTCTACAACTTCTACTGGAAGCTCATTCCACACAGCTATCACTCTCTGAGTGAAGAAATTCCCCCTCCTGTTACCCTTAAACTTTTGACCCTAACTCTCAAATCATGTCCTCTTGTTTGAATCACCCCTACTCTCAATGGAAAAAGCCTATGCACATCAACTCAATCTATCCCTCTCATTATTTTAAATATCTCTATCAAGTCCCCCCTCAACCTTCTACGCTCCAAAGAATAAAGACCTAACTTGTTCAGCCTTTCCCTGTAACTTAGGTGCTGAAACCCAGGTAACATTCTAGTAAATCTTCTCTGTACTCTCTCTATTTTGTTGACACATTTCCTATAATTTGGTGACCAGAACTGTACACAATACTCCAAATTCAGCTTTACCAATGCCTAGTACAATTTTAACATTCCATTCCAACTCCTATACTCAATGCTCTGATTTATAAAGGCCAGCATACCAAAAGCTTTCTTCACCACCCTATCCACATGAGATTCCACCTTCAGGGAACTATGCACCATTATTCCTAGATCACTCTGTTCTATTGCATTCTTCAATGCCTTACCATTTACAATGTATGTCCTACCAAAATTATTCCTTATTATTCCTACCAAAATGTAGCACCTCACACTTATCAGCATTAAACTCCATCTGCCATCTTTCAGCTCACTCTTCTAACTGGCCTAAATCTCTCTGCAAGCTTTGAAAACCTACTTCGTTATCCACAATGCCACCTACCTTAGTATCATCTGCATACTTACTAATCCAATTTACCACCCCATCATCCAAATCATTAATGTATATGACAAACAACATTGGACCCAATACAGATCCCCGAGGCGCACCACTAGTCACCGGCCTCAAACCTGACAAACAGTTATCCACTACTACTCTCTGGCATCTCCCATCTAGCCACTGTTGAATCCATTTTACTACTTCAATATTAATGCTTAACAATTGAACCTTCCTAACTAACCTTTAGTGCGGAACCTTGTCAAAGGCCTTACTGAAGTCCATATAGACAACATCCACTGCTTTACCCTTGTCAACTTTCCTCGTGGCCTCTTCAAAAAATTCAATAAGATTTGTCAAACATGACCTTCCACGCACAAATGCATGTTGACTGTTCCTAATCAGACCTGTCTATCCAGATAATTATATATACCATCTCTAAGAATACTTTCCATTAATTTACCCACCACTGACATCAAACTGACAGGCCTATAATTGCTAGGTTTACTCTTAGAACCCTTTTTAAACAACGGAACCACATGAGCAATAGGTCAATCCTCCGGCACAATCCCCGTTTCTAATGACATTTGAAATATTTCTGTCAGAGCCCCTGCTATTTCTACACCAACTTCCCTCAAGGTCCTAGGGAATATCCTGTCAGGATCCAGAGATTTATCCACTTTTATATTCCTTAGAAGCGCCAGTACTTTCTCCTCTTTAATTGTCATAGTTTCCATAACTTCCCTTCTTGTTTCCCTGACCTTACACAATTCAATATCCTTCTCCTTAGTGAATACTGAAGAAAAGAAATGGTTCAAAATCTCCCCCATCTCTTTCAGCTCCACACATAGCTGTCCACTCTAATTCTCTAAGGGTCCAATTTTATCCCTCACTATCCTTTTGCTATTAATATAACTGTAGAAACCCTTCAGATTTATTTTCACCTTACTTGCCAAAGCAACCTTGTATCTTCTTTTAGCTTTTCTAATTTCTTTCTTAAGATTCTTCTTACATTCTTTATATTCCTCGAGCACCACGTTTACTCCATGCTGCCTATATTTATTGTAGATAACTCTCTTTTCCCTAACCAAGTTTCCAATATCCCTTGAAAACCATGGCTCTCTCAAACTTTTAACCTTTCCTTTCAACCTAACAGGAACATAAAGATTCTGTACCCTCAAAGTTTCACCTTTAAATGACCTCCATTTCTCTATTACATCCTTCCCATAAAACAAATCCAAATCCACTCCTTCTAAATCCTTTCACATCTCCTCAAAGTTAGCCTTTCTCCAATCAAAAATCTTAACCCTGGGTCCAGTCCTATCCTTTACCATAATTATATTGAAACTAATGGCATTGTGGTCACTGGACCTGAAGTGCTCCCCAACACATACCTCTGTCACCTGGCCTATTTCATTCCCTAACAGAAGATCCAACACTGCCCCTTCTCTAGTTGGTACCTCTGTGTATTGCTGCAAAAAACTATCCTACACTCATTTTACAAACTCCAAACCATCCATCCCTTTTACAGTATGGGCTTCCCAGTCTATGTGTGGAAAATTAAAATCTCCCACAATCACAACCCTGTGCTTACTACAAATATCTGCTATCTCCTTGCAAATTTGCTCCTCCAATTCTCGCTCCCCATTAGATGGTCTATAATACACCCCTATAAGTGTTACTACACCTTTCCCATTCCTCAATTCCACCCATAGCCTCCAATTCCAATAATATTCCTATAATAATAACTCCAATAATATTAAGATTAAAGATTAAGAACATATTCTAGGGTTCTGGAATGAGGGCTAACATTTATATGGACTGATTGGAGAAAGCAAAGTGGTTCTCCATAAGGTCTAAAAGGTTTGATACAGATGTGCAAAATCATGAATGGTTTAGGTAAGGGGGAGAAATACGTACCAATATCTTAAGACTGAAGTTACCATAAGACCATAAGACATAGGAACAGTATTAAGCCATTCAACCCAACAAGGATGCTCTGCTATTCCATCATGGTTTAGTTATTATCCTTCTCAACCCCATTTTCCTGCCTTCTACCCCGACACCCTTACTAATCAAGAACCTACCAACCTCCACTTTTAATATCCCCAATGACTTGGTTTCCAGAGCAGTCTATAGAAATGAGTTCTAAAGATACACTGTTCTTTGGTTATAGAAATGCCCCCTCATGTTCTAAAGGTACAGCCACAATTCTGAGGTATGCCCTCTAATCTTAGACTGCCCTACTATAGGAAATATCCTTACCATGTCCACTCTACCCAGGTCTTTCAATATTCGATCAGTTTCAGTTGCTGAAATTTTAATATTATTGGTTAAATAACCATCAAAGAGATTAGGAAATATTAGGAGCTGAATTACACAGCTTGGAAGGTTGGAAACATATTTGACAGTTGTCTTCAAAAGGACATTGCAAAGGAGTTGACAGATGAAAGGTTTCCCTGTGGAATACTGATAAAAAATATTCTCACCCACAATAGACAAGCAAGCAAAAAAATCAAGCAATGAAATTTATGAATTCCACACATTATAGAACATAGAATAGTACTGCACAGTACAGGCCCTTTGGCCCACAATGTTGTGCTGACCCCTAAACCCTGCCTCCCATATATCCCCCCACCTTAAATTCCTCCATATATCTGTCTACTAGTCTCTTAAATTTCATTAGTGTATCTGCCTCCTCCACAGACTCAGGCAGTGCATTTCACACACCAACAACTCTCTGAGTAAAAAACCTTTCTCTAATACCCCCCCTTGAACTTCCCACTCCTTACCTTAAAGCCATGTCCTCTTGTATTGAGCAGTGGTGCCCTGGGGAAGAGACGCTGGCTGTCCACTCTATCCATTCCTCTTAATATCTTGTATACCTCTATCATGTCTCCTCTCATCCTCTTTCTCTCCAAAGAGTAAAGCCCTAGCTCCCTTAATCTCTGATCATAATGTCAGAGGCTAACACTTGTTGCATTTATTTATCAGGTAATATTCATGCTAATTTGGTTGTCTCCAACAAGTAAAGGCCAATTGGCCGTTGTAAATTGATCCTAAGATGTAGGTGAGCAGCAAAATCAAGGGCAAATTGAAGCAAATGCAGGGAGAATATAAAATGGGGTAAAGATAAAATTAGTGGTGGTTTTTAGTGAGCATGGCCTCAGGGATATACATCTTCCATCTTGAACGTGTTTCATTATTCTCGCATTTACACTGGATTAGTATTTATTTATTTTATTTAAAGATAAGCAAGGCAACAGGTCCTTCTGGCCTAACAAGCCCACACTGCCCAATTACACCCAGGTGACCAATTAACCTACTACTCTATACGTCTTTGAAAAGTAGGAGGAAACTGAGCACTCAAAGGAATCCCATGTGGCTACAAGGAGAACATACAAACTCCTTATAGACAGAGATGGGAATTGAACCCGGGTTGCTGGCACTGCAATCACATTACACTAGCTACTGTGCTCCCCTTTCTAGGAATTCTATATATTAGAACATAGAACAATAAAGAACAGGAACAGGCCCTTCAGCTCACAATATTGTACCAAACAAGCAAAAATTAAATCAAAATAACCTAAAAACTATTCCCTCCTACCTGCACAATGACCATATCCCTCCATCTTCCTCATCTAAAAGCTTCGAATCTATTTGCCTCTACCACCATATTGGGCAAGTGCATTTCAGGTATCCACAAACCTCTGAGTAAAAACCTTACCCCTCACATCCCCTTTGAACCTACGCTCTGGTTATATGCCCTCTGGTATTAGGGTATTAGACATTTTTACCCTGGGATAAAGATACTCCCTGCCTACTCTACCTATGCCTCTCATAATCTTATAAAATTCTATCAGATCTCCCGTCACCTTCAGTCACTCCAGAGAAAGCAATCCACGATTGGCCAGCCTCTCATGATAGCACATGCCCTCTAAAGCAGGCAGATCTAGTAAACCTCCTGCACCCTCTCCAAAGCCTCAACATATAGTGGGGCAACCAGGGTTCTATAAAGAACCTCTTGACCTTTAAACTCAATGCCTCAACTCATAAAAACAAGCATTCCTTAAGCCTTCTTAATCACCTTATTGGCCTGTGTAGCCATTTTCAAAGAGCTATGAACTATATTCTATCTTCATAAGTGAATCAAAAACCATGGTGACTCAAGCAGAAAACCAAACTCTTTTTCTCCATCCAATCCTGGAGATGAACAACCACCAAGCAATGTTGTTAATTTCAGATTAATCAGATCAATGCAGGGCAACCTTTTCAATTCTGTTCAGCACTGTGTTAAACCTTTGTATTAAAGCCACTTCCAAACAATGTACTCCCTAAGCAGATTTATAGCCCTCACTGCATGGTTAGTGCATGTGCGCTACAGTTACTAAATAATGTCAAAACTTTGGCAAATGAAAGTATCTAACAGTGGAGTAGAAGGTAAGTCTGTTCATTTATCAAGTGATGGAGCCTCACCATTCCTATATGAAGGATATCATCCACAAGTAATTTCATGATACCTTCAGAGTGAAATTGCACCTTCCAGATGAATATCAAATCAAATTGTTTCACCATTTTGCCTCTGTAGGTAAATTGTTCCCTAAATCTCTTTGTGCGGTTTCTCACAGGGCTGTCCAGTCTTTTGTTTGTTTTGTCTTCTTTTCCCATTTTCTCTCTATTTAGCACAGCTGCACACATCCGTACAGCCATTGCTTCCTCTGGGAGACCAAGGGCTCATTTCACCAAAGATCTAAATCCAGACTTTTGCCAGATTTCCAGCTGTCTGGAGATTACAAGGCAGAGTGCAAATGATAAATTAATTATTTCTAATCTTCTATCCAAGCAAAATATTCAATGTCCTGGTGCAATTTTAGTCTCAGCTCAAAGGTTCAATGTTTCAAACTGGCCGATTATTTTGACTCAGATATTTTCTCCTGCTCTGCTGGCTTTCATTATGCAAGTATCCTTTTCTCATTCCATTACTGGTTTTCACATATAACTGTGCTTTTGTTGGATATAGCTCTGTATAAAGTAATGATGACAATCATTCAGATTCAGAGAAAACTGAATTTGAATATTTTTTAATTTTTCCATTATCGATCATATTCAGTCTGTTGAATCCAGGCATCCTTTTAAAACCTCTTGCTGTGAAATATTCAATACCATATCAAATTCCGTTCGTTCATCAACATGGATATTCAAATTAGATTCATGACCACTAACACCACCGTTTTTAGTTCTGAAATCCCTCCACATCTGTGCATCTCTCTGCCTTCTCAAACTCCCCTAGCTCCTTAAATCAGAATCAGATTTAATATCACCAGCATTTTCCTAAAATTTGTTGCCTTCCTGGCAGCAGTACAATGCAATACATAATTATAGAAAAATAATGTGAATTACAGTAAGTATACATACTGTACATTTAAAAGTTAAATTAAATAAGTAGTGCAAAAATAGAAATAAAAAGGTAGTGAGGTAGTGTTCATGCATTCAATGTCCATTCAGAAATCAGATGGCAGAGGGGAAGAAGGTGTTCCTGAATCGTTCAGGCTCTTATACTTCCTTCCTGATAATAGCAATGAAAACAAGGCATATCCTTTGGAGTATGTAAGCTTCTCCTTCACATGTTCTACCAGTCTGCTGTCGCCAGTATGATCTTCTATGCGACGGTGTGCTGGGGCAATGACATTGACACAGGTGATGCCAACAGGCTCAATAAACTGATTTGAAAGGTTGGCTCTATTATAGGGTCAAATTGGCTGAACAGAGGAGCACTTTTAGTAGTTGACAAAGACAACTGCACTGCTCCAAAGAGCACTATATGAATAATTCTTACCCTCAGCCATTAGGCTCTATAATGAGTCACCTATAGCCAGGGAAGTGATAACTCCTCCTGTTTGACTGTTTGAGGTAACTTATTTTTTAATTCTTTCTTAATTCTCTTCTAATATTTGTATATCTGAGCACTTGTAATGCTACTGTAACACTATAATTTCCTTTGGCACCAATAAAGTATCTATCTATCTATCTATATGATAGGTGATAGGGGTCCTTAATGATGGATGCTGCCTTTTTGAGACATCACTCCTTGAAGATGTCCTGAATGCTGGACTACTACTGAATACATGGTTCAGTATATATGAATGCCCATGATTCAGTCCTGCCAAAGGGTCTTGGCCTGAAACGTTGACTGTACATTTTACCATAGATGCTGCCTGCCCTGCTGGGCTCCCCCAGCATTTTGTGTGTGTTGTTCTGACATACTGTAGGTACTTGTATTGTTCAGGTGATCGAAGACCTGAAGAGCCAATGAGATTGCATCCATCGTAGACCTATTGTAGTGATAGGCAAATTGCAATGGATCTAGGTCCTTGTTGAAAAAAGATTTATTTATAGCCATAACCAACCACTCAAAACACTTCATTGCCATAGATGAATGAACTACTGGATGATAGCCATCAAGGCAGCACACCCTGTACTTCTTGGCCACTGGTATAATTGTTGCCCTTTTGAAGCAGATGAGAACTTAGAAATTAGACAGATTAAAAGAATAGGAAGAGAAGTGGCAGATGGAATACAGCATCAGGAAGTATATGGTCATGCACTTCAGCAGAAGAAATAAAAGGGTAGACTATTTTCTAAAAGGAGAGAAAATTCAAAAATCTGGGGAGCAAAGGGTTTTGGGGGTCCTTGTGCAGGATTCTCTAAAGTTTAATTTGTAGGTTGAGTCAGTGGTGAGGAAGGCAACTGCTATGTTAGCATTCACTTCAAGAGGACTAGAATATAAAAACAAGGATGTAATGTTGAGGGCTTTATAAAGCACTAGTGAGACCTCAATTGGAATAGTGTGAGTATTTTTGTGCCCCTTATCTTAGAACAGATGTACTAGTACTGGAGAGGATTCAATGGAGGTTCATGAAAATGATTCCAGAATTGAACAGCTTGTTATATGAAGAGCATTTGAAAGCTCTGGGCTTGTATTTGCTAAAATTCAGAAGAATGAGGGATGACCTAATTGAAACCTATCATATGTTGAAAGGCCTTGCTGGAGTAGATGTGCAGAGGATGCTTCCTATGATGGGGAGAGTCTAGGACCAGAGGTCACAGCCTCAGAATGGAAAAGTGCCCTTTTAGAATGGAGATGAGGAAGCATTTCTTCAGCCAGAGAGTGAGAATCTGTTGAATTTGTTGCCACAGACAGCTGTGGAGGCCAATCTTTCAGTATATTTAAGGCAGGTTGATAGAATCTTGATTGTTCAGGGCATGAAGGGATAAGGGGAGAGGAAGGAGATTGGGGCTGAGAGGAAAGATGGAAATGGTGGAGTAGACTTGATGGGCCAAATGGACTCATTTTGTTTCTATATTTTATGGTCTTATGGAACTTCCGACTGTAGCAATGAGAGATTGAAAATGTATTTAACAACTCTGCTAGATGCCCTCCGAGACAGAGAACTCTAGGTCACCGGGTGCTGCAGAGATTCTCATAGCTGTAGCTTTATTCTTCCTTTTAAAGCCAGCATAAAAGGTCTTTTAGCTTTTCTACTTAGTTCTGTGTGTGAGATATGGGAATTCTGGGAGACCTCCTGTCTCCCAGATAACTACATCTACACCAGGTGCACTGAGCTGCAGCTCCTTGGAGAACATGTTTCAGCTCATATGGGAAACTGAGTAAGTGATAGATAGGAGCTACAGGGAGGTAGTCACCCCTATGTTTCAGGACGTAAGTGCCCAGTCAGAAGGAAGAGAGATGGTCAGCCAGTGCAAAGAACCTCTGTAGCCATTCCTTCAATAATAATTATACCACTTTGGATACTGTTGAGGAAGATTACCTACCTGGGGGAGCTGGGGCAACTGGGTCTCTGGCACTGAGTCTGGTACTGTGTCTCAGAAGAGAAGAGAGGTGAAGAGTGATAGGAGAATCATAGTTAGAGTAACACCCAGGTGATATGTTGCCTCCCAGGTGCCAGACTCATGGATCGCATCCACTGCATTCGAAAGGGGGAGGAGGAGCAGCCAGAAGTCTTGGTGCATATTGGCACCAATGATATAGGTATGAAAGCTGAGGAGGTCCCAAAGAGAGATTTTTGGGAGCTAGATAGAAAGCTGAAATGCAGGGATCTCCAAGGTAGTAGCATGCGGCACCGGATTACACCTGAACCTTAGGGGTCTAATATCCTTGCGGGAAGGTTTTCTAGAGCTGTTTGGGAGGGTTTAAATTAATTTGGTGGGGGATGGGAACTGGAGCGATAGGTCTGAGGGTGGGATAGTTGTTTTACAAACAGTCTGTAGTGAGACTGCTAGCAAGAGGCTAATGAAATGGCAAAATTACAGTAAAACAGGATGAGTTGCAATGTAAAAGGGGACAAAGTTGAAAAGGATGATGAAGACAGGGCTGAAGGTGTTATATTTAAATGCACTCAGTATACAGAATAAGTTAGATGAACTTATAACACAGTTACAGATTGGTATGTATGACATTGTGGGCATCACTGAATCGTTGCTGAAAGAATATTATAGCTGGAGTTTAACATCCAAAGAGACACATTGTATCGAAAGGACAGGCAGATATGCAGAAGGATTGGCATGTCTCCGCTGGTAAAAAAAAATGAAATCAACTCCTTAGAAAGAAGTGACATAGGATCGGAAGGTAGAGAATTGTTGTGGGTAGAGCTAAGGAAATACAAGGGTAAATAGACCCTGATAGGAGTTATATACAGATCTCCAAACATTAGTAAGCTGTAGTCTACAAATTACAACAGGAGATAGAAAATGTAAGCCAAAAGCGCAACATTGTGATAGTCATGGGGGATTTCAATATGCAGGTAGATTGGGAAAATCAGGAGTATTGTGAGCAGTATTGAGACCCTTTATTTAAGAAAAAATGCACTGACATTGGAGAGGGTTCAAAGAATGTTCACAAAAATTATTCCAGGGTTGAAAGGCTTGTCATATGAGGCGCAGCTGATGGTTCTGGGTCTCTACTCACTGGAATTCAGAAGAATGAGAGGAGATCTCATTGAATCCTACTGGATGTTGAAAGGCCTCGATAGAGTGAATGTGGGGAGAATGTTTCCTATGGTGAGGGTGTCTATGACCAGAGGACACAGCCTTAGAATAGAGGGACATCCATTTAGAATGAAGATGAGGAGGGATTTATTTAGCTAGAGTGTTGTGAATTGTGAAATTCATTGCTACAGGTGGCTATGGAGGCCATGCCATTGGTTATATTTAAGGCAGAGGTTGATTGATTCTTGATTAGTCAGGGCTTGAATGGATATGGTGAAAAGGCAGGAGATTGTGGCTAAGAGGAAAATCGATCAACCGTGATGAAATGGCAGAGCAAACTTGAAGGGCCAAATGACCTATCTCTACTTCTTTATCTTATGGTTTTATGATCTTATAGTCCCTTGTAACTGTGATTGAGATGGCTGAGTCTAAAATCCTCGGCAGCCTCTTGTGATCCTGTGCATTGGAGGCTCCATATCAGGCTGTGTTGAAACAGGCCAGAATATTTTCCACCTCACCTCTATGGAAACTTGTGAGAGCTTTTGATAATATAGCAAATTTCCTCTGTCAGAATTCAGAATCAAGTTTATTATCAATGTCTTACGAAATTAGTTGTTTTGCAGCAGCAGTATCTTACAATACATAAATAATGACTATAAGTTACAATAAAAGTATTTTAAAAATTAACTGTGTAGTGCAGAAACACAGCAAAATAGTGAGGTAGTGTTCATGGTTCATGTTCATGGACCATTCAGAAATCTGATGAAGGAGGGGAAGAGTCTGTTCCTAAAACATTGTGTGTGTCTGCTGGCCCTGGTATAAGAACATAAGGAATAGGAGCAGGAGTAGGTCATCTGGCCTATTGAACCTGATCCGCCATTCAATAAGATCATAGCTAATCTGGCCATGGACTCATCTTCACCTACTTGCCTTTTCCCCATAACCCTTAATTCTCCTACTATACAAAAATCTATCCAGCCTTGTCTTAAATTTATTTACTGAGGTAGCCTCCATTGCTTCATTGGGCAGCAAATTCCACAGATTCACCAGTCTCTGGGAAAAGCAGTTTCTCCTCATCTCAGTCCTAAATTTACTCCCCTGAATCTTGAGGCTATCTCCCCTAGTTCTAGTCTCACCTACCAGTGGAAACAACTTTCCTGCCTCTATCTTATCTATCCCTTTCATAATTTTATATGATTCTATAAGATCTCCTCTCATTCTTCTGAATTCCATCAAGTACTGTTCCAGGCAACTCAATCTTTCCTCATAGTTTAACCCCCTCATTTCCGAAATCAACCTGGTAAACCTCCTTTGCACTGCCTCCAAATCCAGTATATTCTTCTTCAAGTAAGAAGACTAGAACTGAATGCTGTACTCCAAGTGAGGCCTTTACCAGTACCCTGTACAGTTGCAGCATAACCTCCCTGCTGTTAAAATTAATCCCCCTCTGATGGCAATAATGGGAAGAGAACATGGGGAACTTCATGATGGATACTAACTTCTTGAGGCATCACCTTTTGAAGATGTCCTTGATGGTGGGAAGATTTGTGCCCATGATAGAAATCACAACAAAGTAGAGCCTGTCTGCAGGCATGGACTCTACAATTTCCTCTTAGCCCCTCCCTATCTCAATTCTCCTTTATGTTCTTCAAAGCCTACACTTTTTGCTAATCAGTTGCTCACCTGCCCTAAAATCTCCTTATATTAGCTGATTCTCCTATTCATTCAATAATATTCCTTTGAAACATCTTGGAATATTTCCAATGAAATATAATTGTAAGTTGTTTTCTGCTGTAAAGTATAGGCAATTATTCCCATTTCCCAAATAAATGGGAGATTCAATGTCAGATGTTATACTGTCACTGTATGTTAAAATTGCACCTGCTTAATAGTTTTTTTTTATGTAGCCAGTAAACAATCACTCACATTCCCAGTCTATTTTAAATGGATTTATCAGTCGGGGAATCTACAAATTCTGAAAAGTTGGACAAGTTGGTGAGCTTGTGTGGAAGAATTACAGTAAGAGATGGTATTCAAGTATTATTTTACCTATTATCTTCCATTGGTTATTTGTTCTTATAACTAATCAAACATAAATATTGTACTACTGCTACTAATCATATTTTCTTTGGCAGATGAACACAGATTACCAAATTGTCTAACAGCCAAAATCAACACCTCTTCTACTAATATCTGCCTCAGTTGTATTATTCTCCAATCCCAGGATAAAAAGAAACTTGCCACATGGGCCATCTTTCATGGTTTCAAGGTAATATAAACTGAATGAAACACTCGTGGGAAGTGTTGAATCTTGTTTATACTCTCACAAAGAACATCCAGGTAATAAGCATATAACTTGAAAAAGGACCTAGTGCTTTCTTGGCATATATGACAAAAAAACTCTTCTCAGGCTTCCAACCAGATATAGTATCGATTATAGCCAACGTTTCAATGATAAACTCCGCCATCTTCATCAGGGATGATGCCCAGGCATGTTGAAGAAAAGATGTGTCAAAAGAGCAATGTTATGGTAGTCGTGGGAGATTTTAACATGCAGGTCAATTGGGAAAATCAGGTTGGTAATGGATCTGAAGGGAGTGAGTTTGTTGAATGCCGATGAGATGGCTTTTTAGAGCAGTTTGTCATTGAGCCTACTAGGGGATTAGATTTATTGGTTTTGGTGTTATGTTATGAACCAGAAGCAATTAGGGAGCTTGAGGTAAAAGAACCTTTAGGAACCAGTGATCACAATACGATTGAGCTCAACTTGAAATTTGATAGGGAGAAAGTAAAGTCTGATGTAGCAATATTTCAGTGGCGTAAGGGAAATTACAGTGGTATGAGAGGAGTTGGCCAAAGTAAATTGGAAGGAGCTGCTGGCAGGAACACGAGCAGCAATGGTATGAGTTTCTGGGATAAATCAGGAAGATGCAGGACATACATATTCCAGAAATGAAGAAATACTCAAATGGCAAAGTTGTACAACCATAGCTGACAAGAGAAGTCAAAGCTATTGTAAAAACAAAATAAAAATACAACAAAGCAAAAATCAGTGGAAAGATAGAGGATTGGGAAGTTTAAGATGTTGGAAAAGATTTATCGCTCGGGTTGAGGATATTTTGTTGCTGAATAGCTCACTGAGCTGACTTGTTAGCTTGCAGACGTTTCATTACCCAGCTAGGCAACATCATCAGTGCAATTTTCTACGAATGAAATGTTGGTGATCTACATAGTTCGTCTTCTACGTGCCCTGTGGGGGGGGGGGGGGGTGTGTGTGTGTGTGTGTGTACTTGCCATTTCTATTGGTTGCCAATTATATAATCCATGATTGGTTCATTAAAATCTCATTAGGTGCTAATTGTCCAGACTGTGTTAGTCAACCATTACTTAAAGTGTTCAAGGACCAAGCAATATGACAATAACACATTGCTGATCAGACAGAGCTGGAGGAAAAGGAGTTAGTCCTCCTACAGCCAGGCAGCCAAGTAATGGTGAGAGTGCTGCCTGAAAGGGCAGGGTTTGCTCCCAGATGGATGGTTTTCACAAGTGACATTGTGTCTGTGTGCAGACTCGGCGAGACAGCCATTGGAAACACTGGGCTCAGGTTAAACTGTAAGACTCACCTTCTTGTCACTCCCAGTAACTCTGTAATTACAGAGAACCTAAGAGATGAACACTAACTGGCACACGAGACCTGACCACAGCCAATGAAAACTTTATCCGTGGGAAACATGAAGGCAGAAGATACTGAGATCATGGTAGAAACCTGTGAATAGCATGCTAAAGTGTGACAGTGATGGTACTCGGTAAAGAAGGTTAGTTACTGAAGGTAAATGATTAGTTTAATAGCATAGAACAGAAAAGATATTGAAGAAAATAGATGGGGAGGGATTTAAGTTAAAGCAGAGTTAGCAAGTTCCACATCTTTGATGGCATTTCAATGAGAAAGATTGAACACGGCATCCGAAGGCAGTCACCCCCAGTCTGAACAGGGAGCAAATACAAATGAGCTGGGCCCTTTCCGCAGTCGGACCAGTGATCAACTGGACAGTTTGGCAAGGGATGCCACTGGAGAGAGGTCTTTACAGTCATTCAAATAGAGACCACCCCCAACCCCTTCCTGTACATTGATGAGAGGGTTTGTGAGCCTCATGCACTTACCTTGCTGGTGCCCATGGAAGGAGAGTTTTAGCTACCAGAGAATGAAGGGGTGAAGACAAGGAATGTGGTTAAGCTACAATTGGCCAACAAGGGAAGAGCCAACAGGAATACGAATGAAGCTGAATTTCTAAAGACTTTTGTTCAAGTTTCTGGAACAATCTCCCTGCTTAGCATTTTGTAGGCAGCGATTAGGGATGATAGGGTAAATGTAGAGGCACACAAAGTAATTTGGGGGAGGAGGAATTCCAAGGCAGGGCATTTTTGCTGCCTTATTTAAGTAGATCCTCCTTTAGGTACAAATTTATTTTTGTCCAGCAGGACCAAAGGAGGGACTGTTAGAGTGATTTTGGGGTTTAGGACACATTTAGCAATTGACTTTGGATACCAGTTTTCACATCTGAAAGTGTATTGTGCATTTAATTTGGAGTGCAGCTCTGAACAATGGGTTCCTAAAAGCTGCAAATCCCAGTCAGATAATGCTGATTAAAATGCATTTGGATGCCTGTGATGGGGATGTGAATCAGGGGGTGTGAAGGTTGTATGTAGTTTCAAAGAAAGGATTGTCCATCCATTGTAAATATGAGATTGTCCTTTGATGTTTGGCACATAAAGTATCAAGTCCCATGTGGGGCCAGTGAGACCTTTTGACCAAAAGTGCCACTATCTAATGCCTGCTGTACCTCGTTTTGTCAAATAAAGAAGCTACTTTGTATCTACCAGTCATTTTCTCAGGAGACTTCAGCTGGGGCAGTGTGACTCAAGGGGTTGGAAGGGACGACTCGGTACTGCATCACTAAATAAATAAACATCAGTTGTTATGGGAAGAAGGGAGGAGAATGAGGTTGGGAGGGAGAATAAATTAGCCATGATGAAATGATGGAACAGACTCAATGAGCTGAATGGCCTAAATCTGCTCCAATGTCTTTTGGTCTTATGTTCTCACTCTCAAACTGCTCCCATTCACTCACTGATCAGATAACCTTGAACTTGTTTGCAACTTCTCCCTATGGTCAGCCCTATCAGATACATCCCCCTCCCTGACTCTCCCTGTGGGTTAACAAGCTTCCCTTGCTTCCTTCCCTGTTCATCTTTCTCCTAAAACATTAACTCTGTTTCTCTTCCCACAGGTAGTCAGTATTTCCAGCATTTTCAGTTTTACGTCATATGGGAGTGAAAAATTGACTGCCTTATGAAAGACAGAAAACTCTGAAAGCAGTACCTTTCTCCTGAACTGTGCGGCTGAGATTGCAACACCAAGAATTCTACGCATATTCCTTTTCTTTTCAGTGTTCTGTCAATAAGGAAGCCACAAATCACTTCAATGATAACAGGTGTTTTATCAGATTAACATCAACAAATTCTTGTCCAGTTAATAAATTTGTTATTAATCTGTCAGAGCACAGAGAACCTATTAAGAGTTCAGGAATTTCTAAGGAGAGAATGTCAGGAAACCAAAGGCAAGTTGAAATCACACCTACTTCTGTAAATCATATAGAAATGTTCTCATAATTCTGTAGAAATTTGATCATCTCCTATTTATGCAACTTTCTTTACCTTCTCCTAGCATTAGGCTATCTCCCTATCATAAAGGGAAGACTTTCAGAACTGTATGGATTTTTGCTATATTCCACAAGAAAATGTATTTTCAAAATTGTAGCTCATTGTTAATCAGCTCCCTGATCTTGACACTGCAGAGAGAGAAAAAGAGAGAAAGCTGTGGATCAACAACAGAGAGAACTGCAGCCATCAGGAAATTGAAAACAGGAAAGAGACAAGTATTGGAACACAAAAAACACACACAATCAAAAGTTTTTAAATAAAATGTCAATTCATGTTCTCTCTTTTCTGTGTTTCCTGCTCCCTCTCCATTTTTACAGCATTGAGTCAGGCCATTCAGTTCAATGGGTCCATTTTGGAATTCATAGTTCATTTCCCTCTTTACTCCATCCAACTCCACCAACATAGTTTTTTGTTCCTTTCTCCCTCCTGTGTTTATCTAGGCCTCCTTTGAATGCATGTAGGTATATTATTTTCCTCAACTATATGTACACTTCTTTCTGAGGTCTGAGTGTTCTGAGATTTGTGCTGCTGCTTCAAACTGACACAGGGTGTATGTTTTGTTTGTGTCCATTTGAGTTTTGTCCGGATCCTTTTGTTTCTTTCTACATCTCAGAGTCTTGCAGGTAGGGTAATTAGCAGCTACAAAGTACTCCATATTGTAGGTTAGTGGAAAGAAAATTCAAAGTAGATTTAATAGTTAATAATAGGGGTTCAGGGAAACACTTGGAGGTAGAATCGGGACTGATGTGTGCTCTTCTGGCAGTTGAAATGGACTCAATAGGCCAAATGGGCTCCTTTTGTGTCATTGTATGTGAAAGATCCTGAAGTTTGCATTCCAGTGGCCAAAAGGCATTTATGGCTTTTAACCCCTCCATTCTCCTAAAAGAAGAAACACTCCTCTACATCTGCACAATCACGCCATTTCATAATTCCATGTTCTTTTTAGCTGAAGTGTTTCAAACTGTTGTGCATGAGTCTTTTAATTTTGCAGAGGAGGTGCTGACGGAGTGGATGTAAAGAGGGTAAGAGGATGTTACCAGGACTGTGGAGGGGTGGGGCTTGAGTTAAAAACAGAGGCTGGATAGGGTAGGACTTTTTTCCCTGGGACATTGGGGGCTGAGCAAGACCTTATAGAGATAAGTAAAATGAGAGGTGTAGATAAGGCAGGTAGTAACAGTACTTCCCCAGGACAGGGAGTCTAAAACTAGAGCATTGAGGCATAAGACCATAAGATATAGGAGCAGAATTAGGCCATTTGGTCCATCACGTCTGCTCTGACATTTCATCATGGCTGATCCAATTTTCCCCTCAGCCCCAATCTCCTGCCTTCTCCCTGTATGCCTTTATACCCTGACCAATCCATCAGCCTCCACCTTAAATATACATAAAGACTTGGTCTCCTCAGCTACCTATGGCAAAGAATTCCACAGATTCAGCACTCTCTGGCTAAGGAAATTCCTCCTCATTGCCATTCTAAAAGGATGCCCCTTCTTAGGCTGTGTCCTCTGGTCTTAGACCCTCCCACCACAGGAAACATCCTCTAATATCCACTCTATCAAGGTCTTTCACCATTTGATAGGTTTCAATGAGGTCACCCATCATTTTTCTGAATTCTAATAAATACAGGCCCAGGGCCATTACTGCTCTTCATACGACAAGCCATTCAATCCTGGAATCGCTTTCATTAACCTCCTTTGAACCTTCTCTTGTTTCAGCACATCCTTTCCAAGATAGGAGCCCAAACCTGCTCACAATACTCCAAGTGAGACCTCACCAGTGCTTTATAAAGTCTAACCATTATATGCTTGCTTTTATATTCCAGCTCTCTTGAAATGAATGCTAATATTGCATTTGCCTTCCTCACCACAGCCTCAAACTGTAAAATAACCTTTAGCGAATCCTGAACAAAGACTCCCAAGTCCTTTTGCACCTCAGTTTTTTGCATTTTCCCTCCATTTCAAAAATAGTCAACCCTTTCATCTCTTCTTCCAAAGTGCATGACCATACGGTTCCCAACACTATATTCCATCTGCCATTTCTTTGCCCATTCTCCTAATCCATCTAGGTCTCTACTTCCTCAAAGCCACCTGCCTCTCCACCTATTTTCATATCATTCACAAACTTTGCAACAAACCAGCAATTCATCATTGACATATCATTGTTCAGACCGTTGGCATAGAACATAAAAAGAATTGAGCCCAACATAGACCCTTGTGAAATACCTCTAGTCACTTGGTCCTTTTATTTCCACTCTTTGCCTCCTGCCAATCAGCTACTGCTTTATCCATGCAAGAATCTTTCCTGTAATACCAGGGGTCCATAGCTTGTTAAGCAGCCTCATGTGTGACACCATGTCAAAGGTCTTCTGAAAATCCAAGTACACAACATCAACTGATTCTTCTTTGTCTATCCTGCTTAGTATTTCTTCAAAGAATTCCAACTGTTTTTCAGGCAAGATTTTCCCTTAAGAAAACCATGCTGACTATAGCCTATTTTATCCTGTACCTCTAAGTACCTTGAGACCTCATCCTTAATAATCAACATCAACATCTTCGTAATCAGACTAATTGGCCCATAGTTTCCTTTCTTCTGCCTCTCTCCCTTCTATAAGAGTTGAGTGATATTTGTAATTTTCCAGTCTTCCAAAACCATTCCAGAATCTAGTGATTTTTGAAAGGTCATTACAAATGCCTCCATGATCTCTTCAGCCACCTTTTTCAGAACTCTGGGGAGAACATCATCTGCTCCAGGTGACTTATGTACCTTCAGACCTTTCAGTTTCCCAAGATCTTTCTGTCTAGTTATGGTAACTTCACACAGTTCATGCCCCCTGACACATGGAACTTCCACCATACTGCTAGTCTTCCGCATAAAAGACTGTTGCAAGTATTTATTCAGTTCATCCACCATTTATTTGTTGCCCATTACTATCTCTGCAGCATCTTTTTCCAATGGTCCGATATCCGCTCTTGCCTCTCTTTTACACTTTATGTATCTGAAGAAACTTTTGGTATCCTCTTTAATATTATTGGCTAGCTTACTTTTATATTCCTTCCTAAAGACTTTTTAGTTGCCTTCTGTTGGTTTTATAAAGCTTCCCAATCCTCTAACTTCCCACTATTTTTTGCTCTAATATATGCACTTTCTTTGGCTTTTATGTTGGTGTGAAGGGAGACATTTAAAAGGGGCCTGAGGGGCAACTTTTTCACACAGAGGGTGGTGGATATGTGAAATGAGCTTCCAAAGGAAGCAGTTGAAGTGGATGCAAATTAAATGTTAAAATTTGGATAGGTATGTGGATGAAGAATGTTCGGAGAGGTATGGGCCAAACATAGGCAAATGGGACTAGGTCAGTCAGGAAATATGGTCAGTATTGAAGAGTTGGGCCATCGGGCCTGGATCTGTGCTGTATAACTCTATGACTTACGAAACATGCCTCATCACAATTGTGATGAGGTTTTGCAAAGCTTCAATCCTCCTGCACTCTTCCTGCTAGACGAGGGATGTCCTACACTGATTATCACTGCTGCCAGCACTCATTCACTAAATCTCTTACTACCTTATCTGTTCCTTGCAACACTCCCCCACCTCCCCCAGCTCCTTATCCAGTAAAAGTGAAGTTAAAAGAAGAAAACAGATAGAAAAGGAAAGATTATTTTTAGTGCAGGCTACTAGAATCACAAATACTGTATTTGTTCTCAATGACATCATGACCTCTGTGATGTCATTGAGAATATACCTTGTTTAAATGTGTCAGCTTATTAATCAAAATCATGTTTATTATTCACTTAGTGGCCACTTCATTAGGTACACATGTATGTTATTGTAAGTATCTAATTAGCCAATCATTTGGCAGCAATTCAATGCATAAAAACATGCAGACATCGCCAAGAGGTTCAGTTGTTGTTTCGAGTAAACATCAGAATGGGGAAGAAATGTATCTAAGTGATTAAGTGACTGTGGACTGATTGTTGGTGTCAAATCAGGTGGTTTGAATATCTCATGAGCTGCTGATCTCTTGGAATTTTTCACACACAACAGTCTTTAGATTTTACAGAGAGTGGTTTGATAAACAAAGTCATCCAGTGAGCAATAGTTCTGTGGGTGAAAATGCCTTGTTGATGAGAGAGGTCAGAGGAGAATGGCCAGACTGATTCAAACTGACAGTAACCCAAATAACCACACATTACATCAGTGGTGTGCAAAAGAGCATCTCTAAATGCACATCATGTTGAACTTTGAAGTTGATGGGCTACGGCAACTTAAGACCACAGACATACAGTGAGTGGCCACTGAGTATTTTACATGAAATTTGATGTTTTGTGACATAAATATTTATTGTATGTCATAATGGGAAATATATATATATAGTAGTGTTCTCACTCGGCGTGTAAGATAACGTGGAACTAAACACCGAGATAAACCATTGTCAATGAAGACAGGATCACAGTAAGATTAACCGTTTACTGTTCACTCTTCCACATTAACGTATGGTGAAAACTGTTGATAAAACAATACAAGATTTGTACAGCAGTTGTTTATTTCTTAATATTACATTTACATCATAAATACTTGCAAGGTAAAACTACAACAACTACGTTACATTAAAGTGCAGCATACAGTCAGAATCTACCTACGCCATTGACTGCTTTAAATGCACTTCAACGCAAACTATCCGCAACTCTTTAACTAACGAAAACATAAACATTATCGACCGTCGTTACTTTTAACAGGATCGGCGTTAACATTTTAATTCAACATATCGATGATCTCATAACTCACAGCATTGCTTTCACAATGTTTCTGGTGTGTAGAGAGAAAACGTTGCTGCTTGCTGCACTTGCACATGTCTCGACCCCCACCTTCCCGTTTCTCCAAACCGGTATTTTCCCACAGGACGCGGCGAAACCGGATGTGACATCATCACATGCCGCAATATCTCACAGACAACTTTAAACAATCCTAACTTTAACTAGAATGCTAACAAACAAATTACTAAGTGAAAATATTATAAACTAAATAACTGCCATAAAGGCAACACACATATATATAAAGTAAATGAATAAGTAGTGAAAAAAGAGCGAAAAGTGAGGAAGCATTCATGGACTGTTCAGAAACCTGATAGTAGAGGGAAAGAAGCTGTTTCTAAAATATTGAGTGTGTCTTGTTACGCCTGTGCACCCCCCCCCCCCTCCTTTTTGAGAATCGCAAGATCGCTATTAAGTCAAGTCAGGAGACCCAGGAAATGAGAAAGAGACATTTGGGATGTCCTGGCCCTCAGCGATACAAAGCCACGGAACAGGTCATTGTCTCTTGGAGACGGAATTGTGTGTTGAGTACTGTACTTCATGGAAGCCCTCAGGCTATGTGGGCTGGTTGGGGGATGGCATCATTCCACCCTGATTGACATCATTCCACCCTGTGAGTCAGGATAAAAGAGGGTCTGGGGAACAGCCCTTGACACGCACCAGGAGAAATGCTAGAAGTCCCGTGACAGTGTTTAATAGCGACAGCCAGTGGAGGGCCCATGTGTGTCCTTTCCTGTTGCCCCGGGATTGAGGCCCTACCACGGAAGGCGGCTTAGCTAAGGAAGAGATCACCACCGACGCCATTTCGAAGGATCGATATCATAAAACGGAAACTGGGCAAGTTCTAAACCTTCGTCTCTCCCTCCAACCAAAACCTGCAGCTTGAATGAACTAAAGTGACTTTTATATTTCCATCAGACAATACATTATCCCCTAGACAATGATAGAGCTATTTCTTATTGATTATTATTATACCCGTGCTTTTAGATTTAGTATTGATGACGTATATTATCTGTATGTTTGCATTGATATTATTTTTGTGTATTTTTATCAATAAATACTGTTAAAAATAGTACCATCAGACTTCAACGGACCTCTCTATCTTTGCTGGTAAGTGACCCAGTTACGGGGTACGTAACAGTCTTCAAACTCCTGTACCTCCTCCCTGATGGTACAATGAGAAGAAGGCATGTTCTGGGTGATGTGGGTCTTTAATGATGTTACCGGTTTCATTCAGCTGGTAATGTTCTGGCCTATGACTCATAGACTGGTGCTGAGCACAAGACTGAGGGCTGCAGGGGTGGGGGGTGGGTGGGGTGTATTTTCCTGACTGCCATCCCAGCAATCTCTCTCTACAAGTGGCTGAGAAAGATCCTGTGGTTTTTATTAACAAACAGGGAACACCCTCAGTGCCCTGGCCAACATCTGTTCCTCAAATACAAATATTTGTCAAACCTTGCTGTGTACAGACTACCAACAGAAAAATAGGGAATAAAAATCCAATGTAATTTATTGATGATTCGGAGACCCACAGGAAATCCTGAGGAGGTGAAAGTCATAGTATAAACACAAGCCCTTTTTTTCAATGAATGGGTCTTTAAGATTCCTGTCCATTCTAATTAACCATCATCACCTGAAATGAATCTCAGGGTTGAAATGATTGTTTCAAAGAGGTGAATTTCTTATTTCAATCCTTAATTAGCAATTAGCAAACATGCAATCTTGAAGCGATGTTAAGTGGTCAGCAAAGACATGACCTCTGCCACTCGCCCCACAAACTGCCATGAAATAAATTATATTATTCCCTTCATTTTTACCACACCCCCATCAATGTGACTAGTTGTCATAAAAAACATAATAAAAGCACAACAAAGAATACCAAAAAAAATAGAGAACAGATAGCTGGCCGCTCCTACATTCCAGCCACTAATTATTATACGATAACAATTACAACTACATGCTCCTAAGACGCATGAAAAATGAAATGTCAACATTTAGACAAATGTCCTCTTTTGCTAAGCAGTCTATGCTGGATTCTGATCTGCTCTTGCCAAACCAGGTTGTTCCTCTTGATTGCATTCAGGAAAATCTGTCTTGAATCGCTGCTGCCAAAGCACACCTGAGCACAAAACTGAAGTCTCATTAGTTGTAGGCTCTGGCCAAGTGCGGACTCCTCCGCCATCACGATCTCCATTAACAGTTAACCCAACATTGCATAGGGTCCATCACTAACACTGCAAATCACTTGCAATGGCTAGAGTGCTTTAGGGACATTCAGCCCTGTCAACTCAATGTCTGGCAAATAAATATGCTTCAGGTGAGACCATTCTTGAAGATCATAAGACCTTAAGACCATAAGATAAAGGAGCAGACATAGGCCATTTGGCCCATCAAGTCTGCGCCACCATTCAATCATGGCTGATTCAATTCTTCCTGTCATCCCAACTCCCCTGCCTTCTCCCCATACCCTTTGATGCCCTGGCTAATCAAGAACCTATCTATCTCTGCCTTAAATGCACTCAATGGTTTGGCCTCCACAGCCGCTATGACAAGGAATGTTCCCTTTATACATATATTCCTGTGTACAGATGTTAGCTAGTTCACACTAGTTTTCACTATCTAAACCAGCCACTTCCAATCCTGAAACTACATAGCTACGCTTGATCTTCTCTTGACCCATTGTATAAGAGAATGTGTGCTCCTTTTTCTGTCAGGTTGAGCCTGAGAAAGCTGAAGAAATTTTGGCCTGTCCCCTAAAACCCTCACTAATTTTTACAGATGCACCGTAGAAAGCATTCTTCCAGGGTGCATCATAGCCTGGTACGGAAGTTGTCCTGTCCAAGACCAGAAGAAGCTGCAGAAGATCGTGAACATAGCCCAGCACATCACACAAACCAATCTTCCATCCTTGGACTCACTTTACACTACACGCTGTCAGAGCAGCGCTGCCAGGATAATCAAGGACAAGACCCACCCAGCCAACACACTTTTTGTCCCACTTCCCTCCAGGAGAAGGTTCAGGAGCATGAAGATTCATACGACCAGATTTGGAAATAGCTTCTTTCCAACTGTGATAAGACTGCTGAACAGATCCTGACACGGATCTGGGCCATACCTTCCAAATATCTGAATTGCACTACCTTACTTTCCCTTTTCTATTTTTCTAATTATGATTTATAATCTAAATTTTTATTATATTTACTTCAATTTGTACTTCAGGGAGTGCGAAGCGCAGAAACAAATATCACTGTGATGATTGTATGCTCTAGTATCGTTTGGTAACAATAAAGTATAATGATAATGTTGTTCATGAGGCTGAGTGTGCAGAACACTGCTGTACTTCCTTGATCTAAGAAAGCATAAGTAACCACTGTCTTGTTACTCTTCCTAGCCTTCACCTGAACTGGAATCACAAGAAGTTTACAATCATGATCATCAGCACCCATAAAGCCGTTAAATAGCAGGGCAGTACTCCCTGCTGTGTTTGTTTCATTCATGACCTGTTCTGAATCTGCACCCTTTTCATCAGTTCTGGGCTCATTTTCAGCTTCACTTTCCACAGTAGCCACAGTAGTGGCAAAGCTACTTCCTTTAGCTTGGGAATGAATTTGTGATTCAGTTTTGTCCACATCTTTGCCTACTGCTGGCAATATAGCCTTCTATACTTTCCCAAACACTGGTATGTAACAACCTTCACTTGCCTTTCAATAAAATCAACAACGTCCATGAAAGTAATTTTATAGTTGTGCCTTTCTTGCGGTTTATACACTGCCAATCTCCATTCTTTTCTAAGTTCATCGGGCAATTTATTTATGACAATCTTCCATGCAGGTATGTTCAACTCATGCATGGCCTACACGTCTTCCAGAGCATTGCAACAACTTCTAAGAAAAAAGACTGTAATCTTGAAGAGATTTCACATCTTTTGATTTGATATGTGGCCAAGAAAGAGCCTTTTCCATATAGGCCATGGTAATTATCTACTCACTACCAGGTTTGGCCCTCAGTTATCCTTCTTCCAGCTGGCTTAGTTGCAACTTTTGACAAGTTCTCTAGGGTAATCTCCAGTGAATTGTTTGAGAAAATAGACACGATTACCATAGTCTTCAGTCTTGCCTTCAATGGTATTCTTGAAAGCTCTCATTAATGAATGATATTGCAGTGGATCACCATCGAAGATTTGGATCTCAATTTTAGGCAGAGATACAATGCATTGTTGCATCACTATGTTTGTTATTTCCTTTCCTGTCCCTATGGCTTTCAATGTGGCATTTAGACCTTCATCAGCTGAAACACCAGTGTCATCATACTGTAAATCAATGCTCTCAGAAGCATTGGATATGGCATAGTTTCAAAGTGCCTCCTAGACGCAGGCTGAGAGTGAGCATCCTGAACTACCGCTTTGGGGTTCAAATCATGGCGCATGGACTTTTAATTCTCAGATGTATCTACCTTGAGATTGAGTATGCTGTATTGTCTCTGTTCCATGTCAACATAGGAACTCTCACCAGAGAGCTGCTCTGCTGGAGCACATTTAGCACCCATGGCTCTTGAAGCCCTTAACACTTTAACTCTGGTCATCTTGGCTGCAATTTCTTCTTGCAACTTAAGCTTCTCCATCTTCCTTTGAAGCTGTTCCACCTGTTATCTTGATCTCTCCAAAGCTGTTCCACTAGTTGTTCCTGGCCTTTGTAAATATTTTCATTTCCCCCAAGGAACAGACCTTCATGATTGTTTAATTTTGCTCTTAGCTACAAGGTCATTCCTCCTAGCTGTCTTCATTTTGTCTTCCAAGTGCATAAATGAGACAAAACAATTGCTTTTCAACAATGGAAATATTATTTTCAATTCAGCATTTTAACAGAATCAAGGGTCAAACACTTCAGGCAAACACCACTATAGAGCTTTCCAGTCCAACCCAGTTGCACATAGCAACGTTGACCACTTCAAAATTGTGTTTCAAACCCAAACACACAGCATGACACAACAAAAAAACACCATTACTTGCTACAAGCTGCTCCAAGCTGATAATTTCTCGGACACATCCAAGTGCTGATGTTTGATTGATATGAATGCTGAAATCTTTGCTGACAAAATGTTGTGGCAAAAGCCAATCCAAAATCAAATCAATAGTAACTAACTTGCGGTTGCTATACTTGCGTGGTGCTCCAATGAAATGATTGTTCCAAGAAGTCAAATTCCTCATTCCAATCCTTTATTAGCAATTAGTAAACATATAACCTTGAAGCAACATTAAGTGGTCAACATAGATATGACCTCTACAGTTTCTAAGCCACAAACTGCCATGAAATAAGCAAGAGTGAGTAATTTATTCCCTTTGCTTTTACCACACCCCCACTAATGTGGCTAGTTAACATAATAAATATAATAAACATGCAACACAGAATACAAAACAAATAGAGAAGACAAACATGGCTCCTACACCTACATTTAAGAGACACTTAGATAAACATTTACATCGGCCAAGTAGAGGTATTTCTTTAATGTGAGAAAATGAGATTGATGTTGATGGGCAAAATGCCAGATGTGATGGACTGAAGAGCTCACTTTAAAGCTATGACTTAAAAATGCAAGGAGACGCCATGCAGATCTCTCAGAGTCATGTAGCCAAGATCCATCCTGCATAGATGTCATGGCTGAAGAGCCTACTTCTAAGCTACTACTTCTACATCCCGAGTTCTGAAGGTGATGGCTGAAGAGATTGTGGAGGCACTAGTAATGATCCTTCAAGAATCAATGGATTCTGGCATGGTTCTGGAGGACTGGAAAATTGCAAGTGTCATCTACACTTCAAGAAGGGAGAGAGGCATTTGAAAGGAAGTCACAGGACAGCTAGTCTAACCTCAGTGGTTGGGATAAAGTTGGAATCGATGTGGTTAAGGGGTATTTGGAGGAGCATGATAAAATAGGCCATGGTCAGCATAATTTCCTCAAAGGAAAATCTTGCCTGAATAATCTGTTGGAATTCTTTGAAGAAATAACAAGCAACATAGACAAAGGAGAATCAGTGGATGTTGTGCACTTGGATTTTCAGAAGGTCTTTGACAAGGTGCCACACATGAAGCTGCTTAACAAGCTAAGAGCCCATGATATTATAGGAAAGACACTAGCATAAATAGAACATTGGCTGATCGGCAGGAGGCAAAGAGTGGGAATAAAGCCAGCATTTTCTGGTTGGCTGCTGGTGACTAATGGTGTTCAATACAGGTCAGTGTTAGAACCGCTACTTTTTATGTTATATGTCAATGATTTTGGTGAAGGAATTGATGGCTTTAAGGCCAAGTTTGTGGATGATATGAAGATAGATGGAGGGGCAGGTAGTGCTGCAGAACCAGAGAAGCTACAGAAGGACTTAAACAGATTAGGAGAATGGGCTAAGAAGTGGCAGATGGAATACGGTGTCAGAAAGTGTATGTTCATGCACTTTGGTAGAAGAATTAAAAGCATAGACTATTTTCTAAATAGAGAGAAAATTCAAAAATTCGAGGTGCAAAGGGATTTGCGAGTCCTCGTGTAGGGTTCACTAAAGGGTAATTTACAGGCTGAGTCAATGGTGAGGAAGGCAAATGCAATGTTAGCATTCATTTCAAAAGGATGAGAATATGAATGCTAAAACATAATGTTAAGGGTTTATAAGGCACTGGTAAAGTCTCATTTGGAGTATTGTGAGCAGTTTGGGGCCCCTTATGTAAGAAAGGATGTGCTGACATTGGAGAGGTTTCAAAGGACATTCATGAAATTGATTCCAGGATTAAAAGGCTTGTCATAGGAGAAGCATTTGATGGCTCTGGCCTTCTATTAACAGAAGTTCAGAAGAATGAGGGGGATCTCATTAAAGCCTATAGAATGTTGAAAGACCTCGATGTGGAGGTTTCCTATGGTAGGGAAGCCTAAGGCCAGAGGGCACAGCCTCAGAATAGAGGGACATCCATTTAGAATAAAGAGGAATTCCTTTAGCCAAAGTATGGTGAATATGTGGAATTTATTAGCACGGGCAGCTGTGGAGACTGTATCATTGGGTATACTTAAGGCAGAAGTTGATGGATTCTTGATTAGTCAGGGCATGAAGGGTTAGGGGAGAAGAGAGGAGCTTGGGGCTGAGAGATAAATGGATCAAGTATGATCAAATGACAGAGCAGACTTGATGGGCCAAATGGCCTAATTCTGCTCCTACACCTTATAGATCGAGACACCATGGAGTTCACTTTAAAGTTATAACTTGAAGATGCTCTCTCAGTGTCCTATAGCCAGCTTCAGTCCTGACATTGAATGCATTCTGTGTGGAGTTTGCATGTTCCTCCTGGGACTCCATGGGTTTCATCCAGGTGTTCTGGTTTGTTCATCCTAACACGGTCCAATTTGGTAAGTTAATTGGCCACTGTATACTACCCCTGGTGTGTAGGTGAGGCTATAGGAAATTGATGGGAACTGGGGAGAAAGCAATGAGATTCATGTGAAAGCGTGATGGTTAGTATGCTAGAAGACTCTGCCTCAGGAAATTAGTTGTACAAGTAGAAACAGAAAACAAAAAACAAAGAACCTTAACCCGAACCCTAATTCAATTCAATTCAATTCAATTCAAAAGCTGCAAACACTCTGCAGGCCAGGCAGATCTGTGGAAAGACAAGCATAGTTAATGTTTCAGTCAAAGTTCCTTCGGCAGAACAGAAAAGTTAGCCG
Source organism: Hypanus sabinus (assembly GCF_030144855.1). NCBI lineage: Eukaryota > Metazoa > Chordata > Chondrichthyes > Myliobatiformes > Dasyatidae > Hypanus > Hypanus sabinus. The sequence continues at coordinate 41,464,921 of NC_082735.1, forward strand.
GAGGGTGGTGATTCTGTGGAATTCATTGCCATATATGGCTGAGGAGACCAGATCATTAGGTATATTTAAAGCAGAGATTGATAGTTCTTTGATTGGCAAGGGCATCAGAGTTTACAAGGAGAAGGCAGGAGAATGGGGTTGAGAGGGTTAATAAATCAGTCATGATGGACTGATGGAGCAGACCTGCTGGACCAAATAACCTAATTCTGCTCCATTGTCTTGTGAACATTTGGTTTGTGGACCTTAGGAGTATTGATTTACTGAGAGATCAGGGTAGGTTGGATAGGTTAGGAGTATAGGAGAATGAGAGGAAGTATATAAAATTATGAGGGGCATAGCTAGGGTGAATGCTTGCAGGCTGTTTACCACTAGAGGTTATAGGTTAAGTGTGAAAGGTGAAATATTGAAGGGGAATCTGAGGGGGATCTTCTTCACCCAGAGGGTGGTGCAAGTGTAGAATAAGTTGCCAATGGAAGAAATAGATGCGGGTTCAGTTGTAACATTCAGAAATTTGGACAGTTACATGGATGAGAGAGGTATGGAGGCCTATAGTCCTGGTGCAGGTAGATGGGACTAGGCAGAAAACCAGGCTATCACAGACTGGATGGGCTGAAGGGCCTGTTCCTGTGCTGTAGTGCTCTATGACTCTGCAGATGATGACAGGTGACCTAATGCTGTTGCTGTTGTTATGTCCTTATAATACCATAGAGACAGAGAGACTGAGTAATAAAAGGCACAGGTATGAGATCTACGTCAAAGGAAATCAATCACATGTAAGTCACTAGGCCCAGGTGAATGATGGAGATGTGAACAAGGTTGCTCATGTTATGACCACAGAAGGATGGTTTGATCAAGAATTATAGATGATGATAATAAGTTGAATTACTCAGACTGTGAACACTACACCAATGATAATTCAATTACTCATGTTCTGTTGTTCTGTGGATTGTATGAACCACAAAAAGATCGGATTATACTTGAAATGTTGGCAGTGTTAATCAATAATAGATTGAATTACACATCAAACAAAAAGTGCTTTCAGAGGTGTATTGGATAACACATGGACAATGGAATGAGGATCTTGGTCAGCTGCACTTTTTCTTGCTGCACACTAAAATGACCGAACAGAGTTTGGGTCTTTGTTATGGAGAAGACTAAGCCATCAAGTGACCAAAAGTGGGTTTAAAATTATGCAGGCATTGTTAAGTAGATATATAAAGGAGCTCTGGCTAATGATAAAAACCATGGGCCTTGGTTTTACATTAACCATAAAATGCATTAAGAATTCAGGTGAACCTGCTTTCAGGCAGAGTCCTGAGAATGTGGAATTCACTGTCAGAGGGAACGGTTAGGGAAAACAGCTGCGACTACTTTAAGGGAAAGTTGGATAGGGAAAGAGGAACAGAAGTATTTTGAATAGAATCTGAAGAACCAAGGTAAATGAAGGGCTGAGTATTGTGCTTTCTAATGTAATTTTACACCATAGATGAATTTGTTTTTATTTGACAAAAGGATTTTTTTCAAACTGTATCAGCAACAGAAAAGCAACTGCAGATTAGATAATGCAGACAATAGTGACCCCTGCTGGTAGGGGTCTATTTTGTCTATTACAACAAAAGCCAACAAGATTAATGATCAAAGGTCAAAGTAAATTGAATTGAATTGAATTGATTTTATTACTTACATCCTTCATATATGTGAGAAGTAAAAATCTTTACATTACGTCTCCGTTTAAATGAGCAAAGTGCAATTATATTGATTTATAATAAATATTATGTACAACAGGATAGTCAGTATAACATAGAAATACAATTGTGTCAGCATGAATTAAGCAGTCTGATGGCTTGGTGGAAGAAGCTGTCCTGGATCCTGTTGGCCCTGGCTTTTATGCTGCGGTACCGTTTCTGGGATGGTAGCAGTTGGAACAATTTGTGGCTGGGGTGAATCAGGTCTTCAATGATCCTTTGGGCCCTTTTTACACACCCGTCTTTGTAAATGTCCTGAATAGTGAGATGTTCACATCTACAGATCTGCTGGGCTGTCCATACCACTCTCTGCAGAGTCCTACGATTGAGGGAAGTACAGTTCCCATATCAGGCAGTGATGCAGCCAGTCAGAATGCTCTCAATTGTGCTCCAATAGAAAGTTCTTAGAATTTGGGGGCCCATACCAAACTTCTTCAACCTTGTGCCTCTTACACCACGCAGCCAGTATGTACAGAGCATGTGACATCCTCGGTGATGTTTATGCCAAGGGACTTGTAGCTGATCACCCTCTCAAGCCCAGATCCATTAATAAAGATTAGCTTGTCTCCATTCCTCCTGTAGTCCACAACTAGCTCCTTTGTTTTTGCGGCATTGAGGGAAAGGTTGTTTTCTTGACACGACTATGTCAGGGTGATGACTTCTTCTCTGTAGGCTCCCTCATTTTTATTTGAGATTAGGCCAATCAGTGTCATCAGCAAATCTAATTAGCAGATTGGAACTGTGGGTGGTGACACAGTCATGGGTATACAGAGAATAAAGGAGAGGACTTAGTACACAACCCTGAGGGACTCTTTGTGTTGAGGATCATATGGAAGAGATGAGGGAGCCCACTATTACAACCTGTCAGTAATCTGACAGGAAGTCCAGGGTCCAGCTACACAAGGCAGTTATTATCAATGTACATATATGGTTGCAGGCAATCACACTAAATACAAGAAACAGTATTACAGATTTGTGGCTAAATTTGCCAATGATACAAAGATAGGTGGAGGAGCAGTTAGTGTTGAGGATACAGAGAGCCTACAGAGAGACTTAAATAGTTTAGGGGAATGGGCAAAGAAGTGGCAAATGAAATACAATGTTGGAAAGTGTATGGTCATGCACTTTAGTGGAAGAAATAAATGGGCAGACTATTATTTAGATGGGGACAGAATTCCAAATGCAAAACTGCAAGGGGACTTGCTAAAGGTTAACCTCCAGGTTGAGTTGGTTGTGAAGTAGGCAAATGCAATGTTGACATTCATTTCTAGAGATATAGAATATAAGAGCAGGGGTGTGATGTTGAGGCTCTACAAGTCACAACTGAGACCACACTTGGAGTATTGTGTGCAGTCTTGTTTTTAGAAAGGATATACTGACATTCGAGAGGGTTCAGAGAAGATTCACAAGAATGATTCCAGGAATGAAAGGGTTACCATATGAGGAACGTCTGGCGGCTCTTGGGCTGTATTTCCTGGAGTTCAGGACAATGAGGGGGGATCTCATAGTAACCTTCTGAATGTTAATAGACATGAACAGATTAGATATAGCAAAGTTATTTCCCACGGTAGGGGATTCTAGGACAAGAGGGCACGACTTCAGGATTGAGAGCTGTCCTTTTAGAACTGAGATGTGGAGAAATTACTTTAGTCAGAGGGTGGTAAATCTGTGGAACTTGTTGCCACAAGCAGCTGTGGAGGCCAAGTCATTGAGTGAATTTAAGGCAAAGATAGATAGGTTCTTGATTAGTCAGGGCATCAAAGGGTGTGGGGTGAAGGCAGGGGAGCGGGGATGACTGGAAGAATTGGATTAGTTCTTGAGTGAATGGCAGAGCAGACTCAATGGACCTATATCTTATGGTCTTATGGACTTTCAAATCTAAACTCAATAGTTATTTCAACACACTATGCGAATAGGAATTTGGCAAACTTTGTTGGACTGAATGGCCTGCTGTTGTCAAAAACTTTTGAATGTCCTAATGTTCTAATGTTCCTATAGTTTTTTAGTACTGCAGAACGCTGCATTCACAAACACCCATCATCAAGCCTGCAGATGATGCAGATGACACCAAGTTAGTCTTGCAGTTTAGTTGGTCTCTGGATTAGCTAAAGGCAACATTTCAAAGCCTATATTTCCAAGCCCAAGTCAAAAGGTAAATCAGCTGTGAAGCACTAGCATTAGTTACAATAAGCCTGATATTGTGTGTGGTCAGCAAGATGTTTCCTATGTCATTACAAGTTAATGTAAGAAGATTATAGAAACATAGAAACATAGAAAGTATGTGCAGGAGTAAGCCATTCAGCCCTTTGAGCCTGCACTGCCATTCAGTATGATCGTGGCCTCTTTCTGTTCCATTTTCTGTACCTATTTACATTAAGGGTGATTACTTTATTTAGCACAAGTTAGAACTAATTAGATCTCAGGGAGAGTCTATTCTAGAATTTCTGGGAGCAATTCGTAAGGTACAGGCTAAATACATCCCAAAGAGCAAGAAGTATTCTAAAGTCAGGATGACACAAATGTGGCTGACAAGAGAAGTCAAAGCCAACATAAAAAATAAAGAGAGGTGTGGAAGAAAATTAAGAAGATAATTAAATTTTGAATTAAATTTTGTTGTCAAGCATGACTAACTAAGTATTGCTCAAGACTTGGGTCATGAGGGTGACAAGAAGCAGGCACTGCCTTGGTTGTTCTTTAAAAAGATTCTCTTTTACTGAGGTGGAAGAGCCCTTACCAAGTAATTTTGATAACCAGGACTGCAGCAAAGTTAGAAGAACAGAGGAATTGGACATATGGAACCAAATGCAAGTTATCATCTCCTGAAGAAGGGAGGACAGAAAACTGACTTATGAAGAAATTACTTTTGTTAGGTGCACTATTGGGGTCTATTATGCTAGGGAAAAGGTATAATACTTACTTGGGCTGAGCTTGTGAATATGCTACATGTACTAAGGTAGTTAGTTGTTGGATGTATGTGGGGGTTCCTGTGCCTAGAGCCAATTCTGTTCAATGAGAGGGGGCAAGAATGCTTTAATAAAATAACCAGCAATTTTAAAAGCTATTATCGGCCAGACAAAAAAAAGGGATGGATACAGGAAGGAATAGATAATCAACATAAGAACAAATTACATGGATGTCAATCGGATCAATACAAAACATAATGTGCCTAGATCGCATGCAGCTTTTCAAATAGCTGAAAAGTGAAGATCCTGGAAAAAAATCAGGACAGGTCAGTTAATGGGAAAGAGTAGGTGTAGAGAAAAGACTGATCTATGGTGGGGGAACCCTAATCTATTACAGGCTAATTTTGGTTAAGGATCATACTAGTGGCCATGGTTGTACTATATACCTCTTCCTGGATAGCTTGGCCTCCAGTGCCTCCAACAAAATTAACCTCACAAGTTCAGCTGGAATCTTACAATCCTGAATATGACGGAGAAGCCAGTTTATACATGAGGACTTTACTCCTTGGGTATGATATTCCCTATCCTGAGGAGGTGGTGAGGGATAAGTTTGATCAGATGATCAAAAAGAAGGGGACTATGGAAGAAAATTAAGTTTTGTTGTCGATCTTGACTAGCTAAGTATTGCTCAAGACTTGGGTTATGAGGGTGACAGAATGAGATGCCGATACTGCCTAGCTTGTGCAAGCTTACAATAGGTAGAAATAGATCATGTCAGTGATGAGGTATTGGTACCCTTTTTCCAAGATTGTCTGGCTAATAGAGGAACTGACTGTAGATGTGCAATTCTAATTTTGTGTTTCGCACAGGAACATTGGCAGACTTGCTGTTAACTAACAAGAGCTGCTTGAAATTGCTGACCAAGTATGATTAGCTTTGCCTATTTCCCACAATTTACTGTATAAACTTAAAGATGTAACCTGACATTGGTGGAATCGCAAGACAACATCTCCCCGTGATCATATATTAAAGGGTTAACCTTATATTGAGGTCTGTGTCTTTATTTGTGTTCCCTAACAGAGTAAAGTTTCTCACAGTAAATTGGCAAATTCTTTTACAGTAAGATACGATAAATCAGAGTAAATTATTCAACAAGAGGACATATAATAGAGCAAAAATCAGTGGGAATTTAGAGTATTAGGAAGCTTTTAAAAAAAGCAACAGAATGCAACTAAAAAAGTCATAAAGTAGATAAGCTAGCCAATAATATTAATGAGGTTACCAAAAGTTTCTTCAAATATGTAAAGTGTACAAGAGAGGTGAGAGTAGATATTGGACCACTGGAAAATAATGCTGGAGAAGTAGTAATCATGACAAGAAAATGGCAGATGAACTGAATAAGTACTTTGCATCAGTCTTCACTGTGGAAAACACCAGCAATATGCCGTAAGTTTGAGAGTATCTGCAGGCAGAAGTGTGTGAGATGACCTTAGGAGGCTTTAGGTTCTACAGAAATGGAAAGGTGGGAAGGTAGATAAGTCACCTGGACCAGTTAGTATACACCCCAGGTTCCTGAAAGAGGTGGCTGAAGAGATTGTAGAGGCACTAAAATGATCTTTTTTTTTTATTAAGTGCAATCGTGAACAAGCCAAATCAGAAATGCTGATCAAGTCAACTAGTTCATAAAGAGAACTCTAATAGGCCAGTCAGATGGTCCACTGCTGATAGAACGCAAAAAAACAGACACAAGGGTCACTAGCCCCTGTACCCCAGAAACACAGTTGAGCAGTGCGGTGGAGGTATGTTGTGCTAAGCATGACCAGATCTGAAAGCATCATATTGACTCATAACAGATCGTGTTCACGGTGGAACAGCTTAGTCAAGGATGGGGTGATCAGCACTGATGGACAAATTTTACTTCCACTACCCCTGAGAATTAATTGATTCCGGCATAGTCTAAGGGAAGGAAAATTGCAAATGTCACTCAATTCTCCAAGAAGGGAGAGAGAAAGGAAGGCAGAAGAAAGGGTTATAGGCCAATTAGTCTGACCTCAGTGGTTGAGAAGATGTTGGAGTTGATTGTTAAGCATATGGTTTCAGGGTACTTGAAGGCACATGATAAAACAGGCCATAGTAAGCATGGTTTCCTCAAGGGAAAATCTTGCCTGACAACTCTGTCGAAATTCTTTGAAGAAGTAACAAGCAGAATAGACAAAGAAGAAACAATGAATGTTGTATATTGGATTTTCTGAATCAGAATCAATCAGGTTTATTATCACTGGCATGTGTCATGAAATTTGTTAACTGAGCGGCAGCAGTTCAATGCATTACATGATTATATTAAAAAATCAATTACAGTAAATATATGTATATTGAATAGATTAAAAATAGTACAAAAACAGAAATAATATATATTTTTTTAAAAAGTGAGGTACTGTTCATGGGTTCAAAGTCTATCTAGGAATCATATGGCAGAGGGGAAGAAGCTGTTCCTGAATCGCTGAGTGTGTGCCTTCAGGCTTCTGTACCTCCTTCCTGATGGTAACAATGAGAAGAGGGCATCTCCTGGGTGATGGGGGTGTGTAATAATTGACATCATTTTTCTGATTTTCAGAAGGCCTTTGACAAGGTGCCACATGGTATCACAATAGAAATACAAGCATGGATAGAGCATTGGCTGATTGACAAGAAGAAAGAGTGGGAATAAAGGGAGCCTTTTCTGGTAGGCTGCTGGTGACAAATAGTATTCCAAAGGGGTCTGTGTTGGGACCAATTCTTTTTACGTTATATGTCAATGATTTGGATGATGGAATTGATGACTTTGTGACCAACTTTGCAGGTGATATGATGATAGGTGGAGGGTCAGGTAGTTTTAAGGAAATAGAGAGGCTACAGAAGGACTTAACAGCTTAGGAGAATGGATGCAGAAGTGGCAGATGGAATACAGTGTCAGGAAGTGTATTTTCATGTTCTTTGGTAGAAGAAACAAAAGGGTTAACTATTTTCTAAATGGAGAGAAAATTCAAAAATCTGAGGTGCAAAGGGACTTGAGTCCTTGTGCAGGATTCCCTAAAGAATAATTTTCAGGTTGAGTCAGCGGCAAGGAAGGCAATAGCAATATTAACATTCATTTCAGGAAGACAAATATAAAAGCATAGATGTAATATTGAGACTTTATAAAGCACTAGTGAGGCCTCACTTGGAGTATTGTGAGCAGATTTGGGTTCCTTATCTCAGAAAGAAAGTGCTGACACTCAAGGGAGCTCACAGGAGGTTCATGAAAATGATTTCAGGATTGAAAGGCTTGTCACATGAAGAGCATTTGCTGGCTTTGGGCCTCTACTCACTGGACTTCATAAGAGTGAGGGTTGACCTCATTGAAAACTCTGAATGGTGAAAGGCCTGGATAGAGTAGATGTATAGATGTTTTCTATTAGACAATAGACAATAGACAATAGGTGCAGAGGTAGACCATTCGGCCCCTCGAGTCTGCACCGCCATTCTGAGATCATGGCTGATCATTCACTATCAATACCCAGTCCCTGCCTTGTCCCCATATCCCTTGATTCCCCTACCCATCAGATATCTATTCAGCTCCTTCTTGAAAGCATCCAGAGCATTGGCCTCCACCATCTTCCGAGGCAGTGCATTCCACACCTCCACAACTCTCTGGGAGAAGAAGCTCTTCCTCAACTCTGTTTTAAATAACTGACCTCTTATTCTCAATTCATGCCCTCTGGTACTGGACTCTCCCAACATCTGGAACATATTTCCTGCCTCAATCCTATCAAATCCTTTAATTATCTTAAACATTTCAATCAGATCCCCTCTCAATCTCCTCAATTCCAGCGTGTACAAGCCCAATCTCTCCAATCTCTCTGCATAAGACAGCCCTGCCATCCCAGGAATCAACCTAGTGAATCTACGCTGCACTTCCTCAATTGCCAGAATGTCCTTCCTTAAACCTGGAGACCAAAACTGTACACAATATTCCAGGTGTGGTCTCACCAGGGCCCTGTACAAATGCAAAAGAACATCCTTGCTCTTGTATTCAATTCCCCTTGTAACAAAGGCCAACATTCCATTTGCCCTCTTCACTGCCTGTTGCATTTGCTCATTCACCTTCATTGACTGGTGAACTAGGACTCCCAGGTCTCTTTGCATTTCTCCCTTACCTAACTCGACACCGTTCAGACAATACTCTGCCCTCTTGTTCCTGCTTCCAAAGTGGATAACTTCACATTTATTCACATTGAATGACATCTGCCAAGTATCTGCCCACTCACTCAGCCTATCCAAGTCTCCCTGTATTCTCCTAACGTCCTCTTCGCATGTCACACTGCCACCCAGTTTAGTATCATCAGCAAACTTGCTGATATAGTTTTCAATGCCCTCATCTAAATTATTGACATAAATCGTAAAGAGCTGTGGTCCCAATACAGAGCCCTGTGGTACCCCACTAGTCACCTCCAGCCAGTCTGAGAAACACCCATTCACTGCTACCCTTTGCTTTCTATCGGCCAACCAGTTTTCTATCCATGTTGAAACCCTGCCCCCAATGCCATGAGCTCTGATTTTACTATTGTGGGGTAATCTAAGACAAGAGGACACACACTCAGAATAATGAGACATCCATTTAGAACAGAGATGAGGAAAAATTTCAGAACTTTGAATTTTCTCCCCATTTAAATAATAGTCTGCCCATTTATTTCTTCTGCCAAAGTGCATGACCGTACACTTCCCGACATTGTAATTCATTTGCCACTTCTTTGCTCATTCCCCCAATCTATCCAAGTCTCTCTGCAGACTGTCTGCTTCCTCAGCACTACCGGCCCCTCCACCTATCTTTGTATTGTCAGCAAACTTAGCCACAAAGCCATCTATTCCATAATCAAAATCGTTGATATACAACGTAAAAAGAAGCAGCCCCAACACGGACCCCTGTGGAACACCACTGGTAACCGGCAGCCAACCATAATGGGATCCCTTTATTCCCACTCTCTGTTTCCTGCCAATCAACCAACGCTCTATCCATGTATTTAACTTTCCTGTAATTCCATGGGCTCTTATCTTGTTTAGCAGCCTCATGTGCGGCACCTTGTCAAAGGCCTTCTGAAAATCCAAATACACATCATCTACTACATCTCCCTTGTCTAGCCTACTTGCAATTTCCTCAAAAAATTGCACTAGGTTTGTCAGGCAGGATTTTCCTTTAAGGAGACCATGCTGAGTTCTGCCTATCTTGTCATATGCCTCCAGGTACTCCGTAACCTCATCCTTGACAATCAACTCCAACAACTTCCCAACCACCAATGTCAAGCTAACAGGTCTACAATTTCCTTTTTGCTTCCTTGCCCCCTTCTTAAATAGTGGATTGACATTTGCAATCTTCCAGTCCTTCGGAACCAGGCCAGAATCTGTCAACTTTTGAAAGATCATTGCTAATGCCTCCGCAATCTCCACTGCTACTTCCTTTAGAACACGAGGGTGCATTCCATCTGGTCCGGGAGAGTTATCTACCCTTAGACTATTCAGCTTCCTGAGTACTTTCTCTGTTGTAATTGCGACTGCGTATATTTCTCTTCCCTGACACCCTTGAATGTCCAGTATATTGCTGAAGTCTTCCTCAGTGAAGTCTGATGCAAAATACTCTTTCAGTTCCTCCGCCATCTCCTTATCTCCTATTACAATTTCTTCAGCATCATTTTCTATCGGTCCTATATCTACTCTCACCTGTCTTTTACTCTTTATATACTTGAAAAAGCTTTTAGTATCCTCTTTAGTATTGTTTGCTAGCTTCCTTTCATAGTTCATCTTTTCCCTCTTAATGACCTTCTTAGTTTCCTTTTGTAAGCTTTTAAAAATTTCCCAATCCTCTGTCTTCCCACTAAGTTTTGCTTCCTTGTATGCCCTCTGCTTTATTTTTACTTTGGCTTTGACTTCTCTTGTCAGCCATGGTTGCATCCTTTTTCTATTTGAAAATTTCTTTTTCTTTGGAATATATCTGTCTTGCACCTTCCTTACTTCTCGCAGAAACTCCAGCCACTGCTGCTGTGCCGTCCTTCCCGCTTGTGTCCGTTTCCAGTCAACCTTGGCCAGTTCCTCTCTCATGCCACTGTAATTTCCTTTACTCCACTGAAATACCAACACATCGGATTTTGGCTTCTCTTTCTCAAATTTTACAGTGAACTCAATCATTTTGTGATCACTGCATCCTAAGGGTTCCTACACTTTCATCTCTCTAATTACCTCTGGTTCATTACACAATACCCAATCCAGTACAGACGATCCCCTAGGGGGCTCAACATCAAGCTGTTCTAAAAAGCCATCTCGTGGACATTTTACAAATTCTCTCTCTTGAGATCCAGTGCCGACCTGATTTGCATGTTAAAATCCCCTACAATTATCATAACACTGCCTTTCTGGCAAGCCTTTTCTATTTCCTGCTGTAATTTGTAGTCCACATCACTACAGCTATTTGGAGGCCTGTAGATAACTGCCATCAGGGTCCTTTTACCCCTGTGATTTCTTAGCTCAACCCATAAAGATCCTGTACCTTCTGATCCTAAGTCAACTCTTTCTAATGATTTAGTATCATTTCTTACCGTTAAAGCCATGCCACCCTCTCCACCTAACTGCCTATCCTTCCGATACACCGTGTGTCCTTGGACGTTCAGCTCCCAGAGACATGCATCCTTTAGCCACGTCTCAGTGATATCCACAATATCATACCTGTCAATCTGTAACTGTACAACAAGATCATCCACCTTATTCCTTATGCTGTGTGCATTTAAGTCTAACACCTTAAGTCCAGTTTTTGGTACGTTTTGCATTGATTGCACTGCAACTTTATTGCACTGCAACTCATCCCAATGGCTGCAAATTGGCTCCATCACCTGCCTGTCCTTCCTGTCACACCTACCCCAAAAGAGGTCCCAATGATCCAGAAACTTGAATCCCTGCCTCCTGCTCCAATCCCTCAGCCACACATTTATCCTCCACCTCATTTCATTCCTCCTCTCACTGTCGTGTGTCACAGGCAGTAATCCCGAGATTACTACCTTTGCAGTCCTTCTTCTCAACTGCCTTCCTAACTCCCTATATTCTCCTTTCAGGACCTCTTCCCTTTTCCTACCTATGTCATTTTGGTACCTACATTTACCACAACCTCTGGCTCCTCACCCTCCCACTTCAGGATATCTTGGACGCAAGCAGAAACATCCCAGACCCTGGCACCAGGGAGGTAAACTACCATCCAGGTCTCCAGATCGTGCCCACAGAAATAACTATCTGACCCCCTAACTATCGAGTCCCCTACTGCCTTCCTCTTCCTTTCCCTACCCTTCTGAGCTACAGGGCCAGACTCTGTGCTGGAGGCACGGCCACTGTTGCTTCCCCCAGGTAGGCTGTACCCCCCAGCAGTACTCAAACAGGAATACTTATTGTCAAGGGGTACAGCCACTGTGGTACTCTCTAGTACCTGAGTCTTCCCCTTACCCCTCCTAACCGTGACCCACCTGACTGCCTCCCGTGGCCCTGGTGTGACTACCTGCCTGTAACTCCTCTCTATCAACTCCTCATCTCCCTGATCAGACGAAGGTCATCGAGTTACAACTCCAGTTCCCTAACTTGGTCCCTGAGGAGCTGCAGCTCGGTGCACCTGGCACAGATGTGGACATCCAGGTTAGGAGACTCCAGGACCTCCCATATCCGACACTGAGAACAACAAGCTGCCCTCACACTCATTCTTCCCCTTTCCTCAAAGAAATAATCATATAAATCTCAGAATTTTGAAAACATCCTCCTGTCAGCATCGAGGAGAGCGGATGCACAAGCTCAGATCTTCAGTGAAGAGTGACTGCCAATCAGGGTCCAAACTACACTGACTTGGCTACCGACCTTGGAGAGTGACCACTGACTCATTGATGAGGAATGATATTCAGTCCCTGGTGAGGAATGATATTCAGTCCCTTGCGAGGGGGGGGGGGGGGGACATAGAATCTGGGGATGTAGAGTCAGTACGGTTAGAACTGAGAAATTCTAAAAGGTAGAAAGACCCTAATGGGAGTTATCTACAGGCCCCCAAACAGCAGTCTGGATGTAGGATGTAAGTTGAATGAAGAGTTAAAATTGGCATGTCGCAAAGGTAATGATACAGTTGTCATGGGGGATTTCAACATGCAGGTAGACTGGGAGAATCAGGATGGTACTGGACCCCAAGAAAGGGAGTTTGTGGAGTGCCTCCGAGATGGATTCTTAGAACAGCTTGTACTGGAGCCTACCAGGGAGAAGGCAATTCTAGATTTAGTGTTGTGCAATGAACCGGATTTGATCAGGGACCTCGAGGTAAAGGAACCATTAGGAGGTAGTGACCATAATATGATATGTTTTAACCTACAATTTGAGAAGGAGAAGGGAAAATTGGATGTGTCAGTATTACAGTTGAACAAAGGGAACTATGGAGCTATGAGGAAGGAGCTAGCCAAAGTTCAATGGAACAATACCCTAGCAGGGAAGACAGTGGAACAAAAACGGCAGGTATTTCAGGGAATAATGCAGAAGGTGCAGGATCAGTTCATTCCAAAGAGGAAGAAAGATCCTAAGGGGAGTAAGGGGTGGCCGTGGCTGACGAGGGAAGTAAAGGGCAGTATAAAAATAAAAGAGAATAAAAGTATAACATAGCAAAGATGAGCAGGAAACCAGAGGACTGGGAAGCTTTTAAAGAGCAACAGAAGATAACAAAAAAGACAATACACCAAGAAAAAATGAGGTATGAAGGTAAACTAGCCAAGAACATAAAGGATGATAGTACAAGCTTCTTTAGGTATGTGAATAGCAAAAAAATAGTTAAGACCAAAATTGGGCCATTGAAGACAGAAACGGGTGAATTTATTATGGGGAACAAGGAAATGGCAGATGAGTTGAACAGGTACTTTGGATCTGTCTTCACTAGGGAAGACACAAACGATCCCCCAGATGTAATAGTGGCCAAAGGAACTAGGGTAAAGGATGAACTGAAGGAAATTTATATTACGCAAGAAATGCTGTTGGATAGACTGTTGAGTCTGAAGGCTGATAAGTCCCTGGGACCTGATGGTCTGCATTCCAGGGTACTTAAAGAGGTGGCTCTAGAAATCGTGGACTCATTGGTAATCATTTTCCAATGTTCTATAGATTCAGGAACAGTTCCTGCTGATTGGAGGGTGGCTAATGTTGTCCCACTTTTCAAGAAAGGAGGGAGAGAGAAAACAGGAAATTATAGACCGGTTAGCCTGACGTCAGTGGTGGGAAAGATGCTGGAGTCAATTATAAAAGATGAAATTACGACACATTTGGATAGCAGTAGAAGGATCAGTCCAAGTCAGCATGGATTTATGAAGGGAAAATCATGCTTGACTAATCTTCTGGAGTTTTTTGAGGATGTAACTATGAAAATGGACAAGGGACAGCCAGTGGATGTAGTATACCTGGACTTCCAGAAAGCTTTTGATGAAGTCCCACATAGGAGATTAGTGGGCAAAATTAGGGCACATGGTATTGGGGGCAGAGTACTGACATGGATTGAAAATTGGCTGGCTGACAGGAAACAAAGAGTAGTGATTAACGGGTCCCTTTCGGAATGGCAGGCTGTGACCAGTGGGGTACCGCAAGGTTTGGTGCTGGGACCGCAGCTGTTTACAATATACATTAATGATTTAGATGAAGGGATTAAAAGTAACATTAGCAAATTTGCTGATGACACAAAGCTGGGTGGCAGTGTGAAAGTCAGGAGGATGTTATGAGGATGCAGGGTGACTTGGACAGGTTGGGTAAGTGGGCAAATGCATGGCAGATGCAGTTTCATGTGGATAAATGTGAGGTTATCCACTTTGGTGGCAAGAACAGGAAGGCAGATAACTATCTAAATGGAGTCATTAGGAAAAGGGGAAGTACAACGAGATCTGTCAATGAAAGCAAGCATGCAGGTACAGCAGGCAGTGAAGAAAGCTAATGGCATGCTGGCCTTTATAACAAGAGGAATTGAGTATAGGAGTAAAGAGGTCCTTCTGCAGCTGTACAGGGCCCTGGTGAGACCCCACCTGAAGTATTGTGTGCAGTTCTGGTCTCCAAATTTGAGGAAGGACATTCTTGCTATTGAGGGAGTGCAGTGTAGGTTCACAAGGTTAATTCCCGGAATGGTGGGACTGTCATATGTTGAAAGATTGGAGCGACTGGGCTTGTATACACTGGAATTTAGATGGTTGAGAGGGGATCTGATTGAAACAAATAAGATTATTAAGGGATTGGACACGCTGGAGGAAGGAAGCATGTTCCTGCTGATGGGCGAGTCCAGAACTGGAGTCCACAGTTTAAGAATAAGGGGTAGGCCATTTAGAACAGAGATGCAGAAAAACTTTTTCACCCAGAGAGTGGTGGATATGTGAAATGTTCTGCCCCAGAAGGCAGTGGAGGCCAAGTCTCTGGATGCATTCAAAAGAGAGTTAGATAGAGCTCTTATAGATAGCGGGGTCAAGGGATATGGGGAGATGGCAGGAACGGGGTACTGATTGTGTATGATCAGCCATGATCACAGTGAATGGCAGTGCTGGCTAGAAGAGCAGAATGGCCTACTCCTGCACCTACTGTCTATCACTGTAAATATTTTATATATATAAAATAAAATAATACACGTTAAAATCATCTCTAAAATGGGAGAATGATGAGACCCACAAATAATTCAATTTAAAGAAAACTACAAATAAAATCATTCCTTCTGGTTATGATAAGCTTCCTTCAAAAGACAACAGTAATTGGTCGTAGCAATGCACTGTATACAACATACATGTATGTAAAAATGACCCTAACCCTAACCCTAACCCTAATGCGGGGCACACACCCCCACAAACCCTAGGCAAATTCCAAGAGGGGCACACACCCCCACTAACCCTAGGCAAATTCCAAAAGGTGCACACACCCCCACAATCCCGAGGCAACTTCCAAAAGGGGCACACACCCCCACAAACCCTAGGCAGTCCCCGATTAACCCTTGCTAAGCCCCTACAAACCGGATATCCTATGTCGAGAGGGGCAAGATTCAACAAAGGCAATTGTGGGACCTGGTTAATGAAGGCGTGGGCCTGATCAAAGTGGCAGGGTCACGTGAAACGGAATCTCAAGTGAGGAGATCAAAAATCACAAGAGGGCATTTTAGCCCACTGCCCGCATAATCTCAACCTAACCTATCAGTGACACGCTCTTCATTATCCCGGCCCACGAAAGGCCAGTAATAAAGCCCAGATACACACAAGTCGAGAGAGAACCAGTAAATTAAACCCGGATGGGGACGACAGACAGGTCAGTGCTAAATTCAGGAACTGCTCTGCTGAATGCCCAGTAAACACTCTCAATTTAACCCATGCAATCCCAGGCATACAGGTGCCAGGTAGTGATATTTAAAAATATCATTACCCTCAGAATCACATGCCTCTCATTATTGGTCCCTGGGAAAAATACAAGCAATGTCTGAGTCGGACACTTTTGGGCCGCTTCTGTAGGCTGTCTAGTGATTAAAGGCCCGAAACAGCCGAGGATCCGAATGTTCACTACTGACAATGTGCCCCAGTGAACACCCGGTTCGCTGAACCAAGTGGTGTCGGACCACGATAATGAAAGGCATGGCCCAGATTAACCTGACTTCCCTGTATAAGCCTAGCCAGCATAGCAGCTCATACTTCAAATTCTGCAGCCTAACCTCTGCCAGCCAAACATATACATCCACCAGCCCTACACTCAAACCTAATCCTAAAGTCCAAAAGGGGCACACACCCCCACAAACCCTAGGCAAATTCCAAAAGGGGCACACACCCCCACAAACCCTAGGCAAATTCCAAGAGGGGCACACACCCCCACAAACCCTATGCAAATTCCAAACGGTGCACACACCCCCACAATCCCGAGGCAACTTCCAAAAGGGGCACATACCCCCACAAACCCTAGGCATTCCCCGATTAACCCTTGCTAAACCCCTACAAACTGGATATCCTATGTCGAGAGGGGCAAGATTCAACAAAGGCAATTGTGGGACCTGGTTAATGAAGGCGTGGGCCAGATCAAAGTGGCAGGGTCACGTGAAACGGAATCTCAAGTGAGGAGATCAAAAATCACAAGAGGGCTTTTTAGCCCACTGCCCGCATAATCTCAACCTAACCCTAATGTCAAGGGGAATTAGATTCAACAAAGGCAAGTATTGGACCTGGTTAATGAAAGCGTGGGCCAGATCAAAGTGGCAGGGTCACGTGAAACTGAATCTCAAGTGGCGAGATCAAAAATCACAAGGGGGCTAATTAGCCCACTGCCCGCATAATCGCTACCTAACCCTGACCCTAACCATAATGACAGTTTGGCTGTGAACAACATTTCCACCTGCAGATGTCCTGCGGCAAGGACTGATCCCTTGTTGACAACACTCCCACCTTGTGGTGTCGTGCCGCAATGACAGTTCATCCGTAGGCAATACTCCCACCTGGTGGTGTCCTGTCATAACGACAGATCAGATGTGTACAACACTCCCACCTTGTGGTGTCCTGCCGCAATGACAGTTCGTCCGTAGGCAATACTCCCACCTGGTGGTGTCCTGTCATAACGACAGATCAGATGTGTACAACACTCCCACCTTGTGGTGTCCTGCCGCAATGAAATTCGTCCGTAGGCAATACTCCCACCTGGTGGTGTCCTGTCATAACGACAGATCAGATGTGTACAACACTCCCACCTGGTGGTGTCCTGTCATAACGATAGATCAGATGTGTACAATACTCCCACCTGGTGGTGTCGTGCCGCAATGACAGATGAGAGGTGGAGAACACTCCCACCTGGAGGTGTCCTGTCATAATGACAGATCAGATGTGGACAATACTCCCACCTGCTGGTGTCCTGCCGCCATGACAGATAAGAGGTGGAGAACACTCCCACCTGGTGGTGTCCTGTCATAATGACAGATCAGATGTGGACAATACTCCCACCTGCTGGTGTCCTGCCGCCATGACAGATGAGATGTGAATACTCCCACCTGGTGGTGTCCTGTCATAATGACAGATCAGATGTGTACAACACTCCCACCTGCTGGTGTCCTGCCGCCATGACAGATAAGAGGTGGAGAACACTCCCACCTGGTGGTGTCCTGTCATAATGACAGATCAGATGTGGACAATACTCCCACCTGCTGGTGTCCTGCCGCCATGACAGATGAGATGTGGAGAATACTCCCACCTGGTGGTGTCCTGTCATAATGACAGATCAGATGTGTACAACACTCCCACCTGCTGGCGTCCTGCCGCCATGACAGATCAGATGTGGACAATACTCCCACCTGGTGGTGTCCTGTCACAATGAAGGATTAGGTGAAGACAGAAATCCAACCTGGTGGTGACCTGTCGGTATGACAGTTTTGCAACAAAATCCTAACCCTTACCCTCATGCCAGCCTATCCGCCATAGCAGTTCATACATCACTGCTCAAAACTCGACAGCCTTACCTGTGACTGCCACATATATACATCCACCAGCTCAACACTCAAACCAAATCCTAAAGTGCAAAAGGGGCACACACCCCCACAAACCCGAGGCAAATTCCAAAAGGGGCACACACCCCCACAAACCCTAGGCACTCCCCGATTAACCCTTGCTAATCCCCAACGAACCGGAGAGGGCAAGATTCAAAAAAGGCAAGTGTGGGACCTGGTTAATGAAGGCATGGGCCAGATCAAAGTGGCAGGGTCACGTGAAACGGAATCTCAAGTGAGGAGATCAAAAATCACAAGGGGGCTTTTTAGCCCACTGCCCGCATAATTTCAACCTAACCTATCAGTGACACGCTCTTCATTCTCCCAGCCCACGAATGGCCAATAAGAAAGCCCAGATACACACAAGGTGAGAGAGAACCAGTAAGTTAAACCCCGGATGGGGACGACAGACAGGTCAGTGCTAAACTCAGGTACAGCTCTGCTGAATGCCCAGTAAACACTCTCAATTTAACCCATGCAATCCCAGGCATACAGGTGCCAGGTAGTGAAATTTAAAAATATCATTACCCTCAGAATTACATGCCTCTCATTATTGGTCTCTGGGAAAAATACAAGCAGTGTCTGAGTCGGACACTGTTGGGCCGCTTCTGTAGACTGTCTAGTGATTAAAGGCCCGAAACAGCCGAGGATCCGAATGTTCACTACTGACGATGTGCCCCATTGCACACCCGGTTCGCTGAACCAAGTGGTGTGGGACCACGATAATGAAAGGCATGGCCCAGACTAACCTGACTTCCCTGTATAAGCCTAGCCAGCATAGCAGCTCATACTTCAAATTCTGCAGGCTAACCTCTGCCAGGCAAACATATAAATCCACCAGCCCTACACTGAAAATTAATCCTAAAGTCCAAAAGGGTCACACACCCCTACAAACCCTAGGCAAATTCCAAATGGGGCACACACCCCCACAAACCCTAGGCAACTTCCAAAAGGGGCACACACCCCCACAAACCCTAGGCACTCCCCGATTAACACTTGCTAAACCCCCACAAACCGGATTTCCTATGTCGAGAGGGGCAAGATTCAACAAAGGCAAGTGTTGGACCTGGTTAATGAAGGCATGGGCCAGATCAAAGTGGCAGGGTCACGTGAAACGGAATCTCAAGTCAGGAGATCAAAAATCACAAGAGGGCTTTTTAGCCCACTGCCCGCATAATCTCAACCTAACCCTTCATTCTCCCGGCCCAAGTAAGGCCAATGAGAAAACCCAGATATTCTAACCCAAAAATTGACATAGAACTTGGAGATTAAGACCAACCCCAACATAATTAATTAATTAATTGATAAATCACCAGCAGAAGCGACGAATTTACCTAGGTTATATAACCCCATCATGCCCATAGAACAATGAAGTAACGGGTTGAACCCTACAGTTACAATAAATTAATATAATCTAAAAAGAGGAATAATCTGAGGTCTCATCTACTAGGGGTTATAAAATTAGAGATGAAAAATTCAGGGCTAAAAGAATGGAGGGGACCATCAACCCTGAGGGTCAATTAGCAGACAATGTACCTTTAAGAGCTGAGCAAACAAGGCGGGCCAGTATCCTAACAACAGCCAGGTTTGCCCCATACAAGCCTAGCTGGCATAGCAGCTCATATTTCAAACTCTGCAGCCTAAACCCTCCCAACCAAACATAAACATCCACCAGCGCTACACACAAACCTAATCCTAAGGTCCAAAAGGGGCACACACCCCCACAAACCCTAGGCACTTCCCGATCAACCCTGGCTCCAGCGCCACAAACCCTAAGCACAGCCCGATTGACCCCTGCTAAATCCCCACACACCCGATATATACCTCCACCAGCCCAGCACACAAACCTAATCCTGAAGTCCAAAAGGGACACACACCCCCACAAACCCTAGGCACTCCCCAATTAACCCTGGCTTTGGCCCCACAAACCCTAAACACACCCCTATTAATCCTTGCTAAACCCCCACAAACTGGATATCCTATGTTAAGGGGAACAAGATTCAACGAAGGCAAGTATTGGACCTGGTTAATGAAAGCGTGGGCCAGATCAAAGTGGCAGGGTCATGTGAAACTGAATCTCAAGTGGCGAGATCAAAAATCACAAGGGGGCTTATTAGCCCACTGCCCGCATAATTCCAACCTAACCCTAATCCATGCAATCCCAGGCATACAGGTGCCAGGTAATGATATTTAAAAATATCATTACCCTCAGAATTACATGCCTCTCATTATTGGTCCCTGGGAAAAATACAAGCAGTGTCTGAGTCGGACAGTGTTGAGCCGCTTCTGTAGGCTGTCTAGTGATTAAAGGCCCGAAACAGCCAAGGATCCGAATGTTCACTACTGACGATGTGCCCCAGTGCACACCCAGTTCGCTGAATCAAGTGGTGTCGGACCACGATAATGAAAGGCATGGCCCAGATTAACCTGACTTCCCTGTACAAGCCTAGCCAGCATAGAAGCTCAGACTTCAAACACTGCAGCCTAACCACTGCCAGCCAAACATGTACATCCACCAGCCCTACACTCAAACCTAATCCTAAAGTCCAAAAGGGGCACACACCCCCACAAACCCTAGGCAAATTCCAAAAGGGGCACACACCCCCACAAACCCTAGGCTACTTACAAAAGGGGCACACAACCCCACAAACCCTAGGCAACTTCCAAAAGGGGCACACACCCCCACAAACCCTAGGCACTCCCTGATTAACCCTTGCTAAACCCCCACAAGCCAGATATCCTATGTCGAGAGGGGCAAGATTCAACAAAGGAAAGTGTTGGACCTGGTTAATGAAGGCGTGGGCCAGATCAAAGTGGCAGGGTCACGTGAAACGGAATCTCAAGTGAGGAGATCAAAAATCACAAGAGGGCTTTTTAGCCTACTGATTGCATAATTGCAACCTAACCCTAACCACTTCCCGACTAGCCCTGGCTCCAGCCCCACAAACCCTAAGCACACCCCAATTGACCCCTGCTAAATCCCCACATACCCGATATATACCTCCACCAGCCCAGCACACAAACCTAATCCTAAAGCCCAAAAGGGACACACACTCCCACAAACCCTAGGCACTCCCCGATTAACCCTGGCTTTGGCCCCACAAACCCTAAACACACCCCTATTAAAGCTTGCTAAACCCCCACAAACTGGATATCCTATGTCAAAGGGAACAAGATTCAACAAAGGCAAGTATTGGACCTGGTTAATGAAAGCGTGGGCCAGATCAAAGTGGCAGGGTTACGTGAAACTGAATCTCAAGTGGCGAGATCAAAAATCACAAGGGGGCTAATTAGCCCACTGCCTGCATAATTCCAACCTAACCCTAACCCACTCAAACCTAATCCTAAAGTCCAAAAGGGGCACACACCCCCACAAACCCTAGGCACTCCCCGATTAACCCTTGCTAAACCCCCACAAGCCAGATATCCTATGTCGAGAGGGGCAAGATTCAACAAAGGCAAGTGTGGGACCTGGTTAATGAAGGCGTGGGCCAGATCAAAGTGGCAGGGTCATGTGAAACGGAATCTCAAGTGAGGAGATCAAAAATCACAAGAGGGCTTTTTAGCCCACTGCCCGCATAATCTCAACCTAACCCTAACCCTAACAGTAATTGGCCGTAGCAATGCACTGTATACAACATACATGTTTGTAAAAATGCAATTTGTATGTTTTCCAGGATTTCAATGATTCATTGTCTAAAACAAATTACCTGCACCAAGCATGACATCTTCTGAAATAGCCACATTTTTAAGCATTGGAAGCCAATCATAAATGGTGTCAAATAAAGATTATAACTGACTTTAATAATTCCTGTTTAATTAGATACAGAAAAATCATGATAACTACAAAGATACAATGTTTGATACAAAATGTCAAGATCATTCTATGTTATATAACAAAATCATTGAGGCATTTGCCAAAATAAGGAATATTTAAATATGGTAGACATAATCAATCCAGCATTTTTTAAGTTCAGAACAAGTATAGGGAGATACCATACACTTTACTCGTCTCAAACATGTTGCATAAAATCAGTGAATTGTATTAGCTTCCTACTTAATAATTGGTGCAATATATACCATGTAACTATTTCTGATATTTTCCTCTTATAATGCACAAGGGAAAATAAGAGCAAAAGATTTTCCATTTTTCAAATGATTTCATATGCGGAGGAGGTTTTAAAAGTAAACAGCAACTTCCTACAGAATTGCTTGCACAACATTACCCAAAATTCCATTGACACATGAAATCAGGAACGCTGTTGCTACATCTCCATACAGAAAAATATTTAAGGTTCCCACCTTCCAAGATACCCATTATGAAAGAAAGCTAAACACTATGTAGAAAACATTTCCTTTCCAACATTAGAATTATCTGAAAAAAAAACAAACATCCTTGCTTAAGGAGACCAATGTGGAAGGAATTAAATCACCAACATTAAATACCCATGCACCATTCTTGAGAAAAAGCAGAGTTATGTCAACAAGTGTCTTGCTAGAGCACACAACTCCATAAAGCACCATACAATTCACCTTACCTTTATAATTCTATTTTAAGTGCTGCTGCACATTTACAAATCTCCATGTTGTAACTGGATCTCCCTGTTGGTGGCAGCATATCCAAGGGCAGATGGGTGTAATTACAACAAGATCATATTCCACAGGCAGTTATCATGATAAATGTGGGCACAGGATTCAATAATGTAAAAAAGGCATGATTTGCAAAAAGTGCAAGAAATTTCAATACATTATTATGCCTATCAGTTTCAAACATGACTATTATTATCAAGAAACTGTGGGGGGGGGGGAGAGAGGAAGTAATTATCCATAAAATGTGCAGAAATCCCATTACTGAGATTTGAAAGCAGCAAAAAGGTAACAAACAGTTGCACTGCAAATGCCCCCAAGAAAAAAATTACTAACTTAGTTTGACATGGAACTTCAATTCTGCAAGGATTATTTAAAGTTCAGTGTTAAGATAATAAAGTTACCATGAGGTTTATCTATAGTGAATATACAAAGTGAATTCAGCTGAAAGGCAAAGGTACAAATCAACAAAAGGCAAGTAGTTCCAGCCAGTACTCTTCTGCTCAAGTGAAGTCACGATCTGACAGTATGACAGGAGCAACCAGTGTCCACAGATACAACAGGAGTCCAACCCAGCTTGAGGAGATCTTCACCCAAACAGCCGGCCAAGTACTCTGCAATGTTGAGTAATCAGAGTTGGGACTGGAAAAAAAAACAGCACAAGGAATAAAAATAAATTAAATTCATGCACATGCTGCTAAATAATCTGAGCAAGAAATAAAACTAACAACACTGATTTCTATATATTTACCACCTCAAACAATTGATTTTTATAACTTAATTATAGGTACATCAGAAGATAAACAAAAGAACAGGAAATATGAAAAGGGAGCACCAATCATTCCACCTCCACTGCCTACAGGAAATTGCAAAATTCAGACTGTATTTGGTTCTGATTTGACATGCGTACACGCACTCTCGAGATGAGTCATTAAAGAGCAATGAGGAGCAGCAACTGTGGAGATCTTTTTTCTAAAATGTTCCCCTGCTAAGACCAATTATTCTCCACTACATCATTCCTGTCATGTAGAGACACTCCTGTATGGAGTGTCATTACATAAATATAATCAATTTATATAAACTGTCTTATGCATTTAAATTTACTGTGTTTAATTATTGTTTTATCTTACTGTGAGTTTTTTTGGGCTGCATCAGATCTGGAGTAACAATTATTTCATTCCCCTTTACACTTGTGTACTGAAAATTTCATTAAACAATCTTGAATTTTGAACCAATTAACCTAGCCATAATAAATGAACCACTAGTCCATTCTTCGAGTGAATGTGGTTCACTGTTGTACTGAATGGTGAGAAGGTAACACCACCAGCTTTGTGCTCTCCCTGGGATGTGCTTTACTCTTTCAATTTCAGTACTTTCCATCCTCCAGGAAGTTCTCTGGCTTCACAAAACAATCTACAGAAAGTAGTAGAATCTTCTTTCAAAGAATTACAGAACAAAACCATGGAAATTACATTTTAAATCTCTTCTGAAAACAGCATCATGAGCTTCAGTTTTATGCAGTTTACAGCAGGGCAGAAGGCACAGTTATTAATGCTAACAATGACACTTGCCTGTACCAATTAGTAAGCGTCATCATAATGTACAGAGATGCCAGGAAAAGGCAGAAGTGGAAGAAGGAGTAGCTATAAGTGACTGCATCCTGCTCATTATCCACAGCTCGATGAACACCCTCTTCATGGGGAGAAGAGATGTCTGTCAGTTGTCCTTCACCTTCTTCAGTCATCATCAGCTTGTTAACTTGAGTATTGCTGGAAGATCGGATACTGCAGACAAACAGAAAAGGTTTATACCATCAAGTAATGCAATTGAAAAAAGAACATTTCATGTGACATTTTTTTTTAAATCTCTATCTATAAACTTTTACCTGCTAAAAGATAAAAGATTAGCCTTATTTGTCACATGTACATTCAAACATACAGTGAAACACATTGCCTGTGTCAACGACCCACACAGTCAAGGATATACTGGGGGCAGCCCGCAAGTGTTATTATGCTTCTGGTGTGACTTACTATCCCTAAACAATACATTTTTGAATGTGGGAGAAAACTGAAGCATCCAGAAGCCCACATGGTTATAAAGAGAACATATAAACTCCTTTCAGATGGCAGTGGGATTTGAACTCCAATTTTCTTACAGCTGGTACTGTAAAGCGTTATACTCACCACTACATTATCGTGCCATGTAGTACATACAATTTAATTTTCTCTGGCTATTTTTTTTCTACTGTTAAAATTTAAAGACCACCAGGGTAATTCGAAATGTAAAAGTTATATGGGATGTAATGTTAAAATTGTACAAGGCATTGGTGAGGCCTAATATGGGACAATTGTGTACCGTTCTGGTCACCGAATTATAGGAAAGATGTCAACAAAATAGAGAGAGTACAGAGGAGATTTACTAGAATGTTACCTAGGTTTCAGCACCTAAGTTACAGAGAAAGGTTGAACAAGTTAGGTCTTTATTCTTTGGAGCGTAGAAGGTTGAGGGGGGACTTGATAGAGATATTTAAAATTATGAGGGGGATAGATAGAGTTGACGTGGATAGGCTTTTCCCATTGAGAGTAGGGGAGATTCAAACAAGAGGACTTGAGTTAAGAGTTAATGGGCAAAAGTTTAGAGGTAACACGAGGGGGAACATCTTTACTCAGAGAGTGATAGCTGTGTGGAACGAGCTTCCAGTAGAAGTGGTAGAGGCAGGTTCGATTTTGTCATTTAAAACAAAATTGTATAGGTATATGGACAGGAAAGAAATGGAGGGTTATTGGCTGAGTGCAGGTAGGTCAGACTAGGTGAGAGTAAGCGCTCGGCACAGACTAGAAGGGCTGAGATGGCCAGTTTCCGTGCTGTAATTGTTATATGATTATATGTAATATTTGATTTCTAATGATTATAAAAGAAGTGGGTTGTCAAGAGTCTGGATTTAGGGGTTCAGATATAAAGCTGCCCAGGAAAAGCTAGACAAGGTAACTGAATGGATTGTCAATAATTGATCTGTCCTTTGCTTCACATCAAGTCACTCTCAATTTCCAGTATATTGCAAACAATATCTAAAACATACAGAATAAAATAAAATAATCCACAATAGATTGTTTTTCCCGGGAAATAATATGTTTTGTTTACGTTGGGATATGAAAAATACTGAGGAAAATTGGGGAAGTACCGAAGAGAAAGAAAGTTACTTTGCAAATCTGACACTGAATAAATATATTTAAGCTAATTAACACACTTTACTTTAAAAAAAATGTATCTAGACTGTTTACCTTCAATGCCACTAGATATTAAGGTAAAGACATAGAAATACTATATTTTTTGTACTACCTACACCATTCTGTTACTGCTGGCAGAAATATACATTGCACAACCCACTGACACACCTGTCCCCAGAGTAACAAAGGAGACCACTACCTCCAACAATGGTACTGTTGGAAACCACTGTGTTTTTTAATAACAAACAAGAGAAAATTTGCAGATGCCAGAAAACCAGGCAACACACTTAAAGTGTTGGAGGAACTCAGCAGGCCAGGCAGCATCTATGGAAAAAAGTACAGTCAACGTTTCGAGCAGAGCCCCTTCATCTGGGTTTGTACTTTTTAAACAAATTCGTATTTTTTTCACACTCATTGGCAGAAAGCAGTATAGCAACTAAATAACAGTTTATCACCATTATCATTTTTCATTGACTAAATATTAGCATATTACCCATGTGATATAATTGTTTTAATTATGTAGCATATTAATTAATTTATTCCTATCTAAGGAATTTCTTTATCTTATCTAAAGAAGTGATAGCTTTTTCAGAAGTGCCATCTTTATTCTTTTGTCTTAGCATTAATCCCCCTATTAGCATCATTTCTCAGCTCTTTATTTAGTTTGCTTAGTATTTGCTTGTACTCTAAAATAAACTGAGATATTGGAATTAGACTGCTCGCCATTTTTGAATCCTGGAAAAACCCTAAGGATCAGAAAATAGACGGAGAATCAACAGAATGTAACTGCACAACCCACGGACGTGCCTGATTCCAGAGTATCAAAGGAGACCACTACCTGGGACATTGGTACGGTTACATACCCCATGGGTATCTTGTGACTGTCTTATGACCATGATGTAATTGAGTATCTGGTGAGCACGACGTAATGGTCTTGTGATGGTGGGGTGATGTAATTTTTCCCACCAGTGTGAGGTCACATGATGTAATTTTCCCACCAGGGGTCATGTGATGACCTATTCCAACAGGTATAAAACAGGAAAGCCTTGCTGTGACGCAGGTTAGTTCACTGTTTAATTCGTCAGTTACTCTGTTATGCTGCATATTCATCTCATGACACAGTTTTGTTTAAAGTGGAGTTTTACTTTCTACTGTAAGTTGTAGCGGCAGTTTTTAAAATCACTGCCAGTTATGTTTGATGTATCTTTGATTTCATTTTTAAAGTCTAATTATTGGAGAGTGAAGATTGGCCGAAGTGCAGGAACCCGAAGGATCGAGTAAAGTTGGTGTTGTCGGTGGTAATACAGGGCTGACCTTGTTGGATCTTCGCTCAGGAAGTAGTAACCTGCATCCGAGATAGCCCCTGCATTTGTGAAAACAGAAAAGGTTGGGTGCAGCGTTATTCGCCAAGGAAAAGGTCAGTTCCTTTAAGCCGTTTTTAATTTCCTTTGTTGTAAATCCTTTGAGCAATGCATATTTCAGCTGGGATCAGCAGTAACGTCACGTCATTGAGGAATTTGTTACTTCAGGAAAGTCTCTCCTAATTGACTGTGTAAATCACTTGGACTTTCGCATTTTCGCATTTAAGAACTGTGTTCGCATTTATCGCTTTAAGAACTGTTCAAGTTGCCGTATAGCAGTTAACTTCCGGTTACGTTAGCTGTTTGTTTACTTTTCATTTGTTGTTGAGCTGAGTTTAAATAAATGTTTATTTATTTATAAAAAACCTGTCTCAATTCTATATTTATTGTTGCCATATCATAACAGTACATACACAACCCACTGACAAGTCTGACCCCAGAGTAACAAAGGAGGTTAAGTTTGAACTATGATCTGAGAATAATATTTCATCACCAAATAAACAACAATTAGTAGATGCCTAGATTAATATGTATCTGCTGATTATTATTTATTAGATGATGAGATATTAATTTACAGACCTGCATCAGTGATAGTGCTAAGAAATATGAGGACCCTGTTACTTGAAGAATAAATCAAAAAGCATGGAGAACCTGACCTTGAATAAAGCACACAACTAAGGAAGATGACCAATCCAACGATGCTCTGGGCATCCCACCACTGGACAACGTGACTGGAGGGTGGTGCAACTGTTGAATTGCTGGTAGTTTGATGGACAATACTCAGCAAACTAGGGTTGCAGTTTCTGTCTATAGGATAAATAGTAAATAGTGTTAGAACAGGATACTTCTTAATATACTGATAAACAAAGGTGAACATTGTCTTTAAAAAAAGGAGTTTAACAATTTTAGTTACACTGAATCTGCAGAACATACTCCATAAAGTTACACCCAAAAAAGAACAAAGTTCTTTCAGTTCTTAGCAAGCTGACATGACTGTCTCCGCCAAAGTGAAGAGTAATATTTATCATGCAGACTTCTTTTAATGGGAATTGCATTAGGACTCTCAACCTCATTTCAGACTCCATTTGAACCCAATCAGCTAGAATACCCCAGTTCTGGCATGTCTTGAAATGGCTTTTTATTTCATTTAAGTTTTTGGCCTAACTTCTTAAATACAGTTTTGCACTGAACCACAGTCGAAATTCAATGAATCAGTTTCAATCAACTAATGTTTTAATATATTTCAAAAATTGAAATACATTTGTGCAAAATGTTTTCTCATTGTGTTCTTTGATTTCTAAGTAAAATGGGATAAAGGAGAGATTAAGCTTTAATCTTCCTTTTATTCCATATTGTTTAAAACCTTGTTCTACCTCTAACTTTCTTTTAGAACTGAAGAAGGTGTAGTAACGTAATCCATTGCACAACATTAAGATAGATCAAACATGTTTGTTTCAGGTTTTCATTACATCATTCCATAACAAAGAAATTAAGAATCTTAGAAATGCTGAATCAGGGGTAAAAAAAACCAGCTATGTATTTCAAAATAGCTGTGTTCTCCCTGATACAGAAACACTGCTATAATGCTCCATTAAACTTACCTCGTTCATTGGTCAGGGCTGATTGGGTCACATAGATTCACAGCCATAAAAAACTACCTCACAGAAACAGGTCCTTCAGCCCATCTAGTATATGCTGAACCATTTAAACTGCCTAGTCCCATTGACCTGCTGATGGTCCAAAGCCCTCCATACCCCTCCCATCCATGTACTTATCCAAGCTTCTCAAACATTATAATCAAAATCACATCCACCACCTGCGCTGGCAGCTCGTTTCACACTCTCACCACTCTGAGTGAAGAGGTTTCCCCTCATGTTCCCCTTAAACATTTCACCTTTCACGCTTAACCCATGACCTCTAGTTCTATTCTCACCCAATGTCAGTGGAAAAAGCCTGCTTACATTTACCCTATCTATACCCCTCAATTTTGTATACTATCAAATCTCCCCTCAACCCTCTACATTCTACGAAATGATAGCATGTATGTGGAGAGGATATTTTCTGTGGTGGGTGTGTCTAAGACCAGACGACACAGCCTCAGAATAGATGGGTGTCCTTTTAGAATGGAGATGACTAATTTGATGAATCTGTGGAATTCTTTACCATAGGCAGCAATGGAGGCCAAGTCTTTAAGGCAGAAGTTAATAGATTCTTAATTGGTTAGGGCTTGAAGGGATACGGGGAGAAGGCAAAAGATTGGGGCCAAGAGGAAATTTGGATCAGCCATGATGAAATGGCAGAGCAGACTTGATAAGCCAAATGGTCTAATTCTGCTCCTATACCTTATGGTCTTATGAAACAAATTTCTAACCTATTTAAACTTCCTTGTTAACTCAGGTTCTCTCCTGCCAGCAACATCCTCATAAATTTTCTCTGTACTCTTTCAACCTTACTTAATCATTCCTGTAAGTAGGTGACCAAAGCTGCACACATTACTCCAAATTAGACCTCACTACCATCTTGTACAACTTCAGAGTAACATCCCAATTCCTGTATTCAAAACTTGAACTATGAAGGCCAATGTGCCCAAAGCTTTCATTACAACCCTATCTACCTCTGACATCACTTTCAGTGAATCATGCACCTGTATTCCCAGATTCCTTTGTTCTACTGCACCCCTCAGTGCCCTACCACTAAGAAGTAGTGTAGAGTTAGGCCCTAACCCTAATGTGTAAGATCTACTTTGGCTGGTTCTCCCAGAATGCTACACCCCACACTTGTCCACATTAAATTCTATCTGCCATTTGTTCAGCCCCTTATTCCAGCTCCAGATCCCGCAAGCTTTCTTCCTCGCTGTCTACTACACCTCTAATCCTGATGTCATCCGCTAACTTGCCGATCTAGTTAACCATATTACTTGTCGTTGGGTCCAGAAAGCTACGTTGGCTGAAGTCAGGGCTTTATGATTTGGCTCTTGATAGGGTCACCCATGCCAAATAGATCAAAGGCTAGACTAAGAGTGATCCACTGGCCCTCCAGGTTCAGGACCTCATCTCAGGGCTACCAACTCTGACTGATCAAACAAAAATGTTATGGAAACAGCAATGAAGAATCCTTCTACATCTAAGTCTCCATCTGGAACTTGTGTGACTGACAGTTGTGAAAACTGAGAGAAAACTACTGACATGATGAAGGAAACCCTGAGTACCACCAGAGATGGAGGACATTCAGCGCTGCCTTAAATGTCACTGGCGTCATGGGCAAGATGTTAACCATATTATCATCAGATTGTTGATATAGATGATAAACAACAACAGACCCAGCACCAATCCCTGCGGCACTCCACTAGTCATAGGCCTCCAGTCAGAAAAGCAACCATCTACCAACCACTCTCTGGCTACTCCCGCAAAGCCAGTGTCTAATCCAATTTACTACCTCATTGAATGCCAAGCAACTGAAGCTTCTTGACCGACCTCCCATGTGGGATATTGTCAAGTGCCTGCTGGATAACAACTGCTGCCTTCCCTTCATCAACATTTTTGGTAAAAAAACTTTATAACATTGGTTAGACATGAACTACCATGCATAAAGCCATGCCAACTATCCCTATTCCCTGTCTATCCAAATACTTATATACCTGGTCCCTTAAAATACCTACCAACAACTACTGATATCACCCTTACTGACCTATAATTTCTTGGACATCCTCAGAGGCTTTCTTAAACAGCAAATATTAACTACCCTCCAACCCTCCAGTACCTCACCTGTTGCTAAGTATGACTTAACTATCTCTGCTAGGCCTCTTGCAATTTCTGCACTTGTTTCCCAAAGGGTCCAATGGAACACCTTTTCAAACCCTGGGGAGTTGTCCGCACTGATTTGCCTCAAGCTAGAAAACACCTCCATCTCTGTAATCTGTACAGGATTCATGACCTCGCTGTTGCTTTGCCTCACTTCTATAGAAGGAGTGTCTGTCGCCTGAGCAAATACAGATGCAAAAGTCCATTTAAGATCTCCCCCATTTCTTTTCACTCCATTCTGATCTTCCAAAGTACAAATTTTCCCCTTGTAATCATTTTGCTCTTAGCATATCTGTAAATTGTCCTTCACCTTGTCTGCTAAAGCAATCTCATGCCTTTGTTCAGCCCTCCTGATTTCTTTCTGAAATGTTTGTTTGAATTTCTTATATTCATGCCTATACCTGCTATGCACCTCTTTTCCTTAACCAGGGTCTCAATGTCGCTTGAAAACCAACAGTCCCTAAAACTGTTATCTTGCCTTTTCCATCTTTAGAGTGAAAAAGGTTTAGGCCACGATGATTTGGGCCATACATTGCCTTGGTGGCAATAAAGAAACCCCTGATACTCACCAGAGTCAGCAAGCTGCTGTATTTTTAGGGCCCTCTCAGTCCAGCAATAATTCTTTATTTCCCTTACTCTACGCTGGACTAGGGCCTTAGCTTTGGAGTGGTCTTCTCTTTTTGCCTTGCATTTGATGTCCTTCTGCCAGGCATGAAAAGCTTTCCTTTTCTTGTTGATTAGCTCTTCTATTTCATTGTCATTATCATTTCAGGAGCTAAACACAGAAACATAGAAAATAGGTGCAGGAGTAGGCCATTTGGCACTTCGAGCCTGCACTGCCATTCAGTATGATCATGGCTGATCATCCAACTCAGAACACTGTAGCTGCTTTCTCTCCATACCCCCGGTGCCTTTAGCCACAAGGGCCATATCTAACTCCCTCTTAAATATAGCCAATGAACTGGCCTCAACTGTTTCCTGTGGCAGAGAATTCCACAGATTCACCACTCTCTGTGTGAAGAAGTTTTTCCTCACCTCGGTCCTAAAAGGCTTCCCCTTTATCTTTAAACTGTGATCCCTCGTTCTGGACTTCCCCAACATTGAGAACAATCTTCCTGCAGCTAGCCTGTCCAATCCATCTAGAATTTTATACATTTCAATAAGATCCCCCCTCAATCTTCTAAATTCCAACGAGTATAAGCCTAGTCAATTCAGTCTTTCTTCATATGAAAGTCCTGCCATCCCAGGAATCAATCTGGTGAACCTTCTTTGTATACCCTCTATGGCAAGAATGTCTTTCCTCAGATTAGGGGACAAAAACTGCACACAATACTCCAGCTGTGGTCTCACCAAGGCCTTGTACAACTGCAGTAGAACCTCCCTGCTCCTGTACTCAAATCCTCTTTCTCTGAATGCCAACATACCATTCGCCTTTTTCACCGCCTGCTGTACCTGCATGCCCACTTTCAATGACTGGTGTACAATGACACCCAGGTCTCGTTGCACCTCCCCTTTTCCTAATCGGCCACCATTCAGATAATAATCTGTTTTCCTGTTCTTGCAACCAAAGTGGATAACCTCACATTTATCCACATTAAATTGCATCTCCCATGAATTTGCCCACTCACCTAACATATCCAAGTTACCCTGCATCCTCTTAGCATCCTCCTCACAACTAACACTACCGCCCAGCTTCGTGCCATCCGCAAACTTGGAGATGATGCATTTAACTCCCTCGTCTAAATCATTAATATATATTATAAACAACTGGGGTCCCAGCACTGAGCCTTGCGGTACCCCACTAGTCACTGCCTGCCATTCTGAAAAGGTCCTGTTTATTCCAACTCTTTGCTTCCTGTCTGCCAACCAATTCTCTATCCACATCAATACCATATCCCCAAAACCGTGTGCTTTAAGTTTGCACACTAATCTCCTGTGTGGGAGATTTTGACCTTGTCAAAAGCTTTTTGAAAATCCAAATATACCACATCCACTGGTTCTCCCCTATCCACTCTACTGGTTACATCCTCAAAAAATTCTATAAGATTCGTCAGACATGATTTTCCTTTCACAAATCCATGCTGACTTTGTCCGATGATTTCACCTCTTTCCAAATGTGCTGTTATCACATCTTTGATAACCGACTCTAGCATTTTCCCCACCACCGATGTCAGGCTAACCGGTCTATAATTCCCCGGTTTCTCTCTCCCTCCTTTTTTAAAAAGTGGCGTTACATTAGCCACCCTCCAATCCTCAGGAACTAACCCAGAATCTAAAGAGTTTTGAAAAATTATCACTAATGCATCCACTATTTCTTGGGCTACTTCCTTAAGCACTCTGGGACGCAGACCACCTGGCCCTAGGGATTTATCTGCCTTTAATCCCTTCAATTTACCTAACACCACTTCCCTACTAACATGTATTTTTCCTCCATCTCACTAGACCCTCAGTCCCCTACTATTTCCGGAAGATTATTTATGTCCTCCTTAGTGAAGACAGAACCAAAGTAGTTATTCAGTTGGTCTGCAATGTCCTTGTTCCCCATGATCAATTCACCTGTTTCTGACTGTAAGGGACCTACATTTGTCTTAACCAATCTTTTTCTTTTCACATATCTATAAAAGCTTTTACAGTCAGTTTTTATGTTCCCTGCCAGCTTTCTCTCATAATCTTTTTTCCCTTTCCTAATTAAGCCCTTTGTCCGCGTCTGCTGGACTCTGAATTTCTCCCAGTCCTCAGGTGTGCCGCTTTTTCTGGCTAATTTGTATGTTTCTTCTTTGGACTTGATACAATCCCTAATTTCCCTTGTCAGCCACAGGTGCACTACCTTCCCTGGTTTATTTTTTTGCCAAACTGGGATGAACAATTGTTGTAGTTCATCCATGCGATCTTTAAATGCTTGCCATTGCATATCCACCATCAACCCGTTAAGTATCATTTGCCAGTCTATCTTAGCTAATTCACGTCTCATATCTTCAAAGTTACCCTTCTAAGTTCAGAACCTTTGTTTCTGAATTAACTATGTCACTCTCCATCTTAATGAAGAATTCCACCATATTATGGTCACTCTTACCCAAGGGGCCTCGCATGACAAGATTGCTAACTAACCCTTCCTCATTGCTCAATAGCCAGTCTAGAATGGCCTGCTCTATAGTTGGTTCCTGGACGGTGTTCAGAAAACCATCCCGCATACATTCCAAGAAATCTTCTTGCTCAGCACCCTTACCAATTTGGTTCACCCAATCTATATGTAGATTGAAGTCACCCATTATAACTGCTGTTCCTTTATTGTACGCATTTCTAATTTCCTGTTTAATGCCATCCCCAACCTCACTACTACTGTTAGGTGGCCTGTACACAACTCCCACCAGCGCTTTCTGCCCCTTAGTGTTATGCAGCTCTACCCATATCGATTCCACATCCTCCAGGCTAATGTCCTTCCTTTCTATTGTGTTAATCTCCTCTCTAACCAGCAATGCTACCCCACCTCCTTTTCTTTCCTATCTATCCCTCCTGAATATTGAATATCCCTGGATGTTGAGCTCCCATCCTTGGTCACCCTGGAACTATTTCTCTGTGATCCCAACTATATCATATTCATTAATAACTATCTGCACATTCAATTCATCCACCTTGTTACGAATACTCCTTGCATTGACACACAAAGCCTCCAGACTTGCTTTTGCAACACTCTGAGCCCTTATACAATTATGTTGAAAAGTGGCCCTTTTTGATTTTTGCCCTGGATTTGCCTGCCTGCCACTTTTACTTTTCACCTTACTACTTTTTGCTTCTACCCTCATTTTACACCCCTCTGTCTCTCTGCACTTGTTCCCATTCCCCAGCCACATTAGTTTAAATCCTCCTGAACAGCAGTAGCAAACGCTCCCCCTAGGACATTGATTCCAGTCCAGCCCAGGTGCAGACCGTCATGTTTGTATCGGTCCCACCTCCCCCAGAACTGGTTCCAATGCTCCAGAAATTTGAATCCCTCCCCCTTGTACCATTTTTCAAGCCACATATTCATCTGAAATATCCTCCTATTTCTACTCTGACTAGCACGTGGCTCTGGTAGTAATCCAGAGATTATTACCTTTGTGGTCTTACTCTTTAGTTTATCTCCTAACTCCCTAAATTCACCTTGTACGACCTCATCCAGTTTTTTACCTATATCGTTGGTACTTATGTGCACCACGACCACTGGCTGTTCACCCTCCCATTCCAGAATGTCCTGCAGCCGCTTGACCCTTGACCCTTGCACCAGGGAGGCAACATACCCACCCGGAGTCTCGTTTGCGGCCGCAGAAACACCTATCTATTCCCCTTATAATCGAATACCCTATCACTATAGCTCTCCCACTCCTTTTCCTTCCCTCCTGTGCCACAGAGCCACCCATAGTGCCATGAATTCAGCTGCTGCTGCCTTCCCCTGATGAGACATCTCCCCCAACAGTATCCAAAACAGTATATCTGTTTAGGAGGGAGATGACCTCAGGGGACTCCTGCACTACCTGCCTACTGCTACGCTGTCTAGTGGCCACCCTTTCCCTTTCTGCCTGTGTAGCCTTTACCTGCAGTGTGGCCAACTCACTGCACGACTTTCTCAGCATCACGGATGCTCTAGTATGAATCCAATCACAACTCCAGAAGCTGCAGCTGGACACATTTCCTGCACAGATAGTTGTCAGGGACACTGGAATTATCCCTGATTTCCCACATGCTGCAGGATGAACAAACCACGGGGCCAATCTCAGCTGTCATGACCTACCCAATACGTTGTCTCAACTTTTGAAACGTTCTCCTTTTAAAGAAACTTAGCCGGCCTTACCTCACTTGGAGTGAAGCTCATCCTCAGCCTCTGCTCGACGAAGCCTTCCTACTCTGTCTCCCTCTATTCTGTCACCCGCTACAACATCACCCGCCCCGTCAAACTGCTCTTTTAAAGTCTCCCGCTGCCTCACGGTCCGATTTACACACGCTTGCACAGTCGTGCCCCGTTAAACTGCTGAAGAAAATGACTGACTTCCACAAACTGCTCTCTTTTAAATACTCCCGCTGCCTCACGGTCTGACTTACACGCGCTTGCGCAGTTGTGCCCCATTAAACTGCCCAAGAAAATGAGCTACTTAATCGTAACATCACTGTTGATATTGAAGTCATCAGCCAGCTCCCACAACAACCCATGAAGGATGGCATGTGTAAGCTTCCTAGTATCAAAGAGGTGCAGACGGCTTGCAAGATATTTAGGAACAACAAGGCCACTGGGCCTGATGGAATTCCAGCAGAAATTCTCAAGGAAAGTGGCAAAGAACTTTTAAATCATATCCATGACCTACTTGTCAAGATCTGGGACAAGGAGAAAATTCCAGCTGAACTCAGGGATATCCTGATTGTCATACTCGTTAAAAAGGGTGCCAAAACTGACTGCAGTAATTATTGGGGGATTTCCCTTCTCCCTTCAACAGGAAAGTTACTCATCCAAATTTTAAGTGATTGGCTTTCACCTCTGGCAGATCTCTTGTCTGAGTCTCAGTGTAGTTTCTATTCAGCCAGAGGAACATCTGACATGACGTTTACAGCACATTAATTGCAGGAGAAAGCCCGGGAACAAAATTTCCCACTTTATATGGCCTTCATAAACTTTAAAAAGCATTTGGCTCTGTAAATCATCCTGCCCTTTGGCAAGTGCTGTCTAAAAGTGGGCAAACACAGAAATATCTCAAGATCCTACAGTTCTTATACAATGATATGAGTGCAACAGTCATCAGCAACAGCGACTCTGAAACAGCACCTTTCAAGGTTGAGACCAGGGTCAAACAGAGGTGCATCATTACCCCAAATCTGTTTGACATTTTCATTGCGACCATTCTTCACTTCACAAACCAAGACCTCCCACAAGAAGCTGAGATTCTCTATAGGACAGATGGGGGGCTCTTTGCCCTGAACAGGTTCAAAGAACACAGCAAGGCTTATACAGAGGGTGCCAACTTTGGAAAATCGAATACACAGAAGACAGGTTGTATTTATTGGCTGTTTTTGAGTCAAATTCGTTCCACTGTCGACGCATGAATTCTTTGAATAGTTTGTTTAAACTCACATCTCATGGCTACAGCACTGACATCAAACCACCGTGGATGACAGCAACATCTGTATTTTCAGCTTTCAATGCTGCTTTTGTCTCACCTGACAAGTGCGCTTTGAACATGTCCCAGACAAAAAGCGACTTTTCCTTCCCGAACCTTCACCTCTTTAATCTTCTTCAAGCAACCCACTTCATCCATCCAGCAGCGTTCTTGAACGTAAACAACACCCCTCAGGAATTTTCTGAACAATCTTTGTTTTTTGTCTTAACACAAGATCACATCTATTCATAAATCGGGTGCACCAACTTCGTGTAGCTTTGAAATTTTTGCTGACCTCATGGTGTTTTTCAGCCCATTTCAATGCTTGAATTCAAATCATTTCTCTGGTAACGATGTATCCAGACAATCACTGGTGATTCACCCACTCTAAAACTTTTTCTTCCAGTTCTGGCCACTGGCATGTTTTCCCGCGGTTTACACATTTCGTCTTTGGCGTTTCCCTCAGTGTGTCCTCTGTCTTTCTCCACTCTCTCACTTGTTTCTCGTTTACACTAAACTTCTTAGCAGCTGCAGGATTATTCGTTCCTTTAGCAAAATCAACAACCTTCAGCTTGAAGCCAGCATCACATCGCATTCGTTTTAATCTTTTGTACATGGTGGTCGCAAGCTCAATACTGAGTACACGTACTGATCCCGCCACCCCGTGTTATGTTTTAACGAGATTACGATGAGCACTAAATGGTTTCACAGGGGTTACATTTCAGAGGATTCTTTACCATTTGAGACCTAATTCAAAATTCCCCCCCCACCCCACCCCCCCCGATTTATTTATTTATTAAGAATTCGCTTATAACACTCTACAATGTGTAGGCCTGTTTTCTTAGCAAGTACTGGTTCACAAAATTTCCAGGTTCTGGATCCGGCAAAGCTGAGTGAGATGCATGTGAGATCTTGTGATCTTTTCTGGTTAAATCAAAAACCTCTACAAAAAGGGTCGGCTTATACAAAGGTAACATGAAAAAGTCACTTTTTTAACCTTGAAAATGGTGGGGGGGTCAGCTTATACTCAGGAATATACAGTACATCCACCAGCACTTCAAAGACAACACTGCAATAGGACTTGTGGGTCCTGAAGTGACTGAAGAGGCTGATCCATGATCCACAAGTGACTAGATCAACCACCAGAAGAATCATACATGACTACGAGTGATTATTAATGATGGTGATGATGATATCTTGCCTTTTGTTCTGATAGGCACATACAAGCTTTGTACTCTCAAATTTTCACTTTTGAAAGCCTCCCACTTACTAGGTACAATTTTGCCAGAAAACAGCCTGTCCCAATTTACACTTGTTAGATCCTTTCTGATACCATCAAAATTATTCTCCAATTTAGAATCTCACCCCAAGGACCACACCTGTCCTTTTCCACAATTACCTTGAAACTAATGACATCATGATCACTAGATGCAAAGTGTTCCCCTACACAAACATCTGTTACCTGCCCCGGCTCCTAATCAGAGATATATTATTGGACTCTCTCTAGTTTAGATTAGATTAGATTCGATTCAACTTTATTGTCATTGTACCAAGTACATATGCAAAGTCAATGAAATGCAATTAGCATCTAACCAGAAGTGCAAAAGAAAAGTATTATTTACAAAATAACTGCAAATAAAAATTAAGTGCTGCAGCATACAAATATAAAAGTACTCAGACAGGTCAATATGGGTGCAATACTGCTTAGCGCCGTGATGTGAGGTTCAGCAGGGTCACAGCCTCAGGGAAGAAGCTTTTCCTGAGCCTGCTAGTGCTGGAGCAGAGGCTCCTGTAGTGCCTACCAGATGCGAGAAGAGTAAAAAGTCCATGGTTAGGGTGAGATGCATTCTTGATAATGTTTTTCGCCCTGCCCAGGCAGCGGTTATGATAGATGTTTTCAATGGTGGGCAATTGGGTGCTGATAATCCGCTGGGCAGTTTTCACCACCCGCTGGAGAGTTGAGAGTTGGATGTACTGATTAAGGAAATTTTCCTGAACACATTTGACAAACTCTATCCCATCGAGTCCTAGTCAATACGTGGTGTCGCCTCACCTTGAGTATCATGAACAGTTTTGGGCCCCTCATCTTAGAAAAGATGTGCTGACATTGAAGAGGGTCTAAAGGAGGTTCACAAAGATGATTCCAGGAATGAAAGGGTTATCATACAAGGAACATTTGATGACTCTGGGTCTGTACTCACTGGAATTTAACTTAGCAACTAACTCCCCAAACTTACTTTGCAGAACCTCATCCTTCTTCCAACCCATGTCACTAGTACCTATATGGACCACTACCTCTCCCAACTCACCCTCAACAAGAATGCTGAGGACCTGAACTGATATTTCCCAGACCCCGGCACCCAGATGTTATACATACATGATGTAAAGAGTAATGACAGAAGCTAAACTTACCTGGTTCATTGGTCATGGCTGACCAGGTCACATACATGGTATAAAGAGTAATGACAGAAGCTTGGAGCAAACCTGAATGAGGTTGAACTTCCTGCAGCAATAAAACAAGAACAAAACAATGTACTGGTAAACAGTGTTCCATAAATAGTGCAGATATCTAATTTCGTACTGATTCTGTACTAATATCAAGCAATACTTTGGATAAAGAACATAGTATTAAATACATTGAAAAGCAATAAAATATAAAATTCTACTTCCTTAGGAGTTTGCAAAGATCCAGCATGGTATCTAAAACTTTGACAAACTCCTATAGATGTGTGGTGAAGATTATATTGACTAGCTGCCTTACAGCCTAGTATGGAAGTACCAATGCCCTTGAGTGGAAAACCTTAAAAAAAAGTAGTGGATATGGCCCAGTCCATCATGGGTCAATCCACCCTCACCATTGAGCAAACCTACACAAAGCATTAGCACAGAAAACAGCATCCATCACCAGGGACCCCCACCACTCAGGTTATGCTCTCTTCTCACTACCGCCATCAGGAAGGTGGTACAGGAGCCTCAGGACTCAAACCACCAAGTTCAGGAACAGTTATTACCCCTCAGCCATAAGACTCTTGAACCAAAGGCTCCTGAATCACTCAGATTCACTTCTCCATTATTGAAATGTTCACAAAACCCATGACTCACTTTCAAAGACTCTTCATCTCACGTTCTCAATATTTATTGCTTATTTATTTTCTATTATTATTTCTTTTTGTATTTGCACAGTCTGCTATTCTCTGCACATTGGTTGGATGACCAGATTGGTGCAGTCTTTCATTGATTCTATTATTGTTACAATTACAGTCTGGATTTATTGAGTATGCCCTCGAGAAAATGAATCTCCCAGTGACATATATGCACTTGATAATAAGTTTACTTTGTATTTGGATTCTTTGTCCTTTAGTTTTAGACTTCCTCCCTTGAGAGAAAGACTGACCATTCACCCTTCCTATGACTTTCATGATGTTCTGCAAAGTGAATTCAGGGAGTTAGATGTTAAGCTAGTGGGCAGGACCTTCAGGGTTATGATCTCAGGATTATTATCCATGCTATGTGCATGTGAGACCAGAATTAGGCGATTATACAGTTTACCACGTGGCTAAAGTGTTGGTGTATGAGGGAAGGCATAAGGTTTTTGGATCATTGGGTTCTCTTCCAGGGAAAGTGGGACCTGTACAGAAGACAGTCTGCACCTGAACTGGAAGGGTCTAATATCCCAGCCGGAGGGCTTGCTAGTACTGCACAGTGTTTTAAATGAGAGTTGCAGTGGTGGGGGGGAACCAGAATGGCAGAACAAATAGTGGAGATTATGGACACAGACATTAAGATCTCAGAGAAAGTCAGGAATCAAAATATAGAGCATTGTGCAACTAATATCCTACGCTGAGTATACTTCAATGTAACAAGTATCATAGGAAAAGCCACAGAAGACAGATAAATGGGTGAGGATAGGAATAGAATGAGGTGGCAAATACATGGCTGAAGAATTGGAGCAAGAGGCAGGGATTCAGATTTCTGGATAATAGGAACCTCTCCTGGGGCAGGTGTGACTTGTACAAAAGGGATGGGTTGCACTTGAATCTGAGGGGAACCAATATAGCAGGTAGGTTTACTACAGCTTTTGGGAGAGGTTTAAGCTAATATGGCAAGGGGATGGGAATGAGTATGATAGAGCCGAGGATGAGCCAGCAGGTTTACAAGCAGATGATGAGAGTAACATTAATGAAAGGAAGGACAAGCCAACGATTAGGTACAAATGCAGACAGAACAAAGAGTTAAATTGTATTACACAGGCAAATTTCAAAAGGGCAAAGAATGCAGGACTGAAGGTGCTGTATTTCAAGGTGCATAGCATTTGGAATAAGATGGATGAACTCATGGCGTAATTAGAGATTGGTCAGTACAACATTGTGGGCATTACTGAGTTGTGGCTGTAAGAAGGCCATAGTTGCGAGCTTAATATTAAAGGATGTATTTTCTGTTGAAAGGACAGGCAGGAAGGCACAGGCAGTGGACTGGACACTCTCCTCCGTCTAGCGGAATTAGTTCTTACTCTCAATAATTTCTCCTTTAGCTCCTCCCACTTCCTCCAAACCAAGGGTGTAGCCATGGGCACCTGTATGGGTCCCAGTTATGCCTGCCTTTTAGTTGGCTTTGTGGAACAGTCCACGTTCCAAGTCTATACGGGTATCCATCCCCCTCTTTTCCTTTGTTACATCGACGACTGCATTGGCACTGCTTCCTGCACGCATGCTGAGCTCATTGACTTCATTAACTTTGCCTCCAACTTTCACCCTGCCCTCAAATTTACCTGGTCCATTTCCAACACCTCCCTCCCCTTTCTTGATCTTTCTGTCTCCATCTCTGGAGCCGGCTTCTCTACTGATATCTACTTTAAGCCTACAGACTCTCACAGCTACCTGGACTATTCCTCTTCCCACCCTTGCAAAAATGCTATCACCTTCTCACAATTCCTCTGTCTCCACCGCATCTGCTCTCAGGATGAGGCTTTTCATTCCAGGACAAAGGAGATGTCTTCCTTTTTTAAACAAAGGGGCTTCCCTTCTTCCACCATCAACTCTGCTCTCAAACGCATCTCTCCTCACCCCACTCGGGATAGGGTTCCCCTTGTCCTCACTTACCACCCCACCAGCCTCCAGGTCCAACGTATAATTCTCCGTAATTTCTGCTACCTCCAACGGGATTCCACTACTAGGCACATCTTTCCGTCCCCCATTTCTGCTTTCCGCAGGGATCGCTCCCTATGCGACTCCCTTGTCCACTCGTCCCCCCCATCCCTTCCCACCGATCTCCCTCCTGGCACTTATCCTTGTAAGCGGAACAAGTGCTACACCTGCCCTTACACTTCCTCCCTCACCACCATTCAGGGCCCCAGACAGTCCTTCCAGGTGAGGCGACACTTCACCTGTGAGTCGGCTGGTGTGGTTTATTGCGTCTAGTGCTCCCGGTGTGGCTTTTTATATATTGGTGAGACCCGACGCAGACTGGGAGACCGTTTCGCTGAACACCTACGCTCGGTCCACCAGAGAAAGCAGGATCTCCCAGTGGCCACACATTTTAATTCCACATCCCATTCCCATTCTGATATGTCTATCCATGGCCTCCTCTACTGTCAAGATGAATCCAAACTCAGGTTGG
Organism: Hypanus sabinus; assembly: GCF_030144855.1. NCBI lineage: Eukaryota > Metazoa > Chordata > Chondrichthyes > Myliobatiformes > Dasyatidae > Hypanus > Hypanus sabinus. The sequence continues at coordinate 41,507,822 of NC_082735.1, forward strand.
AGGAACAACACCTTATATACCGGCTGGGTCGTCTCCAACCTGATGGCATGAACATTGACTTCTCTAACTTCCGTTAATGCCCCTCCTCCCCTTCTTACTCCATTCCTGACATATTTAGTTGTTTGCCTGTTCTCCATCTCCCTCTGGTGCTTCCCCCCCACCTATCTTTCTTTCTCTCGAGGCCTCCCGTCCCATGATCCTTTCCCTTCTCCAGCTCAGTATCACTTTCACCTATCACCTTTCCAGCTTTTAGCTTCATCCCACCCCCTCAGGTCTTCTCCTAACATTTCGCATTCCCCCTCCCCCCACTACTTTCAAATCTCTTACTATCTTTCCTTTCAGTTAGTCCTGACGAAGGTTCTCGGCCCGAAACGTCGACAGTGCTTCTCCTTATAGATGCTGCCTGGCCTGCTGTGTTCCACCAGCATTTTGTGTGTGTTGTTGGCTATGAAAGAGTGACATGGGGTTAGAGAATGTTGAATCTTTGTGGGTGGTGTTGGGAGATTGAAAGGGTAAAAAAGCCATTATGAGAATGATCTCAGGAATGGGAAACTTTGTCACATGGTACGCGCAGAATCATCTGCAGCTTAATGTGAAAAAGACTAAGGAGCTGGTGGTGGACCTGAGGAGGGCTAAGGCACCAGTGACCCCTGTTTCCATCCAAGGGGTCAGTGTGGACATGGTGGAGGATTACAAATACCTGGGGATACGAATTGACAATAAACTGGACTGGTCAAAGAACACTGAGGCTGTCTACAAGAAGGGTCAGAGCCGTCTCTACTTCCTGAGGAGACTGAGGTCCTTTAACATCTGCTGGACGATGCTGAGGATGTTCTACGAGTCTGTGGTGGCCAGTGCTATCATGGTTGCTGTTGTGTGCTGGGGCAGCAGGCTGAGGGTAGCAGACACCAACAGAATCAACAAACTCATTCATAAGGCCAGTGATGTTGTGGGGGTGGCACTGGACTCTCTGATGGTGGTGTCTGAAAAGAGGATGCTGAGTTGCATGCCATCTTGGACAATGACTCCCATCCACTCCATAATGTACTAGTTAGGCACAGGAGTACATTCAGCCAGAGACTCATTCCACCGAGATGCAACACTGAGCGTCATAGGAAGTCATTCCTGCCTGTGGCCATCAAACTTTACAACTCCTCCCTCAGACTGTCAGACACCCTGAGCCAATAGGCTGGTCCTAATCTTATTTCCACTTGGAATAATTTACTTATTATTATTTAATTATTTATGGTTTCCTGGTTGGTGCGACTGTAATGAAACCCAATTTCCCTCAGGATCAATAAAGTATGTCTGTCTGTCTGTTACCACGAGAATGATTCAAGAATGAAAGGATTACCATATTAGGAATGTCTGGCAGCTCTTGGGCTGTATTCCCTGGAGTTCAGGAAATGAGGGGGGGATTCTCATAGAAACATTCCAAATGTTAAAAGGACTGAACAGATTAGATCTGGCAAGGTTATTTCTGATGGTAGGGGAGTCTAGGACAAGAGGGCATGACTTCAGGATTGAAGGATGTAAATTTAGAACAGAAATGCAAAGAAACTACTTTAGTTAGAGGGTGGTAAATCTGTGGAATTTGCTGCCTCGAGTGGCTGTGGAGGCCAAGTCATTGGGTGCATTTAAGGCAAGAGATAGATAGGTTCTTGATTAGCCAGGGCATGAAAGGGTATGGGGAGAAGGAAAGGGGGTGGGGATGACTGGAAGAATTGGATCAGCCCTTGATTGAATGACAGTGCTGACTCAATGGACCGAATGGCCTACTTCTGCTCTTACATCTAATGGTCTAATGATGGGAATCATACATGGGCCTCCAAATAGTAGCCAAGATGTGGGGTTGAGATTGCGAAAGGAGCTGGAAAATTCATGTAAAAGGGGTAATGACACGATTGTAATGGAGAACTTCAATATGCGAAGGGGTTTCGGAAAATCAGATTGTTGTAGGATCGCAAGTGAGGGAATTTGTTGAATGCCTACCAGATGACTTTTTAGATCAGTTTGTGCTTGAGCCTACTTGGGGAGGAACTTAGGAGAAACACTGCACCCAACAGTGACTCCTTTGCTTGTATCCTCGGAAACAGCTCTATTTCTATCTTCAATATCTCTATTTTTCCCTTTCAGGGTTCTTTTGAAGACCCTGACTTGGGAGTTTCATGCTGACTTTGGGTCTTTGAGGGAATGGGGCCTGCTCTCAGGGTCTCACAACTGGGCACTGTTCGATATGCCAAAGACACAGCCTAGAAGACTAGGGCGCCTTCAGGGTGCTAGGATTTCATGGCTCTGGAGGTAGGTGGACTCGAGGTCAGTGCCGGCGCAGGATACTGGTGTGTCCTGGGAGACAGAAAGTCGAAAACAGTTCTGTGTCCTTTGGGCACAGAGCTCAGAAAAAGCAATGCAACAGACTTTTAACATTGTAAATCAGCGAGCTGTTCATTACGTCTCCCCTCTCGCTCTGAAAAGGGGACACCTTTTTTTCCCTTATTAGGGAGAGACAGAACCTGTGGTATGTTGAATACTGGGTGAACAAGGAGTCTTTGGGGTACTGCAAGTTTGTGTCTTTTTCATGCTTTGTTGCACACTTGAGTGCTCAGTGGAGGGCAATGATGCTTCATTGCCGGTGTGGGGGTCATTGCTTTGCTGCTGCATATGCATGGGGGGAATGGGGGGGAACTTTGAGGTCCTAACATTTAACTGTCATTCATTCTTTGGAGCAATCCTCTGTTTTCATGGACGTTTGCAAAAAAATAAGAATTACAGGATGTATATCGTTTTGAAATGTTTGAAAGGCCATCTCAGACTGGGTATTGTGTAGTAACCTAGATTTTATCAGGAAGCTTAACGTAAAAGAACCCTTAGGAGGCAATGGTCATAATATGATTGAATTCATACTGCAGTTTGAGACAGAAAAGCATAACTCACATGCATCAGTATCGCAATGGAATAAAGGGAATTACAGAGGTATGAGAGAGGGGCTTGCCTAGATGGATTGGAGGAGAATATTGGACGGGGATGACAGCAGCATATGAAGATTCTGAGATATGTTCACAAGGTGCAAGACAGATACGTCCCACAGAGATGGTACTCAAATGGCAATGGTAGGCAATCATGCTGACAAGGAAGTTCAGGACTGCATAAAAGCCAAGGAAAGGGCCACATATGGTAGCAAAAGTGAGTGGGAACTGGGATAATTGGGAAGCTTTTAAAATCCAATAAAAGGCAACTAAAAAAGCTATAAGGAGAGAAAAGATAAAATATGAGGGCAGACTAGCCAATAATGTAAAGCAGAATACCAAAAGTTATATAAAGAGTAACAGGGAGGTTGAGAGTTGATATTAGACCACTTGAAAATGATGCTGGTGAGGTAGTAATGGGGGGACAAAGAAATGGCAGGTAAAACTTAATGGGTAATTTGCATCTGTCCTCACTGTGGAAGACATTAGCGATGTGCAAGAGGTCCAAGAGTGTCAGGGAGCAGGACTGAGTGCCATTGCTATTTCAAAGGAAAAAAGTGCAAGGCAAACTCAAAGGTCTTAAGGTGGATAGGTCACCTGGGCCAGATGGACTACATCCCAGAGTTGCTGAAGAGATAACAGATACATTGATCATGATCTTTCAAGAATCATTTGATTCTGGTATGATCCTGGAGGACTGGAAGATTGCGAATATCAATCCACTCTTTAAGAGGGGAGGAAGGCAAAAGAAAGGAAATTATGGGACAGTTAGCCTAACCTCAGTGGTTGGGAGAGTCCTGGAGTCTGTTATTAAGGATAAGGTTTCAAGGTACTTGGAGACAAATGATAAAATAAGTCAAAGTCAGCATGGTTTCTGTAAAGGGAAATCTTGCTTTGACAGATCAGGTCACACTTTATGAGTAAGTAATCCAGAAAATCAGGTAATTACAAAAAGTTCACAAACTTTTTCTTACAATTACATATGGAAATATTAAATAGGTGAAAACTGAGAGGAGATTTGATAGAGGTATAGAAAATTAAGAGAGGTATAGACAAGCAGCCTTTTTCCAATGAGATTAGATGGGATTACAACTAGAGGTCATGCATTAAGGGTAAAAGGTGAAAAATTTAAGGGAAACATGAGGGGAAAGTTCTTCAAGCCTAGGATCGTTAGATTGTGGAACAAGCTGCCAGCGCAAATGGTGCATGCAAATTTGATTTCAATGTTTAAGAGGTTTGGATTGGTACATAGATGACAGAGACACAAACAGCTACGGTCCAAGTGCAGGTTGATGGGAGTAGACAGTTTAAATGGTTCAGCATGGACTAGATGGGCAGAGGGGCCTGCTTCTGTGCTGTACTTTTTTTTAATACTCAATGACTGTATAATTTTATAACACCTCCGTAAGGTCACTGTTCAGCCTTCTACAGTATGTGCAAGGGAAAAAACACTATCCAGTCTCTTATTATTATTCAAGCCCTCCATGTTCTGGTAACATCCTTGCAAATCTTTTCTGCACCCTTTCCAGCTTAATGGCATCCTTTTTATAGCTCAGCAGCCATAACTACACATGACGCTCCAAGTGTGGTCTCACTGACATTTGGTACAGTTGAAATATGACATCCCAACTCTCGTACTCATATACCCTAACCAATCAAGGTAAGTAAGCCAAACACTTCCTTTACCACAATGTCTGTGTCACCCATGTTACTACAGTCCTCAATCTTTCTTGTACAGAACTCTCCAGAATCAGCCCATCTGCTGTGCAAGACCTACCTTGATTTAATTTACCAAATTGCCAAACTTAACACTTGTCCAAGTTAAAGACCACCTTTACTTCTTAACTCCTACCACTTGCAATAAAGGCCAGAATGCTGTTTGCATAAACATAATCAATGCAAAATACCTTTCCCTGTTTTCATGACATTGAAAAACTGGTTGTATCTTTTACTGGAAAATTGTGAATGCTACTCTGCTCTTTAAGAAAGGAGGAAGGCAGCAGAAAGGAAATTATAGTCCAATTAGCCTGACCTCAGTGGTCAATTGTTAAGGATGAGGTGATGGAGTACTTGTTGACACAGATCAAGATAGTACAAAGTCAGCATAGTTCCCTTAAGGGAAAATACTGCCTGACGAACCTGTTGTAATTCTTTGAGGAGATTACAAGTAGGATAGATAAAGGGGATTCAGTGAATGTTGTATATTTTGACTTTCAGAAGGCCTTTGACAAGGTGCCACATGAGGCTGCTTACTAAGTTAAGAGCCCATGGTATTACAGGAAAACTACTAACATGGTTAGAGCATTGGCTGATTGAAAGGAGGCAGCGAGAGAGAATAAAAGGATCCTTTTCTGGTTGGCTGCCAGTGACTAGTGGTGCTCTGCAGGGGTTGGTGTTGGGACCACTTCTATTTATGCTGTATATCAATGATTTAGATGATGGAATAGATTGCTTTATTGCCAAGTTTGCAGATAATATTAAGATTGGTGGAGGGGCAGGTAGTGTTGAGGAAACGGGTAACGGGACTTGGACAGATTAGGAGAATTGGCAAGAAAGTAGCAAATGAAATACAATGTTGGAAAATACATGGTTATGCATTTTGGTAGTAGAAATAAAAGTGTAGACTATTTTCTAAACAGGGAGAAAATCCAGGAATCTGAGATGTAAAGGGACTTGTGAGTTCTCGTGCAGATCATCCTGAAGGTTAACTTGCAGATTGAGTCAGTGTAGAGGAAGGCAAATGCCATGTTAGCATTCATTTCAAGAGGTCTAGAATCCAAGAGCAAGGATGTGATGCTGAGGTTTTATAAGGCACTGGAGAGGCCTCACCTTGAGTATTGTGAACAGTTTTGGGCTCCTCATCTTAGAAGAGATGTGCTGACATTAGAGAGGGTTCAGAGGAAGTTCACAAGGATGACTCCAGGAATGAAAGAGTTATCACAGAAGGAACGTTTGATGGCTCTGGGTCTCTACTCACTGGAATCTGGAAGGATTGGGGGGGGGGATCTCATTGAAACCTTTCGAATATTGAGTAGATGCGGAAAGGATGTTTCTCATTGTGGGAGAGTCTAGGACAAGGGGGCACAGCCTCAGGATAGAGGGGTGCCCTTCAAGACAAAGATGCGGAGAAATTTCTTTAGCCAAAGGGTGGTGAATTTATGGAATTTGTTGCCACATGCAGCTGTAGAGGCCAGGTCGTTGGTTGGACAAGGCAGAGATTGAAAGGTTCTTGATTGGACATGGCATCAAAGGTTACAGGAAGAAGGCAGGGAAATGGTGTTGAGGAGATTTTAAAAAAAGGATCAACCATGATTGAATGGTGAAGCAGACTTACTGGCCCAGATGACCTAATTCTGCTCCTATGTCTTATGGTCTAACTATTTTCATCTAATAAAAGGTGTAGTGACAATGATATGATAGATGGCCAAACATTCTGCTTAAATGTTTAACATATCATTCTACAACACAGAGAAATTAAAAATCTTAGAAATAAAGAACTGAAATACAACTATATAATACAACTGCTCCGTACACTCTACCTACTTTTCCAAATCGATTATAGGCGGTATTTGAAGACAAAGAACTTATCCCTGGGGCACTGCACTAGTTCCATACATCCAGCCTGAAAAAGACTACCTTATTCTGACTCCGTTTTCCACGAGATAACCATGTTTTAGTTCATGTTAACAATCTCCCCAATAGTGAACTCTCACCTTCTCCAACAGCCATTTATGTGGTACCTGAGAGTATGTTTGGATTTCTAAAAGGTATTTAGCATCTACAGTTTCTCCTCTATTTGCTCTGCTTGTATTATCGAAACAGAGCTCCACTAAATCTGACAAATCAGATTTTCCTTTCATAAAACTACATTGATTTCATTTGACTCACTAAATTTGTCTAAATGATTAGTTATTTCTTCCTTGAACCTACAATATCTTGCCAACAACACTGCAAGGGCAGGCCATCAAGTCCCAAAGACCTTTCGAAGCATTACTTTTTCCAAAATCCAGCATGAAGGCTGATACACAGTATTATATTAACTTATCTGCCATTTCCAACCTAATAAAATTTCAACTTGTCCATTTTAATTTCCACACAAACATGTTCCACTGCTCTCTATCATTATTTACCCACCTATTGATGCCTTCCTTGATTAACAATGCTCTAATATGTTATTCTCCCTCCTTTTCCTTTTTGCCTACTCTTTTAGAAAATGGAATAACTAAGAATACTGAATTCACAGTTCTGGACACCCTACAACCCAGGTTACTAATATTTTCGGTCTCTTCCTGTCATACTTTAAATCTCATTCCCAATTTAATATCCTGTGCACCTCACTTTTGATTTATTAAACCTCCTGTCACTAGAATCCTCTCCCCCACTAATTTGTTTCAAGCTGTCTATAATCTTATTTAAGCTCCTTGTCAGAACACAGCTTGTTCCTCCCTTATACTGGTGCCAGTGCCCCACGAACTGGAACACATTTTGTCCCACAACAGCCTTTAAGTCCTATCTTTACTTCTCTAATCTGACGCATCCTCTGTCAATGGGAACATAATAGATGAACACATGGTCAAAGCAGTTTCAACAGTAACTATCGAAAGGGAATTGAAAAGAAACAGGTAGAGGAAATTCAGAGAATAGGATTAACTAAACAGTTCTACCAAAGGTCTGAAGCAATCACGATGGCACAATAGACTCTTTTAAGTACATTATCATTCCCAGCATCAACTTTTTAAAAAATCTAATTAGCTGTTCCATGCTTCAATTAAAAAAGGATATTCATTGTTTATGAGATTAGCTTTTTATCAAGCAAACAAAAATGCCTATGAACATTTGCCTGTACAGCACAGATAGACCTATCACTGAGCCAGAGAATTACAAAATGCATCTCTAAATGTATCCAATAGTGCAGTTTGGAATTACCAGTTTAACCTGGAATAGATTTTAGTTTCCCACGATTTTATAATGGAGATTTCCCAGGGTTACCACATTTTTCATTAAAAGCTCACAGCCACTTGCTAAGGTTGGCTGAGAAATTTAGAAGAAATTCTGAATATTCAGTCATCAGCCGAATGACACCGCTGCCAGCACTTGAACAGCAGTAAGTATTTGAGCTTCTTAGTACTCAAATGCTGGTGGAAGAACACTTATTCACTATTCACTGTACAAAATTTAGAACATTTAGGTGCCACTGTTAGCATGATGCTATTACAGCTTGGGGGATCAGAGTTTGGAGTTTAATTCCAATGTCGTCTGTAAAGATTCTCTATGTTCTCCCTGTAGAATGCATGGATTTTCTCTGGGTACTCCGATTTCCTCCCACAGTCCAAAGACATATCGGTTAATAGGTTAATTGGTCATTGTAAGTTGTCCTGTGATTACGCTGAAGTTAAATCAGGGGTTGCTGGGTGGCACAGCTCAATGGGCCAGAAGGGCCTGTTTCATGTTGTACCTCAAATAAATAAAAAATATCGTTAGTACTCAATTGGCTACAAAGTGTGCTAAGAATCTCCAAGCTTATCAATAGTGCTATACAAATTTACTTCTTCATACTTCAGATTGACACTCCATTGAATTAAGAGGGTTGGACTGATTGCACTTGAAACTTCAATCCAAGTTCTTCCTCACACTAAATACTGGAGGAACTTAGCAGGTCAGGCATCTATAGACAGGAGTAAACAGTAAACATTTGGACCAAGATGCTTCAGCAGGACATGATGAAAGGCTTCAGCCTGAAACATCGATCTGTTTATTCCCATCCATTGATGTTGCTTGATCTGCTGAGATCCTAACATTTTGTGGGTGTTTCGCTGGATTTCCAGCATCTGCAGAATCTCTTGTTTATCCAAGTTTTTCTTCCAGCTTATGATTTTAATTTTGAATGTGATAGCTTATTTTCCTCATGATAAACCTCAATCTGTAGTGAATCACATGCTCAGGGAGTTGTTTCCACTGGCTACTACTAACTCTTGGTTAAGAAAAATAAAACTTTCTAATGTGTAAAAATTGCTTATACTTGGTGGAGGGATAGCACATTTCAGGACAAAGGATATGCGTGTTCAGAGGCAAGCTTTGCTCCTCAGAATTAAATTCAATACTCACTTCAAGACCAGTGATAGGATACAGTATATGGCACAATATTATAACTATTAACTGCAGGTAGCTAAACAAACTAAAGATTTTAAAGATGGACAAAAATGTCGAGCAGCATTCGGGAGTACAATTTCTCTTCAAGTAACCACAGAATGTAGAAATTACTTGAAGTACTTAAGGGACGCAAAGACTACTTAGACTACGCTAACCTCAACCAACTAAAAAAAACTGAACTTAGACCTGGTGGAAGACATGCAATTGATTCTACTGAATCTACAAAATAAGCTTGAACAGCAATTTATGCTTTGATATAATACACTGACATGGTGACCTTAATTTGGCAAAACATCCCAAGATCTTTCAGAGAAGGAAGCTTAAGAAAAGCTGTCATGAAACAGATGATGAATTATTTGTACAAGTAATCCACACAATGACTACAAATTCATGTTTTGTTTTCTTACCTGAACCTTTGGTAAGATGGACACAACAGAGACAATGATGCAGAAGATGAGATTCAGACTTATGAAGGCTTTATTTATTGCACAGTCATCAGGCTTAGTATAAAAAACATAGAAAACCACTACTGCAGCCAGTGAGACAAGATAGTTGAAGGCCGTACATATAAGTAAAGCTGTAACAGAAGAGCAGAGAAGATGTATAAATGAACGTAGTAACTTCAAAAGTATATGTAATCTAATGAACAGAAAATGTAAATGATCTGGAAGTGACCTCTCTCTACCAATCATACCTCACCACTAATCTAATAGAGCTAATTGACCTAGTCTCTCCTAACTCTCAAACCATCCAGCTCCAGTAATATCAGTGTAGATGGTTTCTGCACCCTCTCTGGCTCAAACTCTATAGTATGACAATCAGAGATGCACACAATGTTCGAAGTGCAGTCTCACCAACACTCTGTACACCTATAGCATGATGTGCCACCTCTTGTACTCAATGCTCCAACAAGGATAAGCCTGACATATGTATTCACTGTCATGTCTAACTGGGTCCACATTATAAATTACCAACACAATGAGCTAAACTTCAGCTGCTCCATTTCTTCTGGGCAATTGGCTTTAGTATAATGAGGATTAAAAGAAAAATAACAGAAATTATATTTGTGTTCAAATGGCTAACCTTTTATTAAATGCTGCTCTGCCTTCATACACACAGATAAAGAAAACAAGAGGGAATAAAATTAACTATTTATTTTAACATACCAGCAAACCAGCATCTGCTGTTGCCATCTTCCATGTTCTGAACCCACGACTGACTCCAGGAGTGAGCAAAATCGACGAGAAGAATCAGCTGGATGAGAATAAAGCAGAAAGCTCCGACCACACCAAAGTAGAACCATACTGAAGAAAACAAAAATAAAGAAATAACTGGTGAAGAAAGACAATACTGTCTCACCAATGACTAAAAACAATATGCAGCACTTCACAAAAATATATAGTTAGGATGGGGAAGGCTTCGGGAGTAAACCTTGAGGAAAAATCTGGAACTGGAGTTCCTAAATCAACACTTATAGTCACCTCTGGATGTTTCTCAGCCTGCACCGAGTTAGCTGATTTGTGAAGTTACATTCAGGATCTTTAAAAAAAATCAATTCATATTCCTTTTCCTGATTTGATAATTGATTTTGAAAACTGAGTGCCCATGGATTTAGAAAGGGGCGGAAGACAGAAGTGGGATTGTCATGGAGATGTACAGCACGGAAAAGTTCCTTCAATCCAGCAGGTCAATACTGACCTTTACACTAATCCCATTTGGAATCATTGAGAAGTACAGCACAGAAACAGACCCTCTTGCCCACCTAGTCAATGCCAAAACCATTTAAACTGCCTACTCCCATAGACCTACACCAGGACTGTAGCCCTACCAAACTTCTCTTAAATGTTCAAATTGAGCTCACATACACCAGTTGTGCGGGCAGCTCATTCTACACTCTCACAAACCTCCAAATGAAGAAACTCCCCCTCATGTTCCCCTTAAACTTCTCCCCTTTCACCCTTAACCCATGACCTCTGGTTGTAGTCCCTCCCAAACGTAGTGGAAAAAGCTTGCTTGCATTTACCCTAACTATACCCCACATAATTTTGTATACCTCTATCAAACCTCCTCCCAATCTTCTACTTTCTAAAGAATACAATCCTAACCTATTCAATCTTCCTTTATATTTCAAGTCCCCCAGACCCAGCAATACCCTCGTAAATTTTCTCTGCATTCTTTTAAACTTGCTTACATCTTTCCTGTAGGTCGGTGACCGAAACTACACACAGTACTCCAAATTAGGCCTCACCAACGTCTTGTACAACTTCAACATAACATCCGATCTTCTGTGCTCAATACATTGATTTAAGAAGGCTAATGTGCCAAAAGCTTTCTTTACAACCCTATCTACCTGTGATGCCACTTTCATCTAATTATGGATCTGTATTCCCAGATGCCTTTGTTCTACCACACTCCTCAGTGCCTTACCATTCACTGTAAGACCTACCCTGGTTGGTCCTACCTAAGTGAAAAACCTCGCACTTGTCTACATTAAATTCCATCTGCAAACACAAGGAAATCTGCAGATGCTGGAAATTCAAACAACAACACACACAAAATGCTGGTGGAACACAGCACCATTTTGTGTGTGTTGTTGTTTAAATTCCATCTGCCATTTTTCAGCCCATTTTTTTCCAGCTGATGCAGATCCCTCTGCAAGCCACGATAGCCTTCTTCACTGTTCACTACACCCCCAGCTTTAGTGTCATCTGCAAACTTGCTGACCCAGTTAACCACATTATCATCCAGTTCATTGATATAGATGCAAACAACTAAGAATCCAGCACTGATCTCTGTGCACACCACTAGTCACAGACCTCCAATCACAGAGGCAAGCCTCAGCTACCCCTCTCTGGCTTCTCCCACAAAGCTAATGTCTAACCAGTTTACTATCTCATCCTGAATATTGAGCAGCTGAACCTTCTTTATCAGCCTCCCATGTAGGACCTTGTCAAATGCCTTACTAAAGTCCAAGAGGACAACATCTATTGCCTTGCCTTTATCCACTTTCCTGATAACTTCCTCAAAAAACTCTTAGAGCCATATCCACCTGTTCCTCACCTATTCAAGACCTTTCCCTTGTAATCTCCTTTAAACCTTATTTCTCTCACTTTAAATTTATGCTCACTTGGTTTTGATTTTCTTACAATGGGATAAGATTCTATCTACCTTGTATAATTCTCTTACAGCTTTATGCACATTTATGAGATCACTCTCTTTTGTTGCTGCTCGGAAAATATGTCCAATTTATGTAATCTTTCCCCATAACTAAAGTTCTTCAATTCTGGAGATATCCTGCGTGAATCTCCTCTGCACTTGCTCCAGTGCAATTATACTCTTCCTATGGTGCCAAGACCAGAATTGCACACATTGTTCCAAGTGTGGCCTAACCAAGGTTTAGTACAACTACAACATGACATCCCAACTTAAAATTCTATGTGCCACCTTTTGAAAGCAAGCATGCAATATCCTTTCTTTAGCCCCCATCAACCTGTGCTGCCACTTTCAAGGAACAATTGACTTGAACCCCAAGGTCCCTCTGTTCATCAATTGGTCCCCTACCATATAGATATGTGTGACATAACCCTATTTGATTTCCCAAAAGTACATCACCTCTCACTTGTTAAATCATTCTTTTGGAAGAGGACAGCGAGGCTTGAGAGGAAGTGCGGCGGCGGCCATTTTCAAATTGTCCAATTGCTTCTTAGATCGGAGTTCTGAGAGGCGGGACTGCGCAGGCGCGTGAAGGAGGCCCGGGAAGGAGGGAAGATATATAAAGGAGATACTAAGTGAGGTAGTTCTCTTTTGGAAGAGGACAGCGAGGCTTGAGAGGAAGTGCGGCAGCGGCCATTTTCAAATTGTCCAATTGCTTCTCAGATCGGAGTTCTGAGAGGCGGGACTGCGCAGGCGCGTGAAGGAGGCCCGGGAAGGAGGGAAGATATATAAAGAACGCCGCCTTAAGAAGCGGGCAGCTTCGTTTGCGGGCAGCGGAGTGCGCCGGGAGCAGAGTGTAGGGCTTGGGCTCAGAGGGCTTAGGCGGAAGAGGGCACAGTAGGCTTATCTTTTAGTTCTTGTATTTTCAGTTATTTGGGAGGTATGAGTGTGAGGGCAGCTTGTTGTTCTCGGTGTCGGATGTGGGAGATCCTGGAGTCTCCGAGCCTCCCGGACGTCCATATCTGCGCCAGGTGCGCCGAACTGCAGATCCTGAGGGACCGAGTTAGGGAACTGGAGCTGCAGCTCGATGACCTTCGCCTGGTCAGGGAGACTGAGGAGGTGATAGAGAGGAGTTACAGGCAGGTGGTCACTCCGGGACCACAGGAGGCAGATAGGTGGGTTACAGTCAGGAAGGGGAAGAGGCAGGTACTAGAGAGTACCCCAGTGGCTGTATCCCTTGACAATAAGTACTCATGTTTGAGTACTGTTGGGGGGGACAGCCTACCTGGTGGGAGTGACAGTGGCCGAGCCTCCGGCACAGAGGACGGCCCTGTAGCTCAGAAGGGTAGGGTTAGAAGAAAGAGGTCCATAGTAATAGGGGACTCAATAGTCAGGGGCTCAGACAGGCGTTTCTGTGGAGGTGACCGGGAGTCCCGGATGGTAATTTGCCTCCCTGGTGCCAGGGTTCGGGACGTTTCTGATCGCGTCCAAGATATCCTGAAGTGGGAGGGTGAAGAGCCAGAGGTCGTGGTACATGTAGGTACCAATGACATAGGAAGGAAAGGGGAAGAGGTCCTGAAACGAGAGTATAGGGAGTTAGGAAAGCAGTTAAGAAGAAGGACCGCAAAGGTAGTAATCTCGGGATTACTGCCTGTGCCACGCGACAGTGAGAGTAGGAATAGAATTAGGTGGAGGATGAATGTGTGGCTGTGGGATTGGAGCAGGGGGCAGGGATTCAAGTTTCTGGATCATTGGGACCTCTTCTGGGGCAGGAGTGACCTGTTCAAGAAGGACGGGTTACACTTGAATCGTGGGGGGACCAATATCCTAGCGGGGAGGTTTGCTAGGGCTACAGGGCGGACTTTAAACTAGTAAGATGGGGGGGGCGGGAGACTATTTGAGGAGACTATGGGAGAGGAGGTTAGTTCACCAGTGGAGCAAGTAATTAGACAGTTTGTGAGGGAGGAAAGGCAGGTGATGGAGAAGGGATGCGCTCAGCCCGAAGATGTAGGGGAGAAGAAAGAAAAGGATAATAAATTTGAATGCATTGTTAGGGATGGAAAGAGAGGAGGAGATGGAGAGTATCTTAAATGTATCTATTTTAATGCTAGGAGCATTGTAAGAAAGGTGAATGAGCTTAAAGCGTGGATTGATACCTGGAATTATGATGTTGTAGCTATTAGTGAAACATGGTTGCAGGAAGGGTGTGTTTGGCAACTAAATATTCCTGGATTTAGTTGCTTCAGGTGTGATAGAGTAGGAGGGGCCAGAGGAGGAGGTGTTGCATTGCTTGTCCGAGAAAATCTTATGGCGGTGCTTTGGAAGGATAGATTAGAGAGCTCCTCTAGGTAGGCCATTTGGGTGGAATTGAAGAATGGGAAAGGTGCAGTAACACTGATAGGAGTGTATTATAGGCCACCTAATGGGGCGCGTGAGTTGGAAGAGCAAATGTGTAAGGAGATAGCAGATATTTGTAGTAAACACAAGGTGGTGATTGTGGGAGATTTTAATTTTCCACACGTAGACTGGGAAGCTCATTCTGTAAAAGGGCTGGATGGTTCAGAGTTTGTGAAATGTGTGCAGGATAGTTTTTTGCAACAATACATAGAAGTACCGACTAGAGATGGGGCAGTGTTGGAACTCCTGTTAGGGAATGCGATAGGTCAGCTGACAGATGTATGTGTTGGGGAGCACTTCGGATCCAGTGATCACAATAGCATTAGCTTCAATATAATTATGGAGAAGGACAGGACTGGACCTAGAGTTGAGATTTTTGATTGGAGAAAGGCTAACTTTGAGGGGATGCGAAGGGATTTAGAGAGAGTGGATTGGGTCAAGTTGTTTTATGGGAAGGATGTAATAGAGAAATGGGGGTCATTTAAGGGTGAAATTATGAGGGTACAGAATCTTTATGTTCCTGTTAGGGTGAAAGGAAAGGTTAAAGGTTTGAGAGCACCATGGTTTTCAAGGGATATTAGAAATTTGGTTCAGAAAAAGAGGGATGTCTACAATAGATATAGGCAGCATGGAGTAAAGGAATTGCGCGAGGAATATAAAGAATGTAAAAGGAATCTTAAGAAAAAGATTAGAAAAGCTAAAAGAAGATACGAGGTTGGTTTGGCAAATAAGGTGAAAGTAAATCCAAAAGGTTTCTACAGTTATATTAAAAGCAAGAGGATAGTGAGGGATAAAATTGGCCCCTTAGAGAATCAGAGTGGTCAGCTATGTGTGGAACCGAAGGAGATGGGAGACATTTTGAATGATTTCTTCTCTTCGGTATTCACTAAGGAGAAGGATATTGAATTGTCTAAGGTGTGGGAAACAAGTAAGGAAGTTATGGAACCTATGACAATTAAAGAGGTGGAGGTACTGGCGCTTTTAAGAAATTTAAAAGTGGATAAATCTCCGGGTCCTGACAGGATATTCCCCAGGACCTTGAGGGAAGTTTGTGTAGAAATAGCAGGAGCTCTGACGGAGATCTTTAATATGTCATTAGAAATGGGGATTGTGCCGGAGGATTGGCGTATTGCACATGTGGTTCCATTGTTTAAAAAGGGTTCTAGAAGGAAGCCTAGCAATTATAGACCTGTCAGTTTGACATCAGTGGTGGGTAAATTAATGGAAAGTATTCTTAGAGATAGTATTTATAATTATCTGGATAGACGGGATCTGATTAGAAGTAGCCAGCATGGATTTGTGCGTGGAAGGTCATGTTTGACAAACCTTATTGAATTTTTTGAAGAAGTTACGAGGAATGTTGACGAGGGTAAGGCAGTGGATGTAGTCTATATAGACTTCAGCAAAGCCTTTGACAAAGTTCCACATGGAAGGTTGGTTAAGAAGGTTCAGTCGTTAGGTATTAATGCTGGAGTAATAAAATGGATTCAACAGTGGCTAGATGGGAGATGCCAGAGAGTAGTGGTGGATAATTGTTTATCGGGATGGAGGCCGGTGACTAGCGGGGTGCCTCAGGGATCTGTTTTGGGCCCAATGTTGTTTGTAATATACATAAATGATCTGGATGATGGGGTGGTAAATTGGATTAGTAAGTATGCCGATGATACTAAGGTAGGAGGTGTTGTGGATAATGAGGTGGATTTTCAAAGCTTGCAGGGAGATTTATGCCGGTTAGAAGAATGGGCTGAACGTTGGCAGATGGAGTTTAATGCTGAGAAGTGTGAGGTTCTACATTTTGGCAGGAATAATCCAAATAGAACATACAGAGTAAATGGTAGGGCATTGAGGAATGCAGAGGAACAGAGAGATCTAGGAATAATTGTGCATAGTTCCCTGAAAGTGGAGTCTCATGTAGATAGGGTGGTGAAGAGGGCTTTTGGAACGCTGGCCTTTATAAATCAAAGCATTGAGTACAGAAGTTGGGATGTAATGCTAAAGTTGTACAAGGCATTGGTAAGGCCAAATTTGGAATATTGTGTGCAGTTCTGGTCACCGAATTATAGGAAAGATATCAATAAATTAGAGAGAGTGCAGAGACGATTTACTAGGATGTTACCTGGGTTTCAGCAATTAAGTTACAGAGAAAGGTTGAACAAGTTAGGTCTCTATTCATTGGAGCGTAGAAGGTTGAGGGGGGATTTGATCGAGGTATTTAAAATTTTGAGAGGGATAGATAGAGTTGACGTGAACAGGCTGTTTCCATTGAGAGTAGGGGAGATTCAAACTAGAGGACATGATTTGAGAGTTAGGGGGCAGAAGTTTAAGGGAAACACAAGGGGGTATTTCTTTACTCAAAGAGTGATAGCTGTGTGGAATGAGCTTCCTGTAGAAGTAGTAGAGGCCAGTTCAGTTGTGTCATTTAAGGTAAAATTGGATAGGTATATGGACAGGAAAGGAGTGGAGGGTTATGGGCTGAGTGCGGGTAGGTGGGACTAGGTGAGATTAAGGGTTCGGCACGGACTAGGAGGGTCAAGATGGCCTGTTTCCGTGCTGTGATTGTTATATGGTTATATATCTGCCAATGTTCCATCCAACTATCTATCCCATCTAGTGTCTTGTTGTAGCTTAAACAATCTTCCCTGCTATCCATAACACCACCAACTTTCATGTCATCTGCAAACTTACTAATCATTCAGTTGTTCGAGCCTGTTCCACATAGATTGCAGAGGGAGAGAAAAAAAATAGGCTATTAGAGTTATAGTTTTAAACTTACTTCACCCCAATACTTGCATTAGGGGTGAAAATATAAACAATCATTCTGGCCATCATCTTATTTTCACAAACCTGAAGAAATTAAATATCTGATTCACTGATTGCTGGTCTACATACTAAAGGACTGAACCTCACGAAGAGAACAAATGATGATTGCTTGCTTTTTACTAATTTTAATATAGCCATATGATATATTAATGCATTACAAATAACTTTTATATGAATTTCTGTATAAAGATGATTTTTTTTTAACAATACCTGTTGTAAATGTCCCTTCGGGAATGAAGAAAGCACCAACAGTGATTCCCACCAAGGCCAGGAATTTGAAGAACCAGAACCTAGAAGAGCCATTAGAATCATTATGCTCTCAAATGAAATATGCTCATTACCACCAATATGATAATTCACCAAATAAAGCTTGTTTAAAATAGAAAGAATACACATAACAACAATGGAGCAGTCCCTCAAGCTTGCCTCGTCATTCAGTATGATCATAGTTCATCTATGCTGACCTTACCTCCTCTTCTGTGCCAGCTCCACCATATTGGAAAACTTGAGGAATTAAGGATCATCTATTGCCACCTTAAATATATCTTTGGATACCACCTCATTCTAGAGCAGAGAATTCCAGAGATGCACTACTCTCTGGAAAAACATTTCTACACTCTGCTGTTATAAATTACTGGTCTCTTATCTTGTAACTATAACACTATTTATAACTAATAAATTTACCTGATAAATTATTAATTTGGGTACTATAATCATAAAGATGTATGGCACTGAAACTAGCCCTCTCGGTCCATCTTATCTACACCAACCATAATGCCTATCTATATTAAATCCATTTGCCCACATCTCTTTACTCTTATGTACTTGTACAAATACCATTTATAGGCCAGTGAGTCTTACTTCAGTGATTGGTAAGTTGATGGAGAAGATCCTGAGAGGATTTGGCGAGGCATAATATGATTAGGAATAGTCAGCATGGCTTTGTCAAAGGCAGGTCGTGCCTTACGAGCCTGATTGAATATTTTGAGGATGTGACTAAACAAATTGATGAAGGAAGAGCCGTAGATGTTGTGTATATGGATTTTAGCAAGGCATTTGATAAGGTACCCCATGCAAGGCTTATTCAGAAAGTAAAGAGGAATGGGATCCAAGGGGACATTGCTTTGTGGATCCAGAACTGGCTTGCCCACAGAAGGCAAAGAATGTTTGTAGATGGGTCACATTCTGCATGGAGGCCAGTGACCAGTGGTGTGTGTGCCTCAAGGATCTGTTCTAGGACCCCTATTCTTTGTTATTTTTTTTAAATATCCTGGATGAGGAAGTGGAGGGATAGGTTAGTAAATTTGCTGATGACACAAAGGTTGGGGGTGTTGTGTATAGTGTGGAAGGCTGTCAGCGGTTACCAGGGGATATTGATAGTGTGGCGACCCACTTTCTGCTCAGGCGAACCGGCTCACAGAAAGCCCGCGCGTTTGGTAATGCACCCCTGACATCATTTCCGCCCAGAGAGGACAGGAGTTAGGGATGAAAAGCCAGCGCCATGAAGTTTGAATAAAATAGTCTTGAAACGACTTACCGACTGCGTGTCGTTGTTTCTAGCTCCGTATGTAGTACATCGCTACATTGGTGACCCCGACAGTCCAAACAGGATTTGGACCAAAGATGACCGGCTCTTCATCTGTTCACGCAGTTTCGCTAAAACTGCCGACTTTCTGGACGCTGCAACCACACGTGTGGTTTAGCCAAGCAGAAGCCAGTTCCAGATTCGGCAGATCTCTTCTGATTCCACGCGTTACTATTACAGTGGTGCGCCCTTGACCAGGAGACAGCCGCCCAGGTTGCGGATCTCATACAGTCGCCCCCAGAAGAAGGCAAATATGAAGCATTCAAAGCGCTGCTCATAGGGACCTTTGGCCTCTCAAGGCGTGAGCGAGGTGCCCGCCTGCTGCACCTGGACGGTTTGGGAGACAGGCTGCCGTCAGCATTAATGAACGAGATGCTGGCCCTGGCTGACGGACACAAGCCCTGCCTCATGTTTGAGCAGGCGTTCCTAGAGCAGCTGCCCAAGGACGTACATCTGCTGCTGGACATCAGCGTCCCCTGGAGGGTGGCGGGCCGGGCAGACGTGCTGTGGAAAGCCAAGAGGCAGAGCGTGGCGTCCGTCCATCAGATTACCAGGCCATGCGCCCAACAGCAGGCCCGGCGGCGGGCACACAAAACACAGAGGCAGGAGTGAGGAGGACAGTGAACAGTGGTGTTTCTATCACCAGTGGTGGGGCACAGAGGCCTGCCGTTGTCGCCTGCCCTGCAAGGGCCAGCTGCTGCTAATGGCTATGGCAGCTGGCCACCAGTACAGCCTCTTTTACGTCTGGGACAAACAGTCAGGACGCCATTTCTTGGTCGACACAGGAGTGAAAATCAGCGTCTTACCACCGACAGGGTACAACACCCACAACAGGAAGCCAGGACCCACCCTGAGGGCCGCAAACAGCAGCACGATATGGACCTACGGCATCCGCACAGTGCAGCCGCAGTTCGGCGCCAGCGGTTCACGTGGGAATTCACACTGGCCACTCCTGAGGGTGGACTTCTTGCGAGCTCACAGCCTGCTGGTCGACTTGCAAGGGAAAAGACTAGTACATGCCAAGACTTTCCAGACGTTCTCCCTGGGTGAAGCCAAGTTGCCGGCCCCACACCTGGATTCCATCACACTGTCGGGACAACGAATTCACCAGAATCCTGGCGGACTTTCCATCGATTCTGGCACTGCAGTTCATGGCAGCCATGCCCAGACACGGAGTACAGCACAGCAACCCGACCCAGGGAACACCCCTCCACGCCCACGCACGAAGGCTCCCCCTGAAAAAGCTCCACCTGGCGAAGGAGGAGTTCAAGAGGATGGAGGAATTGGGGATTGTATAGAGGTCCGTCAGCCCATGGGCTTCCCCCCTGCACATGGTGCCCAAAGCAGCCGGGGGCTGCAGACCATGCGGCGACTACCGCAGACTGAACGAGGCTACAACTCCAGACCGCTACCCCATGCCGCACATACAGGACTTTTCAGCAAACCTGCACGGGGCAAGAATCTTTTCCAAAGTAGGCCTCATCCGGGGATACCATCAAAGTCCAGTACACCCTGAAGACATCCCCAAAACTGCACTTAACACCCTGTTCGGCCTGTTCGAGTTCCTCCGAATGCCGTTTGGCCTGAAGAATGCCTCACAGACGTTCCAGCAGCTGATGGATGCGGTGGGACGCGACCTGGGCTTTGCGTTCATTTATTTGGACGACATCCTCATAGCCAGCAGTAGTCATCAGGAGTATCTGTCCCACCTCTGCCAGCTCTACTCCCGCCAGAGTGATTTCGGCCTCACGATCAACCCAGCCAAATACCGGTTCAGTCTCAACACCGTCGACTTCCAGGATTACCAAAGACGGGGCAACACCTCTGCCCGCCAAGGTAGACGCGATCCGCCATTTTGCCCGGCCCAACACAGTCAAACACAGTCCCCTCAGCAGCCTGTACCATGTGCCCTTTGTACACCCTGATGTCGGGTAAAGGCAAGGACATTACTTGGGACGAAGAGGCTACGGCCGCTTTCGTTAAAGCCAAGAAAGCCTTGGCAGATGCTGCGATGCTGGTGCACCCCAGAACGGACGTTCCTACTGCCCTCACAGTGGACACATCCAACACAGCAGTCGGTGGGGTGCTGCAGCAACTCATCGAGGGGCGCTGGCAACCTCTGGCGTTCTTCAGCAAGCACCTACGACCACCCAAACTCAAATACAGTGCCTTCGACCAGGAGCTGTTGGCACTGTATCTGGCAATCTGGCATTTCAGGTACTTCTTAGAAGGCAGGCCATTCACCACGTTCACGGACCACAAACCGTTGACCTTCGCGTTCACGAAGGTGTCAGATCCCCGGTCGGCTCGCCAGCAGCGACATCTGTCCTACATCTCCGAGTACACGACGGACATCCGGCATGCCTCGGGAAAGGACAACATCGTGGTGGACGCACTTTCCAGAGCAGCTATCCAGGCCCTGTCCTTGGGGGTGGATTATGCAGCACTGGCGGAGGCGCAGCAGGCAGACGACGAGATGCCCAGCTACAGGACCACAGTCTCGGGTTTGCAGCTGCAAGACATTCTCGTAGGCCCAGGTGAGAGGACCCTCCTGTGTGATGTGGCTACCTCGCCCCATCGTCCCGGCAGCCTGGAGGCGGCGAGTTTCCAACTCTATACACGGTTTGGCGCACCCATCTATCAGGACGACCGTCCGGCTGGTCTCCAGCAAGTTCGCGTGGCACGGACTTCGCAAACAGGTCAGCAAATGGGCCAGTGCACGCAGTGCCAAACAGCCAAGGTGCAGCGGCACACTAAAGCCCTGCCACAGAAGTTCAAACCCACCCGCCGGAGGTTCAACCACATTCATCGTGGTTGATATCGTGGGCCCCCTACCAGTGTCACGAGGAGGGCAGTACCTCCTAACTATGGTAGACCGGTTCACGACATGGCCAGAGGCGGTCCCACTCACCAACACATCTGCCGATTCCTGTGCCCAAGTGCTGATTGCAACCTGGGTAGCACGCTTCAGGGTACCGGCCCACATTACCTCTGACAGAGGCGCCCATTCACCTCCAGCCTGTGGTAGGCTGTGGCCAGCCTGTTGGGAATGCAGTTACACCACACAACTGCCTACCACCCACAGTCGAACGGACTAGTGGAACGCTTCCACCGTCACTTGAAGTCAGCTCTCATGGCCCGCCTGAGAGAACCTAACTGGGTGGATGAGCTTCCCTGGGTCCTGCTTGGAATTCACACAGCACCCAAAGAGGATCTGCGCGCCTCGTTGGCCGAGTTAGTGCACAGTGCACCCCTGGTCGTCCCAGGAGGGTTCATACCAGACCCAAGGGGGCAAGAGGAAGAACCCGCAGCAGTCTTGGACAGACTACACAAAAGGCTCGGCAACCTGGCCCCCGTACTGACTTCACAGCACGGACAGACCCCGACTCATGTACCCAAAGACCTGCAGAACTGTAAGTTTGTGTTTGTACAAAGGGGCGCACACCGGGCACCACTACAGTGGTCGTACGAGGGGCCGTTCAAGGTGATCAACAACGGGTCCACGTACATTCCAAACATTGGGGGGAAAGAGGAGGTTTTCACGGTGGACCGACTCAAACCAACCCATGTGGACTTGGCGCAGCCGGTCGAGGTTCAGGCACCACAGCACAGAGGCAGACCTCCCAAACAGAGGCTGATCCAGTCTGTGGACATTGGGGGGTGTATCGCCGGTTCTGGGGCGGGGGGGGGGGGTTATGTCTGCGCAGGCGAACTGACTCACAAATAGCCCACGCACAGGGAGAGACTTTGGTAATGCACCTCTGATGTCATTTCCACCCGGAGAGGGCGCGAGCTAGGGATTAAAAGCCAGCACCGCGGTTTGAATAAACTAGTCTCAAAACGACTAGTCGTCGTTTCTAGCTCTGTATGTAGTACATCGCTACAATAGGATGTAAAACTGGGTTGAAAAGTGGCAGATGGAGTTCAACCCAGGTAAGTGTGAGGTGGTTCATTTTGGTAGGTCCAATATGACGGCAGAATATAGTATTAATGGTGAGACTCTTGGCAGTGTGGAGGATCAGAGAGATCTTGGGGTCCGAGTCCATAGGACACTCAAAGTGCTACGCAGATTGACTCTGTGGTTAAGAAGGCATACAGTGCATTGGCCTTATCAGTTGTGGGATTGAGCTTATGAGCTGAGAAGTAACGTTGCAGCTATATAGGACCCTGGTCAGACCCCACTTGGAGTTCTGTGCTCACTTCTGGTCGCCTCACTACAGGAAGACGTGGAAACCATAGAAAGGGTGCAGAGGAAATTTACAAGGATGTTGCCTGGACTGGGGAGCATGCCTTATGAGAATAGGTTGAGTGAACTTGGCCTTTTCTCCTTGGAGTGACGGAGGATGAGAGGTGACCTGATAAAGGTGTACAAAATATTGAGAGGCACTGATTGTGTGGATGATCAGAGGCCTTTTCCCAAGGCTGAAATGGCTAGCACGAGAGGGCACAGTTTTATGGTGTTTGGAATTAGGTACAGAAGAGATGTCAGGTTTAAGTTTTTTTTTAAAAACGCAGAGAGTGGTGCATTCATGGAATGGGCTGCCAGTGGCAGTGGTGGAGACAGAAACGATAGGGTCTTTTAAGAGACTCCTGGATAGCTACATGGAGCTTAGAAAAATAGAGGGCTTTGGGTAAAACCTAGGTAGTTCTAAAGTAGGGACATGCCCGGCACAGCTTTGTTGGCCGAAGGGCCTGTATTATGCTGTAGGTTTTCTATGTTTCTATGATCCATGACTCACTGTATCTTAAAACAACTGCCTTTTTATCAAAGATTCCACCATTTTTTATGTTGCCAACCAAATTATCACTCATACTTTTGTATCTAGGTCATTTATAAGCATTACAAACAACAAAAGCCCCAGTGCCAATTCCCATGGTACATCACTTGATACAGATTACCAGTCAGAGAATATCCATCACAACTATAATTTGCCTCCTTATCACCTAGCCAATTTTGAATCTAGTTTGCCAAAATGCCTTAAATCCCTTGTGCTCTGTTTAGAAATTCCAGAATACTTTACCATGCAGGACCTTGTGAAAATCCTTACTGAGGTCCATGTAAAATATATCTATCACTCAATTTCCATAATTTCCTTATTAAACTCAGATTTCAGAGACAAATGATGAATATCCCAAGAGATAAGGATTAGAGAAAAGAAAAAAAGCCACAAAATCCAAAAGTTTTCAATCATCATTCTAGAAAGAAATATCACAATATAAAGGCAGACCTTTCTTGTTTTTTTCCTAATTTTTTTAATGAAAAGATATTCATCTCTAAACTTTTCATGTAGGGTGGTAGAGCTAGTTGAGTCGCTGCCTCACAGGTCCAGCAACTCAGGTTCAATTCCAATTTCCTTTGAGGAATTTGCATGTTCTCCCTGTGACTCCGTGTGTTTCCTCCAAGATCTTCCCACATCCCAAAAACATACAGGTTAGTGGATTAATGACAAAATTTCTCCTTGGGTGTGGGTGAACATTGTACTCTGGGAAGAACAATACAGAGATAGTGCATAATTGGTGTAAATGGGTACTTGAAGATTGGTGTGAATATGCTTGGGCAAAGGGCTTGTTCTGAAGGTGTAATAACTGTTTAGGACTTTACTTATGCTGTCACCTTTGAGTAATTCAGCACTTTGATTTTTAACTCAAGCATTCTGCAACTGCAATATTGTCCTTTTGTATAGCAGACTTAGTTTTGTTGGGTTATTTCCATAGATTGATATAATCAGATGCCCATATAGATAAAGCATATTTAGGAGGACTATGCTTCATGGGTTTATTAGATCCACAGCTTCATTACAGCAGCTATTTTCTTCATCTCAAACAATATTTCTCTCAAACAAATTCCAAATCAAATTACTTTGCTCATCTCATACCACAGTTTGAGGATGTTGAGAATTGGATACCATTTTGCCTAAGTTATAGCACAGACAATGCCATTGGCTGGAAAACAAATTTGGACACACAGAAGTGGTGAAATAACCTAAAATTTCATCTTACTTGCATCTTTGATCCCTAACCAAAAGCCCTGGATAAACCGTGAGAACCACAATCTACCGAGGGCCAGATCACAGCCATTTAAGTCTGATGACCAAGATAGTCACAAGAGGTCCAGGTACAATCTCTGCAAAGCCATCTCATGGATGAAGTAGCAATTCCGGACTAAACTTGAATCAACCAGTGATGCTTGATAGTTGTGGCAGGGCTTGAATGCTAACACCTGTTATAAAGTAAAATCAAGAAACATAGGCAACAACAGGGCTTTGCTTCTAAATGAGCTGAATGCCCTCCATGCTCACTTGGACCATTAAAACATGCAGGAAAACACCCACAGTTCCCGGTGATCTTGTGATTTCAGTCTTTGAGGTCAGCATGCAAGCAGCCTTCAGAAAGGTGAACCCACGAAAAACATCTGGTTCTGACGGGGTACTAAAGACCTATTCTGATCAACTGGCTGGAGTGTTTACTGAGATCTTTAAACTCTCGCTTCTGCAGTCTGAGGTACTAATCTGCTTCAAAAAGGCTTCAATTATACCAATGCCTAAGAAGAACATAATACCCTGCCTCAATGATTATCATCCAGTAAGTAGTACTTACATCCACAGTGATGAAATGTTTTGGGAGGCTGGTGATGAATTATATCAACTCCTGCGTGAGATGTGACGTATACCCACTCCAATTTGCCTACCAGAACAACAGATCCACAACATATACTATCTCATTGGCTCTTCACTCAATCCTGAAACATCTGGACAGCAAAGATACATACATCAGGATGCTCTTTATTGCCTACAGCTGGGTATTCAATACCATCACCCCATCAAAACTAATCAATAAGCTTCAAGACCTCTTTGTGCAATTGGATCATCAATTTCCTTACTTGCAGACCCCGGTCATTTTGGATTGGCAACAACATCTCCTCCACAATCTCCATCAGCACAGGTGCACCACAAGGCTGGGTGCTCAGCCCCTGTGAGGAACTGGGGGATATTAAAATAATCATTTTGAACCTATGTAACCTGTGGCTAAAAGAATAATTGGGACTGAATAGGAATTTTTGAACTTAAGTGAAGTCTGCCTTCAGGAGCCAGCTAAGACAGGCTCATTACCAATTCTCCTTGGCTTGCAGAGAGACATTGAAAGTTTGATAACATTGTACATTGTATCCTTGTTTGAGTAGGAAGAGGAGGACTCACCAAAAAGGGCAGGAAGGAACATCCATCTGTAATTAAGTCAGGGCCTAGCAAAGGGAATAACTGATAAGGACTGGACAGCACATCCACCTGTAATTAAGCCTTCATCTAGCAGACTCTCTTATCTGTAACTAAGTTTCACACCAACAGACTTGGTGGGCGTACCAGTTCAAATAACATCTTGCAACAGTAATGTATGGGGCTTACTATGTATAAATATACAGCTGTAACCAGAGAGAGTGGGCCCACTTGTCGGATGGTGGCTGTACTTATGTGCCTTCCCTCTGACAACTGGGTCTCAAACTCCTGCAGGAGGGTGCACAATAAACTGTGGTAACTATAAGAAGCTGGTCTCCCGAGTTTTATTCAGATTCGACTTTGACACCTGCTCTACTCACTTTACATTTATGACTGTGTGGCTAAGCACAGCTCCAATGTCATATTCAAGTTTGCTGACGACAGCACTGTAATAAGCCAAATCAAGGGTGGTGATAAATCAGCACATGAGAGGGAGATTCAAAATCTGGCTGAGTAGTGCTACAACAACCTCTTACTCATGTCAGCAAGACCAAAGAACTGATTACTGTCTTCAGGAGCAGAGGTCTATGTACTAGACTACAGAGGTGGAGAGAGTCAGTAACATTAAATTCCTCAGCGTTATCATCTCAGAGGACCTGCCCTGGGTACAGCACACAAGTGCAATTACAAAGAAAGCACAGCAGTGGCTCTACTTCCTAGGAGTTCGCGAAGATTCAGCATAACATCTAAAACTTCTATAAATGTGTCATGGAGAGAATATTGACTAGCTGCATCACAGCCTGGTGTGGAAACCTTGAACAGAAAATCTTACAGAAAGTATTGAATATGGCCCAGTCCATCATGGGTAAAGCCCTCCCTACCATTAAGTATTGGTGCAGGAAAGCAACATCGGTCAGAGACCCTCCCACCACCAGGGAAGAGATGGCACAGGAGTCTTCACACTATGGTATTCACACTACCAGGTTCAGGTACACTTGCCAATCCTCAACCCTCAGGCTCTTAATCAAAGGGGATAACTTCACTCAAGTTCATTTGACCCATCATTGAAATGTTCCCACAACCTAAAGACTCACTTTCAAGGAATCCTCATCTCATGTTCTTGATATTTATTACTTATTTATTTATTATTTCTTTCTTTTTGTATTTGCACAGCTTGTTGTCTTCTGCACACTGGCTAAATGCACAAACTGGTACAGTCTTTCATTGATCCTATTATGGTCATTATTCTATTATGGATTTATTAAGTATGCCCACAAGAAAATCAATCTCAAGGTTGTGATTGGTGACATATGCATCTCGTGGACCTCTCAAGGAACAAACGAATTGGTCCACAACGAGATCAAACCACATCTCTCTCTGGAGGCTCAAATGACAAGACTCCACCAATCGTAATTTTCAGCACATCAAACAAAGAAACAGCTCCCTGGAAAAGGATATCATGCTTGGCAAGGTGGAGGACCACAGAAGAGAGGAAGGCTGCCAATCAGATGGATGGACACCATAAGGAGAGCTACGAATGCAACATTATCAACAATGAGCTGCCTTTGCGAGGATTGAAACTCATTTAGGGCAACTATCCATAAGGTTGCCATGAGTCAACAACAACTTGATGGCACCTGACAACAACAACATGTTTTTTGATAGTAAATTTACTTTGAACTTTAATGTAATTGAACCCCAAACATGGCCTTCTCTATTTTGAAATGTTCCTGCCTTTAGCATATTCAACCTTTAACCTTTTGCTGTACACTAGTAAGAATGGTATTTTGTGAACTCATGTAATCTGGCAAATTCCATATCTGATGCTGTTACTAAAGATTCTGAACAAATAAGTTTCTTTTATTTGAAGTAGCTCACCCATTCTGTAGAACACCTCTTGGACCTTTACTGCTTTTCACTTGGATCATCAGTAAGGCAAACAAGAAGAAGAAAGCAGCCAGACCAAAGCATATGCGATAAACAGATTTGTAACCTACAATGATGTTACAATTGACACGACCCTGAATGAAGGGAATGCTTGAACTTCCTTCACAAAATCCAGGAATCTGTAACAAGAGATTAAAAAAATAACTACAGTTAAGTAGCAGTCTCTTGATAGGTAAATAATTATCATATCCATGTAAAACTGCATAACTGAGTCCAAGGCATACGGTACTCTGTAAAAGTCCCTAGATTTTTTATATAAATTTAGTTTTGATGTTTATTTTATGTCGCCTGCATTAGCATGTCAGTAGAAAAGAGCAAATCTTAGATTTCCAAAGCCTTCATTTTCCAAAATATTACATGTTAGAGAATTTTTTTGCATTTCATTGACAAAAAATGCTGGAGGAACTCAGCAGGTCAGGCAGGATCTATGGAAACAGTCAATATTTCAGGCCAACACCTTGCTTCAGGAAAGGAGGAGATACCAGAATAAAAAGGGGGCATATTCCCCCTTCCTTTCCAGTCCTGAAGAAAGGTCTCGCCCAAAATATCGACTGTTCATTCACTTTCATGGATGCTGCCTGACCTACTGAATCTGTTACTTTCTACTTTTCATCTCATTTTTTTGATATTTATCACTTATATCTTTTTTCTCTTGCACAGTTTGTCTTTTTCAAGCTTAAACGTGGGAGGAAGAAAGCTGGTGGGGACTTTGGGGTGGGAGGAAGAAAGCTGGTGGGGACTTTGGGGTGGGAGGAAGAAAGCTGGTGGGGACTTTGTGGTGGGAGGAAGAAAGCTGGTGGGGACTGGGGTGGGAGGAAGAAAGCTGGTGGGGACTTTGGGGTGGGAGGAAGAAAGCTGGTGGGGACTTTGGGGTGGGAGGAAGAAAGCTGGTGGGGACTTTGGGGTGGGAGGAAGAAAGCTGGTGGGGACTGGGGTGGGAGGAAGAAAGCTGGTGGGGACTTTGGGGTGGGAGGAAGAAAGCTGGTGGGGACTTTGGGGTGGGAGGAAGAAAGCTGGTGGGGACTTTGGGGTGGGAGGAAGAAAGCTGGTGGGGACTGGGGTGGGAGGAAGAAAGCTGGTGGGGACTTTGGGGTGGGAGGAAGAAAGCTGGTGGGGACTTTGGGGTGGGAGGAAGAAAGCTGGTGGGGACTTCGGGGTGGTGTTCATTTTTTGGGGCACCTCTGTTTTCGTGGATGTTTGCGAAGAAAAAGCATTTCAGGATGTATATTGTATACATTTCTCTGACATTAAATTGGACCCTTGAACCTTTGATCGCTTGTCCATCTTGTTGAGTGGGGTCTTCCATTGATTCTTTGTATTTATGGCGAATGACAGTAAGAAAATAAATCTCAGGGTTGTATACAGTGATATGAATGTACTTTTACAATAAATGTACTTTGAACTTCAAAAAGGAGACTTTCATCATCAATTTAAAAAGTCATGCATTTTCAATGATGCATGATTCAGAATCATCTTACTGCTGGGGTGCTGATTCTGCTGCCAGGACCACCCTCATGAAATGTTCTTGGCACTCTTGAATAAGTCAAAATTTCAGGAACTTCATGCTTGCACATATCAAATTTCACCAACAGTGTCAAAATAGATTTTTTTACATTACAAGGTTATAATTCAGGAAGCTGTTGACTAATCTATTTAACACAGAAAATAAGAAAAATGCGCCAAACTATTCTTCAGAAAATCATAACCAGCAAATGAGAGAGTTACCAAATAAATGTGGTCAAGGCAAATAACTTATGACAAAGAACTTTAGTAGCTTTAAACAGATTTGGGTTATTGCAAAAGTGACTGTGCTGCAACTGTAGAAACTTGATCTCTGCCAACTAAATTAACACTGGAGAGGAATCAAAATGTTTTTAAACAACAAATAAACTAATATAAAAGCTAGAAAAATTTAAAACTGAACAATTTGGGTGCCACAGTAGCAAAGAGGTAAGCACAACGCTATTTCAGCTTGGGGCAGAGCTCGGAGTTCAATTTCAAAGCCATCTTTAACAAGTTTGCATGTTTCTCCCTGTCAACGTGTGGGTTTCCTCCTGGTGCTCTAGTTTCTTCCTACAGTCCGAGGTCACACTGGCTAGTAGATTAATTGGTCATTATAAATTGTCCCATGATTAGGCTAGGGTTAAATAAGTGGGTTGCTTTTTGGTCTGGAAGGGCTTTTTCTGCATTTTATCTCTAAATATCTCTAAATTTTAAAAAAAGATAATAAACATGTTTTAATAAGGATGTATGTTATTTGGGGCAAAATCTCTTGCTCTTTATTCATCATCATCATCATGTGCCATGTCAAACGAAGTAGGCAATCATAGTCTCAATGACCATGTCTGTGCTTGGAAAATTTGGCTTCAAGAAGTGGTTTGCCATTGCCTTCTTCAGGGCAGTGTCTTTACAAGGTAGGTGACCCCAGTCATTATCAATACTATTCAGAAATTGTCTGTTTGGCATCAGTGGTCGCATAACCAGGACTTGCGATATGCAGCAGCTGCTCTCGTGGCTTCACATGGCCCTGACAGGGGAGCTAAACAGGTGCTACACCTTGCCCAAGGGCAACCTGCAGCTGGTAGAGGAAAGAAGCAACTTATACCTCCTTTGGTGGAGACATACCTCCACCCTGCCACCCAGGTTCTTTATTACTCTATATAAAAACATGAAGACAATGTACATATTAATGCTGCTCATTATTATCCTTGCATATATTAAAAATTAGTTTATTATTGTCAAATATACCAAGATACAGAGAGAAGCATACTGTTCATATAGATGCAGTCTCAGATCGCAAAACCCTAATGCAGATAGTGAGGTCAGCTGAGAAGATCATCAGGGTCTCTTCCCGCTATTACAGCCATTTATACCACACACTGCACGCGCAAAGCTAACAGTATTGTGAAGGATCCCACGCACCCCTCACACAAACTCTTCTCCCTCCTGCCATCCAGCAAAAGGTACTTAAGTATTCGGGCTCTCACGACCAGACCGTGCAACAGTTTTTTCCCCCAAGCCATCAAGCTCCTCAATACTCAGAGCCTAGTCTGACATCTACATCATTTATTATTATATTGTAATTTGTCCTCTACTGTGCCCATTGTCTTATTTATATAATTATTGTACTATCCTGCATTGTTCTGTGCACTTTATGTATTCCTGTGCAGGTCTGCAGTCTAGTGCAGTTTTATGTTTTACATGGTCTAGTGTAGCCTTGTGCTGTCTCATATAGTCTAGTGTAGTTTTGTATTTCATGTAGCACCAGGGTCCTGGAGGAACATAGTTTCATTTTTACTGTGTACTGTACCAGCAGTTTATGGTCGAAATGACAATAAGCTTGATGACTTGATATGATCATTACACAGTGCGTTGAGGCAAAACTAGGTGAAATAATAACAATGCAAAATTAAGTGTAACAGCTACAAAGGAAGTGCAGCACAGGTAAACAACAAGGTGAAAGATCATAGCCAGGTAAATTGTAAAAGCAAGGGTCTATCTTACCATTCTAGGGAACTATTTAACAGTCTATTTAATGTTACAATGATGCCACACCACTGTAACACAAAGAAAAGAATAACAATGTACCAAGGGATGTGTGTTTTTACTTGCATATGTAAAACAGAAAGCATGCAAATTCAGCTGGTAATTTAGAAGACATATGTAACATTGGCCTTTATTGCAAAGGGAACAAACTACAAAAGTAGGAATGTACAAAATGCTGCTGAAACAACTTGAATCATTTTCATTGATCTCCAAATTTAAGGAATGCACTGCTTACACTGGGGGCAATTTAAAGGCAGCACACATGACTGATGGCTCAGGTAAAGAGGTGGTATTATGAGGAACAAGTTGAGTTTGTACATTGAAGTTTAGAAGAGTAAGAGTTAATCCTACTATATAAGAAAGCTTGGCAGGGTAGATATTAAAAGAATGTTTCCTCTCCAGGTAGAACGAGTGGTCATTCAGGAAATATTTATTCTCTCAAAGTATCAAAAACCATTGGAATTCTATCTATCCCAGATAGTCCTGGATGCATCCTTGAATATATTCAGGCATGAAACAGACACATTTGAATGATAGAAACATTGTTGGTTGTAGAAAACAGGAAGGAAAGTGGAATTGAAGCAATGATCAAATCAGCTATGGAACCGAATGACCAAGCAGGCATAACAGACCCACTGGCCTATTCCAGCTCTTACTTCTGATTCTCTTATGTCAGGGGTCAGCAACCTTTACCACTGAAAGAGCCACTTGGACCCGTTTCCCACAGAAAAGAAAACACTGGGAGCCGCAAAACCCGTTTGACATTTAAAATGAAATAACACTGCATACAACGTTTTTTTTTTGCCTTTATGCTATGTATAAACAAACTATAATGTGTTGCATTTATGAAATTGATGAACTCCTGCAGAGAAAACGAAATTACATTTCTGCATGCAACAAAAACATTTTGAACTCCGAAAAAAAGACGTTGGGTTGAAGGTTACTTTTAAGTAAAATACTCAATGTCTATTTGAGTTCTTCTTGTATTTATGAAAAGCGCTGAACTTAAATTTTCCGCCAGCAGCAAACCAAAAATAATGTCAGCCAGCTGTCAACCTGAAAAATAAAAGGACTATTTCACTGAACAATGAAAAAATATGAATATTACTAAAATAATAGGCAATTAAAATATGTATCATACTTGGTTAATGGGATTTCTGCTCCTGGACCTCAGCGCACAGCATCTGCACATCAGGGCTGTATGACGTCGCCTTCATCTTTACACAGGATCGCAAGCTGTCATCTGTGAGGCGTGCACGATGTTTGTTTTTAATAAAGTTCATGTTGGAGAACACCTGCTCACATACATATATGGATCCAAAGATCGACAGGACTCCAAGCGCATACTTTTTAATGTTTACATAAATGTCGGGGATAGCATTCCATGTTTCGAACACAAGTTTGTCCGGTTTAGGGAGGTTTGCAATATCACTCCATTTGTGATTCTGAGCAAGAACGGCCTTCTGACGGGCAACATCTTCAAGGTCTGCTGTCAAGCGTCTAAACTTGGACACCCATATGTCTTTGTCGGCTATTTCGGCCAGTTCCATCTCAAGATCAGGTTTACTCACACCTGCCAATGCAGTCGTATTCAGTAGAGATGAATCGATGCTTGGGGGAGTGACCGGGAAGGATAATGTGTTTTTTTCCTCTCTGAACTCACAGAAGCGTTTCCCAAACGATGTTTGCATTGCGATGATTGCAGAATGTAAATACTCCGAACTTATCATGTCGTGACCTTGTTTGAACTCTCTCAAATTGGGGAAGTGAGACAAAGTGCCTTTCTGTCAATCTCTGGCAAGCACTGTCAACTTGCGCTCGAATGCCAAAACTCCTCCAACATGTGTAGGGCTGTACGTCCTTTCCCCTGAAGAGCTGTGTTCAGCGTGTTCAGGTGCGCTGTCATGTCTACCATGAAGTGTAGCTTTTCCAGCCCTTTGCTGCCCAGGAAAGTTTTCACTTCTTCCAGACACGCGACAAAGCGTTTCAGCACCTCCCCTCTGGACAGCCACCGGACTTTGTCGTGCAGCAGGAGATCAGAATATGTGCTTTCCAGCTCGTCCAGTAACAAACGGAATTGACGGTGATTTAAACTTTTTGCCATTATTTTATTGACAATCTGAATGACAACATCCATTACTTCTGTGCATTCCGGAGGAAATGTTTGAGCGCACAGTGCCTCTTGGTGCAAGATGCAGTGAAAAATCAGCAGCTTTCTGTCCAGCGACTTCTGCAGTAAAGCCACAATTCCCTTGTGCGTTCCCGTCATATTCGGTGCCCCATCAGTAGCTACTGACACCAGGTGGGTAGTCTTTATTCCTTTGGCTCTTAAACAATTCAAGACAGCCTCACAGATGTTCTCCCCCCCCCATGTTTGGTCTTTTAGAGGTATCAACTCAATCAGTTCTTCCTGTGGCCCGGCAGAGTTTACATACCGGCAGAACAACGCTATTTGTTCAATATCACCTTTGTCTTTAGACTCGTCACAGGCAATCGAGTAGGCCACAGCTGAATTGATGTCTTTAATTTGCTGTCTGGTGATGTCTTCTGCCATTTTTATGGTTCTGTCTTTGACAGTCTTTGCAGAGAGGGGCATATCCCTGATTTTCTGCACAATTTCACTCTTGTTTTTAAAGTCCGTGAATAGATGTTCTGAAATCTTAATGAAAGATTCTTTTATATATTCACCATCTGTAAACTGCTTCCCGTGCCTGACTATTTCCTGAGCGGCAATATAACTAGCGTATGTCGTTGGTTTTCCAGACTTCATCCATTGCTTGAAATGATTTTTGCTCAGATCAACCTTCCGCATCAGTTCCGAAACGGCTTTTTTTCTCTCATCTCCATCCGGATATTTTTGAGCAAAGGCTGCGAGTTTATTCTAGAAATGCTTTGCAACATTTGACTTTTTGTTGTTTGCTAGTTTCTCATTGCATATTAAGCATACCGGTAAACCAGTCTTGTCAACAGTGAAAGCAAATGAATCTGTCCACGTATCATTAAACGTTCTGTTTTCTTCAGTCACTTTTCTTTTTTTAGAATTCTCCATAGTTGGCCTACCTTGGATCGAAAAATTAAAGAAATCGCGCACTGACAGGTGTCAGGTATTGGCAGTGGTGACGTATATTAATAGCGATAAAAACACGTTGTAGCGGTGTGCTCACGCAGTCAGTAAACTGCAGTCGAATAACTTTATTCGAACTAAACAGCCTTGCTTTTAAGCCTCCCTCAACCTGGCCCCCATGGGCGCGGATGCTGCAAAAGACCAATTATTTCCCAAAGCAACAGGGAGCCGCAGCACAGAGGTAAAAGAGCCGCATGTGGCTCCGGAGCCGCGGGTTGCCGACCCCCGTCTTATGTAGATCTTTTCAGATTAAATGAGTGAGCTGTGTTATGTCAGCTCTTGCTCAAAACTGTGCAGACTTTCAGTAAACAATAAACCTGCTAAGTGTGAATGGATGCCCCTAAGCATTAAGAAAAAGACTTGGGGGTGATTATTGTGCAAACGATTTAGCTAAACTAAACTGATTTCACTGGAGTCACAGAGTCATAGAACACAACAGCACAGAAAAAGGCACTTCAGCCCATCTAGTCTGTACCGAACTATTGATCTGCCTAGTCCCCATCCATCTACACCTAGACCAGAGCCCTCCATGCACCTAACCCAATTTCTCTTAAATGTTGAAATTAAAATTGCATCCACCACTTGAATTGGCAGCTCATTCCACACTTTCACCAGACTCTGAGAGAAGATGTATCCCTCATGTTCCCCTTAAACATTTCACCTTTCACCTTTAACCCATGACACCCAATTGTAGTCTCACCAACCTCAGTAGGAAAAGCCTGCTTGCAATTACCCTATCTATGCCTTTCATAATTTTGCATATCTATAAAATTCCCTCAATCTTCTACATTCTAGGGAATAAAGTTATTCCCTAGGAAGGATATACTGGCTTTGGCGGCAGTGCAGAGGAGGTTCACCAGGTTGACTCCGGGGATGAAAGGGTTGACCTATTAGGAGAGATTGAGTCACCTGGGACTATACTCTCTGGAGTTCAGAAGAATGAGAGAGGATATTATAGAAACATACAAAATTTTGAAAGGAACAGATAAGATAGAAGTAGGAAAATTGTTTCCATTGTAGGTGAGACTAGAACTAGGGGACATTGCCTCAAGATTCAGGGGAGAGGATTTAGGATGGAGATGAGGAGAAACTGTATTTCCCAGAGCATGGTGAATTTGTGGAATTCTCTGCCCAGGGAAGCAGTTCAGGTTCCTTCACTAAATATATTTAAGAAACAGTTGGACAGGTTTTTACATAGTAAGGGAATTAAGGGTTATGGAGAAAAGGCAGGTAGATGGAGCTGAGTTTACGGATAGATCAGCCATGATCTTATTGAATGGCGGAGCAGGCTCGATGGGCCAGATGGCCTACTCCTGCTCCTATTTCTTATGTTCTAAAGTTCTAACCTATTCAATCTTTCCTTATAACTCAGACCCTTCAATCCCAGCAACCTTGTAAATTTTCTTTGCATTATTTCAACCTTATTTTGATTTTTCTTGTAGGTAGATGACCAAAATTGGGACAATATTCCAAAATAGGCCTCACTAACATCTTATATTCAACAAAACATTTCAACTCCCGTACTCAATACATTGTTAAAGTTAAAGTTTGTCCCAAGCCTTATAGGCTCATTGGGCTGGTGCTTATGCCAGTTTCCGTGGCGTGAAGTGACTGAGAATACGAGACTTCACTCCCCCCCCCACCCCCACTGGATGGGACACCAGTCTATCGCGAGGTTATCCCCCAGCATTTTTGCTGGTACCCATTTTCAGCTGGGTTGTCTAGAGAAATGTGTGGTTAATTGCCTTGCTCAAGGACACAACACGCTGCCTCGGCTGGGGCTCAAAGTCACAACCTTCAGATCGCTAGTCCAACACCTTAATCACTTGGCCACGCGCCACCAATACATTGCCAATATGCCAAAAGCTTTCTTTATAACCCTACCTACCAGTGACGCCATTTTCAAGGAATTATGGATTTGTATTCCCAGATTCCCTGTTCTTCCGCAATCCTCACAGCCCTACCTCTCACTGTGTGAGAACTACCTTGGTTGGTCCTCCTAAAGTGAAACACCTCACCTCACACTTGCCTGCACTTAATTCCATCTGCCATTTGTCAGCCCATTTTTCCAAATGGTCCAGAACCCACTGCAAGCTTTCATAGTCTTCCTTGCTATCCACTACATCCCCAGTTTTGGTGTCATCTGCAAATTTGCCAATCTAGTTTACATTACCATTCAGATCTTTGATATAGACGACAAACAGACCCAGCACCAACCCCTGCAGCACACCACTAGTCACAGGCCTTTAGTCAGAGATACAACACAAGCACTCTCTGGCTTCTTCCATGAAGCCTATTACTAATCCAATGTACTACCTCATCTTGAATACCAAGCATCAGAACCTTCTTGACAAATATTGCTATAGCAACCTCATGTGTCCTTTTAGCGCTCTTCATTTCCTTAAGTGTTCTCTTACACTCAAGTACCTCATTTCTCCTGCCTGCTTATACCTGCTCTGCACCTCATTTTTCTTAATTAGGGGCTCAATATCTCTAGAAAGCCAAGGTTCCTTAAACCTGTTATCCTTGCCTTTTATTCTGACAGGAACATACAAACTCTACATGGAGCTGAAGTCAATGTAGACAACATCCACTGCCTTGCTTTCATCAAATTTCCTGATATTTTCCTTGAAAAACCTGCTGGATTAGACATGACTTACCACACACAAAGCCATGTTGACTATCCCTAATCAGTCCCTATCCATCCAAATACTTGTATATCCAGTCAGGCCATTGGATTACTTTCCAATTACCGAACCACTATTGATGCCTACAATTTCCTGGCATATTCTTACAGCCTTTCTTAAACAACAGAGCAACATTAACTATCTTCTACTCCTCCTGCATCCCACCCATAAAACCATAAGACCATAAGACATTGGTGCAGAATTGGCTATTCAGCCCATCAAGTCTGCTTTGCCATACCATCATGACTGATCCCGGATCCCACACAACTCAATACACCTGCCTTCTCACCATATCCCTTGATGCCCTGACCAATCAGGAAACTATCAATTTCCACTTTAAATATGCTCACAGAATTGGCCTCCACCACAGTGTGTGGCAGAGCATTCAACAGATTCACTATTTTTCTGGCTTAAAAAACTCCTCCTTACCTCTGTTCCAAAAGGTCACTCCTCAATTTTGAGGCTATGCCCTCTAACTCTGGATACCCCACCATAGGAAACATCCTCTCCACATTCCTTTCAGCATTCAATAGGTTTCAATGAGATACGCCCACATTCTTCTACATTTTGGTAAGTACAGGCCAAAGCTGCTGAACGCTCCTCATATGTTAACCCCTTCAATCCCAGAATCATCCTCGTGAACTTCCTCTGGACTCTCTCCAACGACAACACATCCTTTCTGAGATATGGGGCCCAAAACTGTTGACAGCCTGAGTAGTGTCTTATAAAGCCTCAGTGTCATTTCCTTCTGTTTATATTCTATTCCCCTTGAAATTGGCTGTAAGGTAAGGGAAGGGAAGTTCAAAGGGGATATTAGAGGAAGGTTTTTCACTCAGAGAGTGGTTGGTGCGTGGAATGCACTGCCTGAGTCAGTGGTGGAGGCAGATACACTAGTGAAGTTTAAGAGACTACTAGACAGGTATATGGAGGAATATAAGGTGGGGGGTTATATGGGAGGCAGGGTTTAAGGGTCGGCACAACATTGTGGGCCTAAGGGCCTGTAATGTGCTGTACTATTCTATGTTCTATTAAATAAATGCCAACATCGCATTTGCCTTCTTTACCACAGACTCAACCTGTAAATTAACCTACTGGGAGTCTTACACTAGGACTCCCAAGTCTCTCTGCACCTCTGATATTTGAATTTTCTTGCCATTTAGATAATAGTCTGCACTATTGTTCCTTTTACCAAAATGCATTATCATACATTTCCCAACACTTTATTCCATCTGCCATTTTTTTTGCCCATTCTTCCAATTCATCTCAGTCCTGCTGCAATCACATTGCTTCCTCAGCACCACCTACCCCTCCACCTATCTTTGCATAATCTGCAAACTTTACCACAAAGCTATCAACTCCGTTATACAAATCACTGACAATGTGAAAAGTAGCGGTCCCAATACTGACCCGAGGAACACCACTAGTCACTGGCAGCCAACAAGAAAATACCCCTTTTATTTCCGCTCACTGCCTCCTGCCTGCCAGCGATTCCTCTATCCATGCCAGTATCTTTCTTGTAACGCCAAAGGATTTTATCTTGTTAAGCAGCCTCACGTGTGGCATCTTATCAAAAACCTTTTGAAAATCTAAGTAAATGACATCCACTACCTCTCCTTTGTCCACCCTACTAGTTACTTCCTCAAAGAACTCAAACAGATTTGTCAGGCAAGATTTCCCTTTACAGAAACTATGCCGACTTTGGTTTATTTTATCATTAGTCTCCAAGTACCCCGAAACCTCATCCTTAATAATAGACTGTAACACTTTCCCAACCACTGAGGTCAGGCTAACTGGCCTATAATTTCCTTACTTTTGCCTTCCTCCCTTCTTAAAGAGTGGAGTGACATATAGTATGACATCCTCTCTAGTTGAGACGTCTATATACTGATTAAGGAAACTTCACTGAACGCATTTGATGAACCCTTTCCCACCCAGCCCTTTCACTGTATGGGCAGTGGGGGGAGGGGACCCAGTCAATATGTGGAAAGGTGAAATCACCTATCACAACCTTGTTTCTTGCGACTGCCCGCGATCTCTTTACAAATTCACTCTAAATTCTGTGGACAGTCAAGTGGTCTAAAATATAATCCCACTAATGTAGTTATAACTTTCTTATTCTTCAGTTCTATACATAAAGCCTCACTAGATGAGCTCTCCAGTCTGCCCTGACTGAGCACTGCAGTGAAATTTTCACTATCTAGCAATGCCACCCCTCCCCTTTTAATCCCGCCATTCTATCATGTCTAAAACGACAGAACCCAGGAACATTAGGCTACCAGTCCTACATGTTAGTATTAACTTACATTAATTAATGTTGCAAAACATCCCCATGAACAAAACAAGCTTACCTCACTCTTCTAAAACTAAAAACAAGACGGTGCTTGGAACTGTGAATGATGTTTCCTTTTGTTTTCAAAAGGAAATTAATTTAGTCTATGAAATTTAGGGCAGTATATGCCCCAAAAAAACATGGGGAACTGTGTACTTAGGCATTAGAACATTCCCCACAGCCTGCCTTTAGGGGCAATTTATAGTGGTGTGGGAGGAAACCCACACAAAGAACATACAAACTACGCACACACAGAACCAGAGGTGAAGACTGAAGTTGAATGGCTGCCACTGTAACTAAACCACTTCTGAGTTGCCCTAGGTAGTGAGGCTGTTCATGATCTATCTCATTTCAACTAGTTTAGTAGCATGAATGAACAAACGTGCCTTCATGAACCACTTTTGACATTTTGAAGGTATCCAATGTTCTGCGTTAACTAATGGATGGAGTTTAGTGAAGGAAACAGTTCTAAACTCATACAGACAGTTCATATAAACAGCATATTTCAGTATGGGTTGGTAGCAGGGTTGGTTTATGTTATAAATGACATCCTTCACCTTTTCCTTTTAAAATACAGAGAGTGGTGGAACTAACTGTCAAGGGTGGTGGTATAGGCAAATAAATTAGGGACATTTATGAGACTCTTAGATGGGCACATGGATGAAAGGGAAATGAAGGCTATGTGGGAAGAAAGGATTAGATTAATCTTTGAGTAAGCTGAGAGTTTGGCTGGACAGGTTGGGCCAAAGGACCTGTTCTGAATTGTTCTGTGTTCTTGAGAATATTCTCCTTGTGCACCTGGCCAAAATCTAAATTTCATGCAGATATTGCTGATATACAGGTTTGCTCAAGTGTCAGCCCAAATTGTGCATCCAGGACCATGCAATGCATCTTAATCTGTGGGAGACCAATTCAAAATGCAAGTGCTACATTACAACTAGCATTTGTTTAGAGATAGGGAAAATAATGGACAGCGCTTGAAGTGCTAAGCCTTTATAGTGATGCCTCATGGTAGATGCACAGATTGATACTATGGCATGAAATTCAACATGGTATGAAATTCAATATTGCTCAGTTGCCACTAATAAACATTTTTTCTAAATGGCATGAAATTTAAAAAAGATTAAATCAATAAATAGGAACTAAAGTAAATGACTTGAAAATCTGGGATCAAGGTTCTAGGTACAGAACAAAAAGAAAGATAATTTTAATCACGAGATACTTATTGTTACGTACGCGTGACACGTGACAGAGGTACCCCTGTCGCGTGACTGGTGTTGAAGCTGTAGTGGACTTGAGGTAATGGTCTTGTCATGGTGGAGTGACGTCATTTTCCCGCCAGTAGAGGTCACAGGACAGGGTTTTTTTTTACACGGTATAAAAGGAGGACCCCTCCCTGTGAGGAGGGGCAGTTTGTGGCTGGATTTGCCTTGTCGACTTCATGCCACTGCGTGATTTAATGTTATGACGCAGTTTAGTTGAAAGATGGAGTTTTATTTAATGCCTAAAGTTTAAAAGGTCATTGCCAGCAGTTTCTTTATAATACTGCTAGTTGAAAATCAGTAGAGAGTGAAGATCGGAGTTCGGGAGTTAAAAGATCGAGGAAAGTCGATTTTGACGGTGAAACAGGTTCAACCTTGTTTGATCCTCATTCGGAAGGAATTCTTTGGCTGCCCCCGTGTTAATCCCTGTGAATAGCAGGAAGGATTGGGAACAGTTTTGTAAAGGAAAGGTCAGTGCCTTTAAGCTGTTTCATTTTCCATCTTCGTATATTCTTCGTGGGAAAAGTTCGATTTGGAACCACGGCGACACGACGTGAAAGAGAATTTAAATCGTCTTAAAAAGTCTCCCTTAAATGGACTGTAAGCATTTTGAACTTTTGCAATACTACTTTGAAGAACCGTTTCTGCAACATCGCTTTAAGAACTGGTTAAGTTTCATTGCCTTAAGAACTGTTTAAGCTGCCGCACAGCAGCTGATTTACGGTTACGTTAGTGGTTTGTTTACTTTTGGGGGGTTTGTTTTTTAGTGTTTAATAAACGTTTTGTTTGTTATCAAAACCCTGCCTCACTCATATATTTATTGTTGCTGAGTCCGTAACACTTATAGATTCCCGGCTTTCATCAAAGTATATTTTAGCACAGTCACACGAAATATGATGAGATGGACAAGTATGAATGTTAAACTTTTACATAAATGTACCTTTTTCAGATGGGTTTCCATCCCAGGCACTATCATAATAACAGAGACAATTGTTCCAAGGAGCAAGAAAAATGCATAGATGAGGCGGGTCACCACAGAGTTCTTGGTAGAAGGACAGCATCCTGAAAGCAGACATGGTGCACTCCCACACAGACAAGAAGCCTGAAACACAAAATGCAAACAAAATTATTCTGCAAAAAAACTTCCAATTTTTGATTTTAAGATAATAATTTGCATTATAGTAGGACTTGATACAACAAATAATGTACTTCACATAAATAATAGCTCAAAATTTGCAGTCAAGTATTGAATCTTATTGTTGACATTTATGAAAGTTGAGCACAAAGCTCAGCATCACCTCTGTCGCACACCAGCACTCATCACTGTTATTAAACAACATCACACAATAGCATTCCACTTCACCTTCGTTAAAACCGTCACACACCAGCATTCCACTTCACATTCGTCAAACAACACCATCACACGCTAGCATTCCACATCACCTTCGTCAAACAACACTGTCATACACTAGCATTCCACAACACCTTCATCAAACACCATCATACACTAGCATTCCACATCATCTTCATCAAACAAAACCGTCACACACAAGCATTTCATATTACCTTCATCAAACACCATAGTCACACACTAACATTCCACATCACCTACATCAAACAATGTCACACACTAAATTGAACGCTGAATTTCCCCGGGGGGGGGGGGGAGGGCAGAGACTTTACAGACAAGTTGATCTTGTTCCTGCGGAGTGATGGGAAGGAGTGGTCTGATTTGGAACATTTAATGAGTCCTCCAATGAGAGGTGAACATTCTGAGTCAGTACTGGTTCTTACCTCCCTGGCAAATAAATGGCAGTGCCCACCAGGTGGAAAGTCCCAGTTATCGCAGGCTCAGAATGTTCTCATGGATAACACCCACCCCCAATAGAGAAGAGGAGTACAGGTGTCTCCCCCCCCCTTTACAAAAGAACAGCATTCCTATGAAACCTTTCTTAAGCCAAAATGGCGTAAAGCAATGAACCATTAATTTATATGTGTAACCCCCTGGGTCGCCTCAGGCTCGCTCAGCTCATTCTCGTCTAGGGGGAGCAGCCTTCGGCCCCGCCAAACTGGGTAATCAGCTGGTGTGGATGCTGTGTGATGTCCCCGCCTCGCCCAAAAACAGACAGTACACCATATGCGATTAAATGAGTACAATTTATAAAGGTTACTATAACTAAGTGATTAATAACGATACAGTATATATGAAGAGAAAATTAAAGAAAAGGCGCCAAACTTATCAAAGTCCAAACCACTTCGTGCACAGCCGTTGGAGCTCAATTTCTGAAGTCTTCTGGCCACCATTCGATCCCCTCCGAACTCCTCGGACTCTCCAAACAGCTCAGGACCCTCCGAGTGGTCAACCAAGCACATCTAGCTTCATTCCCCCCCCTCCTCGGAGAATCTCCCGGCCTCGGACCCCCCTTTGGGGTCCGATCCTCGCCCAGCTTACAGCATTGCGTCCTCTCTCTCGACCCGCTCGTGCCGATCTGCCCAAAAGCCCGTCAACAAAAGCTTACAGACTCAGAAGAAAGAACATTAATCCCCATTTGGTTTACAAAGGAATACCATTCTCGTTATCAGTAAATTAGCATTCCTGCTAGTTAACAAAAAGAAGAAACCCTCTTTACATATGGGAAACATTTTTGTAAAAGCAAAAATCCTCTTTGCAATGAGAAAACAAGTTACTAATGTAGGTCTTTTGTAAAAGCGAAGTGGCGCAAAGCGAACATTCGTAAAGCGGGGGACAGCTGTATGAGTCTTGGGTGGAGCAGACCTCTCAGATGCTGGATGAGTGGTATGGCGATGATGATGTGAAAAATCAGCGACTGGTAGAGAGTCTGAGTGGTCCTCCGGCTGCTGATGTAGTGAGATCCATAAGGACACAGATCCCTTTGGCTACTTCCGCAGGCTACACGCAAGCGCTAGAAAATGTTTTGGTGCAACGGAAAGCCCCATGGGATTTCAGAACATGTTTCAGGACCAGGGGAAGAAAACTTCCTCCTACATTTTTTTGGCTGCAGAGACAGCTGAATTGCTTGTGGCAAAGGGGGGGGGGGGGGTAACATTCAAACTGCTAAGGTGAATCAGTTAAGAATGGACCAAGTGGTGGAAAGGCGCACAATCAAAGGATGTGATCACTTGGCATCACTAAACGTCTCACAGATGAGCCCCCCCCACCTCGCTTGTCAAGCTGATCAGAGCAGTAAGAGAGGAGGAGAATGTGACAGAGGCGCAGGTGACCTCTGTCAGTATTGGAGTATAAAAATATTATGGAGTATAAGAGTTGTATTATTTGCTGTGTAACCAAAACTATGTAGTCTATGTAGGATACATTTGCGAGGCAAGAAAAACCACGACATCAGCAGGGTACTGTCCTCAGTAGTAGCCCCCGTTGCTGAAGTGACCACTGATAGCCCACCTCCGGGGGTGGTAAAGGAGTTTGTTGCAGAGTTTAGAACTGAAATGTCCTGGTTGTCATCAGCAGGTGCGGCCACCCCACATGACAAAACCAAAAGGGGGTTGGAACCCCTGAGGGGACGGACTAAGCAGAGGGCTGCAAGTGAACGGGGTCCCGTGAGAAGGGGAGCGACCAGTATTGTCTGCTATAACCATGGGGAAGAGGGACACTTCAAGCAGGT
The DNA here is from genome assembly GCF_030144855.1 of Hypanus sabinus. Lineage (NCBI taxonomy): Eukaryota > Metazoa > Chordata > Chondrichthyes > Myliobatiformes > Dasyatidae > Hypanus > Hypanus sabinus. Next base: position 41,552,640 of record NC_082735.1, read on the forward strand.
GTACGAAGGCCAGGAAAACCTTCCGAAAGTGAGCCTCCAGGTACCTAAGCGGAGAGAGATGTTGGGAAACTTCAAAGAGACCCAGTGAGGGTCTCTGCATAGGCATGTTCCATTGAGGCAGGGAAAGGATGGTAGGGTAAAAACGAACCATGATGAACAAAGAATGTAGAAAATCCAGTTAAGGAGAAAAGCTTACGAAAGGTTCAAAGAACTAGATACAGTTAGAGCTCTAGAAAATTACAAGGGTTTCAGGAAGGAGCTCAAGAATAAAATTAGGGGAGCTAGAAGGGGCCATGAGAAGGCCTTGGCAAGCAGGATTAAGGAAAACCTCAAAACATCGTATAAGTATATTGAGAGCAAAAGGGAGAGCCGTGTGAGAATAGGACCAATCAGGTGCAATAGTGGAAACGTGCATGGAGCAAGAGGGAATACCAGAGGTACTTAATGAATATTTTGATTCAGTATTCACCAGTGAAAAGGACCTTGGCAATTGTGGGGATGATTTACAGTGGACTGAAATGCTTGTGTGCATGGGCATTAAAAAAGAGGATGTGCTGGACCTGTTGAAACATATTAAGTTAAATAATTCACCAGGACTGGACGAGATATACCCAAGGCTACTGTGGGAAGTGAGGGAGATTGCTAAGCCTCTGGCGATAATCTTTGCACCATCCATTGGGGTGGGAGAAGTATCAGAGGATTCGAAGGTTGCAAATGTTGATCCCTTGTTCAAGAAACAGAGTAGAGATAACCCAGGAAATTATAGACCAATGTGCCTTACTTCAGTCATGGGCAAGTTATTGGAGAGGATCCTGAGAGGTGGGATTTATGAGCATTTGGAGAGACATAATCTGATTAGGGATAGTCAGGGCACAACCCTGACTATCAAGGGCAGGTCATGCCTTTTGCACCTAATTGAATCTTTGAAAATGTAACAAAATACATTGATGAAGGTAGAGCAATGGATGGAGTGTATATGGATTTCAGTAAGGTATTTGATAAGGTTCCCCATGCAAGGCTCAGTCAGAAAGTAAAGAGGCATGGGATCCAAGGAGACCTTGCTTTAGGGATCCAAAATTGGCTTGCCCACAGAAGGCAAAGGGTGGCTGTAGATAGTTTGTATTCTGCACAGAGGACAATGACCAGTGGTGTTCCAGAGGAATCTGTTCTGGGACCCCCTCCTCTTTGTGATTTTTATAAATTACCTGGATGAGGAAGTAGAAGGGTGGGTTAGTAAGTTTGCTGATGACACAAAAGTTGGGGTTGTTGTGGAGGACAGTCTGGAGGGTTGTTAGAGGTTACAGCGGGACGTTGTTAGGATGCAGAACTGGGTTGAGAAGTAGCAGTAGAGTTCAACCCAGATAAGTGTAAAGTGGTTCATTTGGGTAGGTCAAATGTGAAGTCAGAATTTAATATTAATAGTAAGACTCTTGGCAGTGTGGAGGATCAGTGAGATCTTGGGGTCCGTGTCCAAAGGACACTCAAAGCTGAAAGGCAGGTTGACAGTGTTAAGGAAGTGTGTGATGTGATTGCCTTCATCAACCATGGGATTGAGATCAAGAGCCATGAAGTAATGTTAAAGCGGGTACAAGGGGGATGTCGGGGTAAGTTTTTATTTTTACACAGAGAGTGGTGGATGTATGGATTGTACTGCCAGCACAGTGGAAGAGGCGGATACAATATGGTCTTTTAAGAGACCCTTAAGTAGGTACATGGAGCTTAGAAAAATAGAGGGCTCTGCCGTAGGGAAATGCTAGGCAGTTTCTAGAGTAGGTTACATAGGTGCACAATATCATGGGCCAGAGGGCCTGTAATGTGCTGCAGATTTCTATGATTCTAGGATTCAATGAGGGAACGGCTTGATGTCTCGGGGCAAACATGTACCAAGCAATATATGAAGGAACACCCCAAAGCAAAAAATCCTATTCCTGGAAGAATAATGGGGCCAAGCTACAGGGTATCGCTACAGATCAAAGGTATTTATGCTAGAGCCATACTTGAACCACTCTCAGGATACTCTGCTCTACCATTCATTTTACAACCAGTATTTGATGCATTTACCATTTATGCTACTCAGTGCTCTAGAGATCTGGGGTCTTAGTATGGATGACTACCCAAGTGATATTACTTGCCATTGAAGCTGGAGTTTTTGGAGGCAGATGATCTCAAGAAGACCTCAAGCTGAGGTCCTTGATATAGTGGAATTGGTTTGGCCTGACCCGGTCAAGAAGGGCAAAGCTTCAATTCTTGTGGGGACAAATACTCCTATTTTGAGAAGGCTAGTGGGAGCCTTCAAGGAAAAGGTTGGAGAGAGAAAACACTGTCCATTCACCCTGTTTTCCGAGTTGCTTTTGAGGAAGTGCGTGGCCTCACGGTGAGCGTAAACGAGGGACTGTGTAGTACACCCAGTCGAAACAAGTCATGATACAGCCTGGGGAAGAATGATGGGAAACTCCAAATTTCCCAGAATGCCTGATGCTGAGGCCCTCTTGGTGGATGCTCTGGAAGACCACAAAGTGGAGTCATGCATACTTGCTGGGGTACTAGTGAGGCCCTTGGTTATACAGGTGAACAGGATGACAGTGATGGTCAGGAAGACCTTCGAGAGAGAGTTCACCCTCAGGCAAGTGAATGCAATGTCTAATGTCCCTATGAGACAAGCCGGGGAGAAACTCTCTCCAAAAAGGAAAAGTAGACTCCCAAGTCATTCAACTTTGGGGACTTCCTGGTACATGAAGGTTGGAAGAGGAGACTGTTAGGATGTTGAAGCTAGAAGCGATCTTTTCTACTGACAAATTTGATGTAGGTTCTTCCAAGAGCACTCATCACACCACCCAAGTGACAGAGAACACCCTGTTCAGAGAAAGTCACAGCGACTGACACCTGTAGAAGTGGAGGACATTCAGCAGCATCTAAGGAAGCTGAAGGAAGCTAGGTTCATCACTGAGTCCAGAAGCCCCTATGTGTCTCCAATAGTGGTGGCCAGGTAGATAATTCCAATTTTTTTAAGAAGCTTTTTTTCTGAGCTACCAAATTTGAATGAATATAAGTTGATCATAGGCAGTGATTTTAATTGTTGTTTGAACCCGGTGATTGATGATTTAAACTAATCATTAACTAATTAAATTAGGATTTAAACTCATGTGGCAGGGGGATGGGAACAAGTGCAGACAGACAAAGGGGTGTAAAATGAGGGTAGAAACAAAAAGTAGTAAGGTGAAAAGTAAAAGTGGCAGGCAGGCAAATCCAGGGCAAAAATCAAAAAGGGCCACTTTTCAACATAATTGTATAAGGGCTAAGAGTGTTGTAAAAACAAGCCTGAAGGCTTTGTGTGTCTATGCGAGGAGCATTCGTAACAAGGTGGATGAATTGAGTGTGCAGATAGTTATTAATGAATATGATATAGTTGGGATCACAGAGACATGGCTCCAGGGTGACCAAGGATGGGAGCTCAACATCCAGGGATATTCAATATTCAGGAGGGATAGATAGGAAAGAAAAGGAGGTGGGGTAGCATTGCTGGTTAGAGAGGAGATTAACACAATAGAAAGGAAGGACATTAGCCTGGAGGATGTGGGATCGATATGGGTAGAATTGTATAACACTAAGGGGCAGAAAGCGCTGGTGGGAGTTGTGTACAGGCCACCTAACAGTAGTAGTGAGGTTGGGGATGGCATTAAACAGGAAATTAGAAATGCATACAATAAAGGAACAGCAGTTATAATGGGTGACTTCAATCTACATATAGATTGGGTGAACCAAATTGGTAAGGGTGCTGAGCAAGAGGATTTCTTGGAATGTATGCGGGATGGTTTTCTGAACCAACATGTCCAGGAACCAACTATAGAGCAGGCCATTCTAGACTGGCTATTGAGCAATGAGGAAGGGTTAGTTAGCAATCTTGTTATGCAAAGCCCCTTGGGTAAGAGTGACCATAATATGGTGGAATTCTTCATTAAAATGGAGAGTGACATAGTTAATTCAGAAACAAAGGTTCTGAACTTAAAGAAGGGTAACTTTGAAGGTATGAGACGTGAATTAGCTAAGATAGACTGGCAAATGATACTTAAAGGGTTGACGGTGGATATGCAATGGCAAGCATTTAAAGATCACATGGATGATCTACAACAATTGTTCATCCCAGTTTAGCAAAAGAATAAACCAGGGAAGGTAGTGCGCCCGTGGCTGACAAGGGAAATTAGGGATTGTATCAAGTCCAAAGAAGAAACATACAAATTAGCCAGAAAAAGCGGCACACCTGAGGACTGGGAGAAATTCAGAGTCCAGCAGAGGAGGACAAAGGGCTTAATTAGGAAAAGGAAAAAAGATTATGAGAGAAAGCTGGCAGGGAACATAAAAACTGACTGTAAAAGCTTTTATAGATATGTGAAAAGAAAAAGATTGGTTAAGACAAATGTAGGTCCCTTACAGTCAGAAACGGGTGAATTGATCATGGGGAATAAGGACATGGCAGACCAACTGAATAACTACTTTGGTTCTGTCTTCACTAAGGAGGACGTAAATAATCTTCCGGAAATAGTAGGGGACTGAGGGTCTAGTGAGATGGAGGAACTGAGTGAAATACATGTTAGTAGGGAAGTGGTGTTAGGTAAAAAAGGAGGGAGAGAGAAACCGGGGAATTATAGACCGGTTAGCCTGACATCGGTGGTAGGGAAAATGCTAGAGTCAGTTATCAAAGATGTGATAACAGTACATTTGGAAAGCAGTGAAATCATCGGACAAAGTCAGCATGGATTTGTGAAAGGAAAATCATGTCTGGCGAATCTTATAGAATTTTTTGAGGATGTAACCAGTAGAGTGGATAGGGGAGAACCAGTGGATGTGGTATATATGGATTTTCAAAAGGCTTTTGACAAGGTCAAAATTTCCCACACAGGAGATTAGTGTGCAAACTTAAAGCACACAGTATTGGGGGTATGGTATGGATGTGGATACAGAATTGGTTGGCAGACAGGAAGCAAAGAGTTGGAATAAACAGGACCTTTTCAGAATGGCAGGCAGTGACTAGTGGGGTACCGCAAGGCTCAGTGCTGAGACTCCAGTTGTTTACAATATATATTAATGATTTAGACGAGGAAATTGGGGACGTCACGTGATGACGTAGGATCGAGACGCGGGAACCCAACTCTCCCGTAAAAAATCAGTAAATTAATGTTTAAGTGAAGAAAAGTTAGTCAATACTTTCTAAGAGTTACTTATAAACTACTCCGGACTGTTTCAAGTTATGCCTCACAAACAGAAGATGAAGAAAACTACTACCGTGAAGACAACACAAGTTGGAACAGAATTAAGGCCCACTTCTGCCAAAGAACCACGGGCTCAGGTACATTTCACCTCCGGCGATACAGAACAGGAAACTGCGGCAACATCGACCATTTCTAAAGAAAAAGACCAACGAGAACTGCGCAAACGTGAAGGAAGGAGCATGCGCAAACGAGAGCAACCTGAACTACAAATCCCAGTTACGATTGAAACAGAAAGTGAAAGTAAATCTGAGGTAGATTCAGATTCCCTGGAAAAATCAGACGAAGATGGAGGTAAAAGTTTTTCTGGAAATATAGAAAAGACTTTGATGCAAATAATGCATAAATTAGAAAAATTAAACACATTAAAAGTAATAAAAAAATGATAAATATGGAGATAATGTTTGATAAAATGACAGAAAGACAGGAAAAAATGGAAAAGAGAATTATAGATTTGGAAGCTACAACGGAAGACATGGTTGAAAGAATGAATAAAATGGAAGACGATATTACATCAGAAAGAAAAAAATTGTTGGAAAAAATGGATAAGCTTGAAAATTTTAGTAGACGAAACAATATTAAAATTGTTGGACTCAAAGAACATATAGAAGGAGAAGATCCAATAAATTTTTTTCAAAAATGGATCCCTGAAAACTTGGAAATGGAAGGAGAAACTCTAATTGAAATTGAAAGGGCTCATAGAGCCATAAGGTCAAGACCTCAAGCTGATCAAAATCCACGATCAATTTTGATAAAATGCTTAAGATACCAAGATAAAAAAAAGATCCTGAAGGCGGCTGCCCAATGTGCCAAAAAGAGAAACGGGCCATTGATGATAGAAGGGAAAGCAGTTCTTTTCTATCCTGATATAAGTTATAACCTTTTGAAGAGAAAGAAGGAATTTAACCCAGTGAAAAAAGCTTTATGGGAAAAGGGTTATAAATTTATAATGCGTCACCCAGCAACACTGATAATTTTTTTGGAGGATGGAAAAAGAAGATTTTTTACCGATTATCGAGAAGCGGAGGAGTTCGCACAAAAACTCCCAATTGTTCACTAACTACACATAGAGATTTCCAAGTGTAATGGATTAAAGATGAAGACAGAGACAGTGAATGGAAGTGATGGACATTTAAGGATGATACAGGGGAGAAAGGCAAAATTTGAGAAATACTAATTGAGAATAATATTTTTTTTTCTTATATATATGGAATGAGCTTCCTGTAGAAGTAGTAGAGGCCAGTTCAGTTGTGTCATTTAAGGTAAAATTGGATAGGTATATGGACAGGAAAGGAGTGGAGGGTTATGGGCTGAGTGTGGGTAGGTGGGACTAGGTGAGATTAAGAGTTCGGCATGGACTAGGAGGGCCGAGATGGCCTGTTTCCGTGCTGTGATTGTTATATACTTTTTTATGTTGCGGAGGGGCTGGGGAGCTTTGGATCGATTACTGCGGGATTCACGTGTGTAATCATGGCGATTGCCATGACCCGTACAACAGAGGGGGGTAATGTTGTGTTCTTTTTTTTTCACAACATTATTAGGGGGGTATTTTGTTTTTTTCTTTATAATCTATTTTTCTTCTATCTTTCTGCCTGGATGATCGGTGGGGACATACATAGCAACATGAAGAATTTTAAAAAGATTCCCTAAGATACCACAAAAGTTGAAAGATTAAGTATTATAGATTGGAGTAACACAATTAAAAATAATGACTAATTTACTGAATTTTTTTTAATGTTAATGGGCTTAATGGATCAGTGAAAAGAAAAAGAATTTTAACATACATTAAAAAAATAAAAATAGATATAGCTTTTTTACAAGAAGCACACTTAATAGAGATAGAACATCAGAAATTAAAAAGAGACTGGGTTGGAAATGTTATTGCAGCTTCATTTAACTCAAAGGCGAGAGGAGTTGCAATTTTGGTTAATAAAAATTTACCAATTAAAATACAAAACGTATTAATTGATTCAGCGGGGAGATATGTAATTATACATTGTCAAATTTTTTCAGAACTATGGACGCTTATGAATATTTATGCACCAAATGAAAATGATGTAAAATTTATACAAGAGGTCTTTTTGATTTTGGCTAACGCACATGACAAAATATTAATAGGTGGAGATTTTAACTTTTGTCTAGATCCAGTTTTAGATAGATTAACAAAGGTTGTCACAAAATCAAAAGTAGCAAAATTAACTCTATCATTGATGAAAGATTTAAATTTGATTGATATATGGAGAAGAATTAACCAAAAAGAAAGAGATCATTTTATTCAAATAGACATAAAACATATTCAAGGATAGATTTTTCCTATTATCAACGAATATTCAAAACAGAGTGAAAAATATGGAAAATAAAGCGAGAATATTGTCAGATCATTCTCCTTTGATAATGACAATGATAATGATAGATAAAGAGGAATCAATTTATAGATGGAGATTTAATTCAATATTACTAAAACATCAAGATTTTTGTGATTTTATGATGAAGCTGATTCAGTTCTTTTTAGATACAAATTCACATTCAGTTGATGATAAATTTATATTGTGGGAAGCAATGAAGGCATATTTGAGAGGTCAGATAAGTTATACTTCTAAAATTAAGAAGGAATATATGATAGAAATAGATCAATTGGAAAAAGAGATTACAAAATTAGAAAGAGAATTTCAAAGATATATGACAGAAGAAAAACGAAGACAACTTAACAAGAAGTTACAATATAATACACTTCAGACATATTGAACAGAAAAAGTAATTATGAGAACTAAACAGAGATATTATGAACTAGGTGAAAGATCACATAAGGTCCTTGCATGGCAGTTAAAAACAGACCAGACTTCTAAAACAATAAATGCAATTCGAACAAGGGCAAATAAAATTACTTATAAACCTTTAGAAATTAATGAAACTTTCAAGAATTTTTATTCTGAATTGTATAAGTCAGAATCACAAAATTATAATGTCAAGATAGAAAGGTTTTTATCACAAATAACTCTTCCAAAATTGAATACGGAAGAACAGAAGGGATTAGATATGCCTTTTACATTAAAAGAGGTCGAAGAGGTTCTAGGATCATTTCAAAGTAATAAATCTCCAGAAGATGGTTTTCCAACTGAATTTTATAAAAAGTTTAAAGATTTATTAATTCCTCCTTTTATGGAGTTAATACATCAAGCGGAAAGAACGCATAAACTTCCAGAATCTTTTTCGACAGCTATTTTAATAGTATTGCCAAAAAAAAGAGCTCTTTTAAAGCCAACATCATATAGACCTATTTCTTTGTTAAACACTGATTATAAAATAATAGCAAAAATCTTATCTAACAGATTATCTAAATACTTAACAAATTTAATACATACGGATCAAACAGGATTTATTAAAAATAGACAATCGGCAGATGTTGTAACTCGGTTATTTAGTATAATTCATTTGGCTCAAAAGAGGGAGGAAATGAGTGTGGCAGTTGCTTTAGAGGCAGAAAAAGCATTTGATAGATTGGAATGGGATTTTTTTATTTAAGGTATTGGAAAAATATGGATTAGGAGTATCTTTTATAACCATATATATAAAACATTATAACAATCACAGCACGGAAACAGGCCATCTCGGCCCTCCTAGTCCGTGCCGAACTCTTAATTTCACCTAGTCCCACCTACCCGCACTCAGCCCATAACCCTCCACTCCTTTCCTGTCCATATACCTATCCAATTTTACCTTAAATGACACAACTGAACTGGCCTTTACTACTTCTACAGGAAACTCATTCCACACAGCTATCACTCTCTGAGTAAAGAAATACCCCCTCATGTTTTCCTTAAAATGGATTAAAACCTTAAATACTAATCCCAAAGCTAAAGTAGTGACAAATGGTCAAATTTCAACACCATTTCAGTTAACAAGGTCAACTAGGCAAGATTGTCCATTATCACCTGCTTTATTTGTGTTGGTGATAGAACCATTAGCTGAATTAATTAGAATGGACCCAGATATTAAGGGTTTCAGAGTTAACCAGGAAGAATACAAGATTAACTTATTTGCTGATGATGTTCTGCTTTATTTAACAAACCCATTGCACTCGTTGCGTAAATTATCCTCTAGATTAGAAGAATATGGGAAAATATCAGGTTACAAAATAAATTGGGATAAAAGTGAAATTTTACCTCTTACTAAAGGAGATTATAGTCAATGTCAATTAAGAACTCAATTTAGATGGCCAACAAACGGTACAAAATATTTAGGTATAAATTGATAATGATATAAAGAACTTATATAAATTAAATTACTTACCATTATTGAAAAAAATTCAAGAAGATCTTGATAAATGGATGATATTACCAATAACATTAGTAGGTAGAGAAAATACCGTAAAAATGAATATATTCCCTAGACTACAATACTTATTCCAATCTCTACCAATACAACTACCCCAGAAGTTTTTTCAAGAGTTAAATAAATATGTGAGGAAGTTTCTTTGGAAAGGTAAAATGTCAAGAATATCTTTGGAAAAATTGACATGGAAATTTGATCTAGGAGGGTTACAACTTCCAAATTTTAAGAATTATTATAAAGCAAATCAACTGAGATTTATTGCATCTTTTTTTGAGAAAGATAGACCGGTATGGATTAGAATAGAACTAGATAAAATAGGAGAAAATAGACCAGAAGATTTATATATAAATGGGAATCTAAATGGATACGGGAAAAGAAAGAAACTCCTATATTAAAACATTTGATTGACTTATGGAATAAGATAAATGTTGATGATGAGACAAAGAAATCTTTGTTAGCAAAGAGACTTTTAATTCAAAATAGACTTACTCCTTTTACAATGGATAATCAACTTTTATATAATTGGTTTCAAAAAGGGATTAGATATATAGGAGATTGTTTTGAAGGAGGTATATTAATGTCATTTGATCAATTAAAGAATAAATATAAAGTATCAAACAACAGTTTTATTGGAACAAATTATTGGAACACAACTTCCACATAATCCAATATTATTTTTATTAGACGATATTGAAGGGATAAAATCAAAACCCAAATTGAATAAGTATCAGAAAGAATTCATAAAAATTGCACTGGCAGTAGCCAAAAAGGCTATTGCAGTTACTTGGAAATCGGATTCATACTTAAGTATAGATCGTTGGAAGAATGAAATTTCCAGCTGTATTCCACTTGAAAAAATTACTTATAATTTAAGAGATAAATATGAAACATTTTTGAAAATTTGGCGCCCTTATTTACAAAAGACAGGATTAAATATATAGGTGCTCCGAATATAAAATAATTGGTTATTTGGGAAAAGAAATAAATATATATACTGAAGTTATTACAAACTCCGTGGAGCATGTGGGGATCTTCCAATATCCAGGCACTCTCTTTCTTTCTTTTTCTTTTTCTTTTCTTCTATAGGGATGTTAGGGGGGAGGGGCTAAGGGGAGGGGGGAAGGGTATATATTTTTTTCTTCCTGTAATCATTTGAAAACTCAATAAAAAAAGTTTTTTAAAAAAAAGGCTATTCTGGATTTAGTCTTGTGTAATGAACAGGATTTGATAAGCGATCTTGAAGTAAAGGAGCCATTAGGAGGTAGTGACCATAATATGCTAAGTTTTTATCTGCAATTTGAGAAGGATAAGGGCAGATCGGAGGTGTCAGTGTTGCAGTTGAACAAAGGAGACGATGGAGCCATGAGGGAGGAGGAGCTAGCCAAAGTTAACTAGATAGATAGCCTAGCAGAAAAGACAGCGGAACAGCAATGGCAGGTATTCTTGGGAATAATGCACAAGGTGCAAAATCAGTTCATCCCCCAGAGAAGGAAGGATTCAAAGGGGGGAAAGGGGCCACAGTGGTTGACAAAGGAAGTCAGAGATTGCATAGCATTAAAAAAAAGGAAGTATGACAGAGCTAAGGTGAGTGGGAGGACAGATGATTGGGAAATTTTTAAGGAACAACAGAACTTAACTAAAAAGGCAATACGGGGAGAAAAAATGAGGTACGAACTCAAGCTAGCCAGGAATATAAAGGAAGATAGCAAAAACTTTTTTAGGTATGTGAAGAGAAAGAAGATAGTTAAGAACAATGTTGGGCCCTTGAAGAATGAATTGGGTGAAATTGTTACGGGAAACAGAGAAATGGCAGAAGAATTTAATAAGTACTTTAGATCTGTCTTCACTGAGGAAGACACAAGCAATCTCCCAGATGTATGGATGGGCCAAGGACATAGGGTAACAGAGGAAATGAAACAGATTGACATTAGGAAGGAAACGGTGATCAGTAGACTGATGGGACTGAAGGCTGACAAATCCCCAGGTCCAGATGGTCTGCATCCTAGGGTACTAAAGGAGGTGGCTCTAGAAATTGCAGATGCATTGGTAATCATTTTCCAATGTTCCTTAGATTCAGGATCAGTTCCTGAGGATTGGAGAATGGCTAATGTAATCCCACTTTTTAAGAAAGGAGGGAGGGAGGAAACAGAGAACTATCGTCCGGTCAGCCTAACATCAGTAGTGGGGAAGATGCTAGAGTCCATTATTAAAGATGGAATAATGCCATATCTAGATAGCAGTGATAGGATTGGGCCGAGCCAGCATGGATTTACCAAGGGCAAATCATGCTTGACTAATCTATTGGAGTTTTTTGAGGATGTAACCAGGAAGTTAGACAAGTGAGATCCAGTGAATGTAGTGTACCTCGATTTTCAGAAGGCATTTGATAAGGTCCCACATAGGACATTGGTGGGTAAAATCAGAGCTCATGGCATTGGAGGGAAGATATTGACATGGATAGAAAACTGGTTGGCAGATAGAAAGCAAAGGGTAACGGTGAATGGGTGTTTCTCGGAATGGCAGGTGGTGACTAGTGGGGTGCCACAGGGCTCGGTATTGGGACCACAGCTGTTTACGATTTACATCAACGATTTAGTTGAAGGCATTGAGAATAACATCAGCAAGTTTGCTGATGATACTAAACTGGGTGGCAGTGTGACATGTGATGAAGATGTTAGGAGAATTCAGGGTGACTTGGATAGGCTGGGTGAGTGGGCAGATACTTGGCAGATGACGTTTAATGTGTGAGGTTATCCACATTAGGAGTAAGAACAGGAAGGCAGATTATTATCTGAATGGTGTAGAGTTGGGTAAGGGAGAAATACAAAGAGATCTCAGAGTCCTTGTTCATCAGTCACTGAAGGTGAATGAGCAAGTGCAGCAGGCAGTGAAGAAGGCTAATGGAACTTTGTTACAAGGGGAATTGAGTACAAGAGCAAGGAAATCCTTTTGCATTTGTACAGGGCCCTGGTGAGACCACACCTGGAGTATTGTGTACAGTTTTGGTCTCCAGGGTTAAGGAAGGACATCCTGGCTATAGAGGAAGTGCAGCGTAGATTCACAAGGTTAATTCCTGGGATGTCCGGACTGTCTTATGCAGAGAGGTTAGAGAGACTGGGCTTGTACACGATGGAATTAAGGAGATTGAGAGGGGATCTGATTGCAACATATAAGATTATTAAGGGATTGGACAAGATAGAGGCAGGAAATATGTTCCAGATGCTGGGAGAGTCCAGTACCAAAGGGCATGGTTTGAGAATAAGGGGTAGGTCATTTAGGACAGAATTAAGGAAAAACTTCTTCTCCCAGAGAGTTGTGGGGGTCTGGAATGCACTGCCTCGGAAGGCAGTGGAGGCAAATTCTCTGGATGCTTTCAAGAAGGAGCTAGATAGGTATCTTACGGATAAGGGAATCAAGAGATATGGGGACAAGGCAGGAACCGGGTATTGATCATGGATTATCAGCCATGATCTCAGAATGGCAGTGCAGGCTCAAAGGGCCCAATGGTCTACTTCTGCACCTATTGTCTATTGATTCCCACAGTTACTCAAGGAGAAAGAGAAGTAGGAAATCTTCAGAGACCCAGTGAGGAAATAGCCTGGCATCTCAGAGACAATACGTTCCAATCAATGTATCAACAAAAACACTGAAGTGAAAAACACTGTTCATGAAGGCTTAGTGGGGCCAGACTCCGGTGTATCCCTATGGATTGTGGGGATTTATGCTAGACCCATACTTGACACAGGTTAGAGAAAATCTGCAGATGCTGGAAATCCAAGCAACACACACTACATGCTGAGGAACTCAGCAGGCCAGGCAGCATTTCTGGAAAAAAGTACAGTTGATGTTTCAGGCCGAGAACCTTCAGCAGACTTGACACTAGTGTTTAGGTTACTCTGCCATACAGATCCTTCTACAAACAGTTTTTGACGCATTTACCATTGATGCCACTCAGTTCCCTAAAGCTCTGGGATCTTAGTTCTGATGACTACCCATATTATGGTTACTTGTCACTCAAGTTTTTGGAGGCAGACATGGGAGTAGCTGAGGTCCTTGATACATTAGTGTTGGTTTGTCAGAACCCAGTCAGCAAGGGTGAAGCTTCAATTCTTGTGGGAACAAATACTCCTATTGTGAGGAGGCTAGTGAGAGCCTGCAAGGAGGAAGTTGGAGAGAGCTTTCTGAAAACCTTGTCCATTCAAGAGATGGTTTGAGGAAGTGCATGACTGTCCTACGATGGTGACGAGCATAAAGGAGAAACTGTTTGATACACTCAGTCCAACCCGTAATGTTACAACCCTGGGGAAATAGCTAGAGTGATGGGAAACCCCAAAATTTCTCAGAAAGCCTGATGCTGAAGCCCACTTGGTGGATGCTCCAGAAGACCACGAAGAGGAGTCATCCTTACCTGCTGGGCTGGTGAGGCCCGGACTGAAGAAGCCATCAGTTGTACAGGTAAACAGAATGACAGTGATTGCCAGGAACACCTCGAAGAGGGAGGTCACCCTTAGGCGGAGAATGCCGATAGCACACCTTTTTCCGGTGACTACAATGTCTAGTTTTCCTGTGAAACAAGCAGGAAAGAAACCACCTCCTGGGAAGGGAAAATTGACAGCTAAGTCATTCAACTTTGGTGACTCCCCAGTACCTGGAGGTTGCAGAGGAGATTGAGAAAGAAGTCGTTGAAGTTCAAAGACGTCTTTTCTACTGACGAGTTTGATGTGCGTTGTTCCAAGAATATTTGCCATACCATCTGATTGACATAGGACACCCCTTTCAGAGAAAGGTCTTGGCAACTGGCACCCACCGAGGTGGAGAACATTTGGCAGCACCTGTGGAAGCTGCAGGAAGCTAGGATTATCAGTGAGTCCAGGAGTCACTATGTGTCCCCCATAGTGGTGGTGAGGAGAAAATGGTAAGGTACAAATGTGTGCTGACCATCAGACTCTGAACTGATGCACAGTCCCTAAGCAGTATACTGCTTTGAGAATCAAGGACACACTGGCCTGCCTGAGTGGAGCAAAGTGATTCATTGTGCTGGACCTGAGGAGTGGGTATTATCAGGTACCCATGAATGAGACTGACAAGGAGAAGACGACATTCATACGTCCACCTGGATTCTTTGTTTGAAAGGATTCCCCAGGGCGTATCAGGAGCCCCGCCTAATTTGCAGCTTGACATAGAGAAAGCTGTTGGGGATATGAACTTGCCCGAGGTGCTGGTGTATCTGGATGATCTCATAGTGTTCCACCCTGGAAGAGCATGAGGCAAGGCTACCGAAGGTGTGAGGATTAGAGTTAGGGATGCTGCCTGAGAAGCAACTTGGATCTGTTTCAATTTCCCACTGGAGCAACAAGTCCACAGCAGATGCAATTTCATTGGTTTTTCACTCAGCCCAGTTTTGCATCCTATCAATGTCCCGCTGTAACCTCTGACACCCCTCCAGACTATCCACAACACCCCCAACTTTTGTGTCATCAGCAAATTTACGAACCCATCCCTCCAATTCCTCAACCAAGTCCTTTATAAAAATCATGAAGAGAAGGGGGTTCTAGAACAGATCCGTGAGGCACACCACCTCCATGCAGAATGTGACCCATCTACAACCACTCTTTGCCTTCTGTGAGCAAGCCAATTCTGGATCCACAAAGCAAGGTCCCCTTGGATCCCATGCCTCCTTACTTTCTCAATAAGCCTTGCATGGGGTACCCTATCAAATGCCTTGCTGAAATCCACATACACTACATTCACTGCTCTACCTTCATCAATGTGTTTAGTCACATCCTCAAAAAATTCAATCAGGCTCGTAAGGCATGACCTGCCTTTGACAAACCCATGCTGACTATTCCTAATCATATTATGCCTTTTCAAATGCTCGTATATCCTACCCCTCAGGTTCTTTTCCATCAACTTACCAACCACTGAAGTAAGACTCACTGGTCTATAATTTCCTGGGCTATCCCTACTCCCTTTTTGAATAAGGGAACAACATCTGCAACCCTCCAATCCTCCTGAACCTCTATCTTGCATCTTTGATGATGCAAAGATCATTGCCAGAGGCTCAGCAATCTCCTCCCTCGCATCTCACAGTAGCCTGGGGTACATCTCATCCAGTCCTGAAGACTTATCCGACTTGATGCTTTCCAAAACTTCCAGCACATCCTCTTTCTTAATGTCTATATGCTCAAGTTTTTCAGTCCGCTGTAAGTCATCCCTACAATCGCCAAGTTCCTTTTCCATGGTGAATACTGAAGCAAAGTACTCATTAAATATCTCTGCTATCTCCTCTGGTTAAGTGATTATCTATATTGTGCCAGATTCGAGGTGAGGGCAGACAACAATCCATTGACTTATATCCTGACCTCAGCGAAATTGGGTGCAACAGGCCATCGTTGATTGGCAGCGTTGTCTACCTATGACTTCAGCCTGAAGTACTGGCCAGGGAGCTGGAACACTGATGTGAGTACACCGATATGCGCATGAAGGACTGGAAATGAACGGTGAGTGGGGGAGCGTTCCTGCACCTAGAAATGTGCCAGTTTTCCATCATGGGGAAGTCAGAGGCACGGTAAGGGCAGGATCGAGCAATGAATCATTTGGGAGCTTCTGGTTGTGCCATTCCACAAGTTTACTAAAACCTGACTGCTCTGAATACAAAGCAGTTGCCCGAGCTGAGTCCAGGAGAATTGGCTACTGCTCAGCAAGGTGACCCTTGTATAGGTGCCATTTTGTCAGCTGTTGCAAAAGGGGATATGGCCCAAGCTAAAAAGATGAAACACCCTGCCATATCCCTACTGCTGAGAGAATGGAAGAAACTGGAGCCGAGGAACCAGATTCTATATTGGGCCGTGTCTCCTTCAGACAGGCCCAGTTGGTTCTGCCAGAGAAGTATCAGAGTATTGTGTTGAAATCACTTCATGATGACTCAGGTCATTTGGGATTTGACAAGACCTATGGATTGGTCAGAGATTGGTTCTACTGGCTCCGAATGAAGCCTGAGGTATAAGAGGTATATTCAATGCATTTCGAAGAAGAAGGAGCCTATGAGGGCTGATCCTTTATCTCATTTGCAGAGTGTGGGGCCGCTTGATCTGATGTATATTGACTTCCTCTCCACAGAGCCGGATTCCAGCAACACCACAAATGTCTTGGTTATTACTGATCACTACACCAAATATGTTCAAACCTTCCCTACAAAGGATCAGATGATGTCCACTGTGACCAAAGTGTTATGGGAAAAGTATTTTGTTCATTATGGCCTTCCCAGATTGATACATAGCAACCAGGGAAGGGATCTTGAGAGTAGGCTCATACATGAGTTACTGAACGTGCTTGGAGTCGAGAAGTCCTGAACTATGCCTCATCATCTGCAGGGTAATTGCCAACTAGACATGCTCAGAACCCTGGATATCAGCAGGAAAAACAAATGGAGTCAGGATATTGGGCATCTGAACCACTACTACAACTCTACACAGAATGAAACTACAGGATACTCACCATATTATTTGATGTTTGAGCATGAAGCAAGATTGTCTGTTGACCTCTGTTTTGGGACTGGTGGGGAATATTTGCTACAGAAGACCTAATTTAACTTTGTGTCTGACATGAGCAGGGAATTGCAAAAGGCTTATGAACTAACAGAGGCCTCTGCTACCAAGCAAAATCAAGGAAATAAGAGAAGATATGATCAAAAGATTAGGTTCTCCCAAATGATGCCTGGAGACAGTTCTCATAAAGAATTTGGGGCTACCCGGAAAGCATAAGTTGGCTGACCACTGGGTGGCTATGCCTTATGTAGTAGAGAGTCAAATGCCAAACATGTCAGTTTTCTGGGCATGGACCTGTCAAGATTCTCCATTGGAACCACCTTCTACCTCTAGGACAAGAGGTACGTGTTGACCCAGAGCCTGACATGGACCCTACACCTAATAAGAGGACTCTGCAGCAATGTGAGAGAACAGATGGACAAGCAGTGGGAAGGCCTGGGAAGGATTTAACCATTGAATGATGTACGAACACAGAGAATGAGGAAATGGAGTGTGGTATATGCTATCCTATGCAAATTCCCCAATAATTGATGAAGTGATACCCAAACCTCTCCACAATGATGCGGATGAAATGAGGAGGACTAGCAATAGTCAGGCAGGCTTCCAGCTAGACAATGAAGGGAGACTGGGCTCTAAAGTAACTGGGAATGGAACTGAGCTCAGCCAAGTTACAGGGGAACCTTAGCTGCTGGAAGGCACAAGGAACAAACGGGGAGGCCCTCCACACAGACAGGAAAGATCCCAAGGAGTATCTGAAACTGAAGAAGTAGATGATAGGATAAAGAGGTCTCAAGAGTCAGGACACCCCCAGATAGGCTGGCCTATGTCACACCAGGGGAACAGAGTGTTGTGCCCATCTCCCTAGTGAGATATGTCACTACCATTTACAAATGTGACAAATTCCTTTCAAAATTGTGTTATTTTGGTGGGGGGAGAGTGTAATGCCTTGGTAACGGTTTTATTGCTAATGTTATACAGTATGTCATGTAATGATCTTTCTATGGAAGCAATATTTGGGTTTCTGTTAAAGATGAGGGATGCTTAGGAATGTGGGTCATCCAATCATGAGAGTGGAATGGCAGAAGATTCTACAGAATGCTGGGGGAACAGCTGTGACTGACACCGGAGCGGGGCTTTGTCTTTGTTCAGTGCGAGATGAAGAGAAGACGCTGGAGAGAATCGGTCATAGGATTCGATTCGGTGGGAAAACGTGATTCGATGGAGTCAAGGTGCAGAGGTCTACTGAGGATTGGTAAAGATGGCTTTTGGAAGATTTGAGCTTCAACCTGTGCACATTTGACTGTTTAATTATAATGGGTCCTTTTTGTTTTTTTTTTCTTTTCTTTACTAACTTTTCAGTTGACATTCATTAAAAATATACTTCTTTATAATTGTATGCATTGCACAATCTGCTATTTTATGCCACGGGCTATTGCAGAGCAGTAAATCACACAGCATTCACACAAACCAGGGTTTCACTGGGTGTGACATCCCAATCTCATGGATTTGGCGGGACCAAAGTCATATATACCCTAGACATATGAAGCCAGAGAAAGGTTGGTTTTCTCAGCACAGAGGCCAGTGGCTGTTAGTGAGTTAACAATCCACTTCTAGAGATGCCCAGTAAAAAGGGTGTAACCCTCAGGCTCACCCAGCTCGTGGTCGTCTAGGGGAAAACAGCCTTTGACCCCACCAAACTGAGAAATCACGTTTGTGTGGATGCTGTGTAATGTACCACCCAGTTACAAACCTGCAATGCAAAATATCAGACGGTACTCCATATGCAATGAAATGATTGAACTTTATGAATCAACCTGAATATAGGGTTAGGAATGAAAATTTTAAAAAAGGGCCCAATTCAAGAAAAAGTCAAAAGTGCACATTGGAGCTCACTCAGTTGTCATTCTTCCACCATCGATCTCCTCCTCCAAGCATTGTCAACCTTCAGACCCTCAGACCCCAGTCCACTCCATCCAGTGGTTTACCAGAACTCTCCACACGCGTCTTCCTTCTTCATCTCTCTTCGACAAATACCGCAAAACCTTCCTTCCAGATTCACAAGACAGAGCAACAATCTCTGATTGGCTAACATGTATACCACAGTCCTGTTACCTCCAGCCATAACCCAAACACTACTGCTATAGAGAAACCGTTACCTAAGCAGTGAACAGTACAGAGAGGCCATTACATTAGCCTTAGCAAGGGATTTCACAACCATTGAGCATATCTATATGAAATGCTGTCAAAGGGAAGCAGCATCATCATCAGGGATTTCCATCACCCAGGACATGCTCTCATCTTGCTGTTGCCATCAAGAAGGTGGTACATGCCTCCTACCACCAGGTTCAAGTACAGTTGCTACTCCTCAACCACCAGGCTCTTGAACCAAAGGGGATAGCTTTACTTGCCCCATCATTGAAATGTTCCCACAACCCATTGACTCACTTTCAAGTACTCTTCATCTCATGTTCTCAATATTTATTGCTTATTTTTTTCTTCTTTTTGTATTTATACAGTTTGTTGTCTTCTGCACTCTACTTGAATGCCATTGTTGGGATTCTGTCATTGACTCTGTCATTGAACTACAGACTTGTTGGGAACGCGCGCAAGAAAATAAATCTCAGGGATTTGTGGCGACATATATGCACTTTGATAATAAAATTCACTCTGAACTTCGAACAATATAAATGCATGCCAGTATTTCTGTATTTATGTCCATTTCATCTGCACTTCAACCTCTAACTTTATATTTTACTTCTTTACAATTGTTGAACATGGTGTGTTGGCACGATATGCAACAAAAACAAAGACAAATATACGGTAAATAAAATTGACCCTTGAGAGACTACTAGAACGAATAAGGTCGGATCAATGCTGCTAGCTGATTAGTGGGGCCAGATGGGAATGGGAATGGAAATACTACAGAAAGGGAAAAGAAATGGAGGTGGATGGCGAGTATGTGTGTGAGGAGAACATGGGGGTGTGGGGAGGGGGTTGTAGGTTTTGACTTAGGCAGCAGTCATCTCCAGAGGATGCCTGTCCTTTTATTTTTTCCCCATTCCTGACTTGCCTGTTCTCCGTGTTCTCCATCTCTCCCCCTTAAAAACACACACACACTCCCCACCTACCTAGATTTCTTCTGCTGTTGTTCATTGCTCCCATCTCCCTCCACCCACCTAGTTTCACCTGTCCATCATCCCCTCTCCACATGGTTCCACCCATCACCCATCACGCAGCAATATAGAAATATAGAAAACATATAGCACAATACAGGCCCTTCGGCTCACAAAGCTGAGTAAAAAAACTTACCCCTGACATCTCCTCTGTACCTTCTTCCAAGCACCATAAAACTGTGCCCTCTCGTGCTAGCCCATTCAGCCTTGGGAAAAGGCCTCTGATTATCCACACAATCAATGCCTTTCAATATCTTGTACACCTCTATCAGGTCAGCATAGATGTAGTGGGCTGAAAGGCCCATTCAATGCTGTACAACTCCTTGAATTAATACATTAACCATATACTCCTTGACTTACCATTTACAGACTGACATATCCGTAAGAAACACAAAAGGCTACATAGAAACTGGAGCCAAAACACAAAATGTTGGAGGAACTCAGCAGGTCAAGCAACATCAGTGAAGGCAATGGTCTGGTCAACGCTTCAGGTTGAATTCCTCAACTGAAACGTCAACTACCTCTTGCAGCCTGGCCTGTTGAGTTCATCCAGCAGTTTGTTCTTAATTTCCCATTGACTTCTTTCTTCATTCTGTGACGGGCAAGGAGAAATATTTTTCAAAACATCAGGGCACAAGTAACTTCAGGACAGTAACTCAACTAAGAAGTTAAGGATATCGAGGTGAAAAAAATGAGATTAGATGAGCTGCAGCGGCTCTAGGAATAACACTGGTAACATGACAATGAGATGCATTCACTCCATCTACATTCGAATACAAAAAATAAGTAGCATTCCTTGAAAAGGCCAACACTCCCAATAAAAGAAAAATAGTCACCTGTCTAAAGCAACACTTAACGTCATCATGATCTGAGCAAGAAGAAAATTGCAAGCTCATATTCACCCAACTAAAACGCTGTGGCAGAAAGAGTTCTCCATAAAAAGAAATATTGAAACGATTTACAAGGAATTCAAACAAAATTTATTCGATCAGGAAGTGAAGGTTTCAACGAAGCTGCAGTGTATGATGCAGGTTCCCGATTCCTGCGGAAAACTGACGATTAAAATGAAAATAGATGAAAACTTGGTTAAAGTTGTGTAGATTGTGATCTGGGGTCAGAAAATGGCGAAAGGACCTTTAAACAGATGGTTTCGTAGTTTGGGGTTGGCCGGGGAGAGGAGGGGAAAGAGAAAGGCCCAGTAGGTTTGGATGGGAGAGGTAGGTAGTAAGAGGTGAGAGGTAAAGAGGCAGGCCCGGGGTTGACGGACGAGGAGGTATATCGATCCCAGTCCACAGCCTTTAGCCCCTTCCCCCTTTGTTATAAACAGATTCCTTGAGCATTCCCGAGATTACGGTACTCACACAGCTGGCCAGAGAGCAGATACCCAGGCAAGCTCCCATTGCCGGCGACTCCCGGATTCCGGACGTTGACACGGAAAGATTCCTTCAACTCCTCTCTCTTCCGTTCAGCACTTTCCGTCAATTTCCGGCCACTCTTTCCTTACCTTCGGCACTTTCCGCCAAGTCCGACCGTGTCTCCTTACCTTCGGCACTTTCCGCCAAACTCCGGCCGTGTCTCCTTACCTTCGGTACTTTCCGCCGTCCGACCGTGTCTCCTTACCTTCGGCACTTTCCGCCAAACTCCGGCCGTGTCTCCTTACCTTCGGCACTTTCCGCCAAACTCCGGCCGCGTCTCCTTACATTCGGCACTTTCCGCCAAGTCCGACCGTGTCTCCTTACCTTCGGCACTTTCCGTCAATTTCCGGCCACTCTTTCCTTCGGCACTTTCCGCCAAACTCCGGCCGTGTCTCCTTACCTTCGGTACTTTCCACCAATCCGCCGTTTCCACTGTCGCTTGCCGGCTGTAAGGTTATAGTGGGGGTGATAGAACATGGATGGTGGGGTTTGCAGGAAGAACTGGATATATACCCTAATAGAGCCGCCTACAGTTATTACCTTTAAGAACTCCCCAGTCATGCACTGACAAATCTTGAACATTACGTAGAAAAATAAAGACGCAAGCTACAGAAGCTGGGATCTGGGGCAAAGCACAAAAGTCGAGAACAGGACCAATCAAGTGTGAGAGTGGAAAAGTGAGTATGGAACCGGAGGAGATAGCAGAAATACTTAATGAATACTTCAGTATTCACTACGGAAAAGGATCTTGGCAATTGTAGGGATGAAAAGCTTGTGCATATAGACATTAAGAAAACGGGTGTGCTAGAACTTTTGGAAAGCATCGACGGATAAGTCTCTGCGACCAAATGAGTTGTACCCCAGGGTACTGTGGGATGCGAGGGAGGAGATTGCTGAGCCTCTGGCAATGATCTTTGCATCATCAATGGGGACAGGAGAGGTTCCAGAGGATTGGAGGATTGCAGATGTTGTTCCCTTATTCAAGAAAGGCAGTAAATACCCAGGAAATTATAGACCAGTGAGTCTTACTTCAGTGGTTAGTAAGTTGATGGAAAAGATCCTGAGAGGCAGGATTTATGAGCATTTGGAAAGGCATAATATGATTAGGAATAGTCAGCATGACTTTGTCAAAAGCATTAGGGTTAGGGTTTAATACTGTAAATCTGTGACAAATAAATCAGTTCTAGTTGAAGTCCTGTGTTTCAGGTGTTTACTATCTCTGCCACATGCCTAATATACAGTAGAGAGTCCACTGGTCCCATCTGGTCCCTGTTCAAGTTCTGTTCTGCTTTTAAATCTTCCCTCTTGAGCCTGATAGAATTTTTTGAGGATGAGACTAAACACATTGATGAAGGTAGAGCAGTTGATGTAGTGTATATGGATTTCAGCAGAGCATTTGATAAGGTACCCCATGCAAGGCTTATTGAGAAAGGAAGGAGGCATGGGATCCAAGGGAACCTTGCTTTGTGGATCCAGAATTGGCTTGCTCGCAGAAGGCAAAGAGTGGCTGTAGATGGGTCATATTCTACATGGAGGTCGGTGACCAGCGGTGTGCCTCAGGGATCTGTTCTGGGACACCTTCTCTTTGTGATTTTTATAAAGGACCTGGTTGAGGAAATGGAAGGATGGGTTAGTAAATTTGCTGATGACACAAAGGTTGGAAGTGTTGTGGATAGTGTGGAAGGCTGTCAGAGGTTATAGCGGGACAACGATAGGATGCAAAACTGGGCTGAGAAATGGCAGATAGAGTTCAACCCAAATAAGTGCGAAGTGGTTCATTTTGGTAGACCAAATATGATGGCAGAATATAGTATTAATAGTAAGACTCTTGGCAGTGTGGAGGATCAGAGGGATCTTGTCCATAGAACACTCAAAGCTGCTGCACAGGTTGACTCTGTGGTTAAGGCGGCATACAGTGCATTGGCCTTCATGAACTGTGGGATTGAGTTTAAGAGCCGAGAGGTAATATTACAGCTATATAGGACCCTGGTCAGACCCCACTTGATGTACTGCGCTCTGTTCTGGTCACTTCACTACAGGAAGGATGTGAAAACTATAGAAGGGGTGCAGAGGAGATCTACAAGGATGTGGCCTGGATTGGAGAGCATGCTTTATGAGAATAGGTTGAGTGAACTGGGTCTTTTCTCCTTGGAGCGAAGGAGGATGAGAGGTGACCTGATAGAGGTGTATAAGATGATGAGAGGCATTGATCGTATGGATGATCAGTGGCCTTTTCTCAGCACTAAAATGGCTAACACAAGAGGGCACAGTTTTAAGGTGCTTGGAAGCAGGTAGAGAGGAGATGTCAGGGGTAAGTTTTTTACACAGAGAGGGTGAGTGTATGGAATGGGCTGCCAGCAACGGTGGTGAAGGCAGATACGATAGGGTCTTTTAAGAGACTCCTGGGTAGGTACATGGAGCTTAGAAAAAGAGAGGGCTATGGGTTACCCTAGCTAATTTCTAAAATAAGTACATGTTCGGCACAGCATTGTGGGCCAAAGGACCTGTACTGTGCTGTAGGTTTTCTATGTTTCTGTTTGGGAAGGGATTCGTTCAGTCACCTGAGTTCCTGAAGCACCAGCCAGTTCATGCAGGGGAATAGCCTTACACCTCTTCCAGGTGTGGGAAGGGTTTCATTCTGTTTACGCACCTTGAAAGACTCCAATGAGTTTGTAATAAGTAGAAACAACACTTCTGAAATATCAGCAATTTCATATCAGGGAGAACATAAGAGATAGGAGCAGGAGTAGGCCAATCGGCTCCTCAAACCTGCTCCGCCATTCAACAAGACCATGGCTGATCCAATCTTAACTCTAGTTATCATCGAATCCCACAAGGCAACAGTGCCAACCAACAGGGCACCATGCCGCCCATTTTATTTTATTATTCATCCCGCCCAAACCCATGTGATCACCCGGGAAAAAAAAAACGATTTGCCAATTGAGGAGAAAAAATCTGGAAAATTCCTCTCCGACCCATCCAGGCTATCGAAAACTGGCCCAGGAGATCACATGGCTGATCTAAACCTAGCCTCATGTCCACTTACCTGCTCGCTCACCGTATCCCCTAATGCCATTTTTATCCAGGAAAATGTCTATCTCCGTTTTGAATTTATTGAGTGTAGTAGCTTCCACAGCTCTCTGGGGCAGTAAGTTCCACAGCCCCACTACCCTCTGAGTGAAGAAATTTCTCCTCATCTCAGTCCTGGAACGGCATCCCCTTATTTTAAGATTATGCCCCCTAGTCCTAGTTTCACCCATCATTGGGAACATTCTCCCCGCATCCACCTGATCAAGCCCCTTCACAATCTTATATGTTTCAATAAGATCGCCTCTCATTCTTCGGAACTCCAATGAGTAGAGTCCCAATCTACTCAACCTCTCATCATACATCAACCCACCCATCCCCGGAATTAACCTAGTGAACCTTCTCTGCACTGCCTCGAGAGCCAGTATGTCCTTTCTTAAATATGGACACCAGAACTGCACGCAGTACTCCAGGTGTGGTCTCACCAATACCCGGTACAACTGCAGTAAGACCTCCCTGTTCTTATACTCCATACCCCTAGCAATAAAAGCCAGCATTCCATTGGCCTTTTTGACCACCTGCTGCACTTGCATACTAACTTTTTGTGTTTCCTGCACCAGGACCCCCAGATCCCTTTGCACAGAAGCACTTCCCAGTTTCTCTCCATTTAGATAATAACTTGCTCTATTATTTTTCCTGCCAAAGTGCAAGACCTCACACTTGTCAGTATTATATTTCATCTGCCAAATGCCTGCCCAATCACTCAGCCTATCTATGTCCCCCTGCAGGGTTTCAATGTCCTGCGCACTCATTACACTCCCTCCTATCTTTGTGTCATCAGCAAACTTCGATACGTTGCACTTAGTCCCTTTCTCCAAATTATTAATATAGATTGTAAAGAGTTGGGGTCCCAACACCGACCCCTGCGGAACACCACTAGTCACCAACTGCCAGTCTGAGAATAAACCATTTATCCCAACTCTCTGTTTTCTGTTAGAAAGCCAATCCTCCACCCATGCCAGAATATTATCCCCAATCCCATGATTTTTTACTTTAAGTAATAATCTTTGATGTGGCACCTTGTCAAATGCCTTTTGGAAGTCCAAATACACCACATCCACTGGTTCCCCTTTATCTACCCTATATGTTATGTCCTCAAAGAACTCCAACAAATTTGTCAAACGTGACTTCCCTTTTGTAAAGCCATGCTGACTTTGTCCTATTAAGCTATGTTTATCCAAATGCCCTGTTACTGTTTCCTTAATTATCGATTCCAACATTTTGCCAACCACAGATGTTAGGCTAACTGGCCTATAATTCCCAGCCTTCTGTCTATTGCCCTTTTTAAATAAAGGAGTTACATTAGCATTTTTCCAATCTACCGGGACCATTGCCGAGTCCAGCGATTTTTGAAAAATTATCACTAATGCATCCACAATCCCGACCACCACTTCCCTTAAGACCCTAGGATGCAAGCCATCCAGTCCAGGGGATTTATCCACCTTCAGTCCCATTAATTTATCAAGTAACATTTCCTTGGTGATTTGAATCATATTTAGCTTCTCTCCCCTTAGAGCCCCCTGTTTATCGAGTGTTGGGATATTTTGAGTGTCCTCTACTGTAAAAACTGATACAAAATATTTGTTCAGCGTTTCCGCCATCTCCATGTCCCCTACCATTAATTTCCCGGTCTCATTTTCTAGGGGACCAACATTTACTTTAGCCACCCTTTTTCTTTTTATGTAACTATAAAAACTCTTACTATCTGCTTTTATGTTTTTCGCCAATTTACTTTCATAATCTATCTTCCCCTTCTTAATCAATCTTTTTGTTATTTGCTGCTGATCTTTAAAAGTTCTCGATCTTCAATCTTCCCACTAGATTTAACTACCTTATATAACTTTCTTTTTAGTCGTATACTTTGCTTTATTTCTTTACTTAGCCACGGATAACTATTTTTTCTTTTACACCCTTTTTTCTTCAGTGGAATATATTTTTCTTGATAGTTGTAAAATAACTTCTTAAATATACACCACTGATCAAGTACCGATCTACCCTTTAATCTATTTTCCCAATCCATCTTAAGCAATTCCGCTCTCATACCATCATAGTCTCCTTTATTTAAGCTCAGTACGCTTGTTTGAGATCCAACCCTCTCATCCTCTAATTGAATATGGAATTCGACCATGTTATGGTCACTCATTCTAAGGGGATCCTTCACTAGGACATTTTTTATTAGTCCTGTCTCATTACACAGGACCAGATCTAAGACTGCTTGCCCCCTTGTCGGCTCAGTAACATATTGTTCAAGGAACCCATCCCGAATACACTCAATAAACTCTTCTTCAAGGCTGCCGTGTCCAACTTAATTTGTCCAGTCAATATGAAAGTTAAAATCCCCCATAATTATAGCTGTTCCCTTATTACAAGCCCCAACTATTTCCTGATTTATGCTCCGACCAACTGAGTTTCAGCTGTTTGGAGGCCTATAGACTACTCCCACCACTGCTTTTTTCCCTTTACTATTTCTTATTTCTACCCAAATTGTTTCATTATCCTGATCCTTTGAGCCAATATTATTTCGCTTTATTGCAGTGATTTCTTGCTTTATTAACATAGCCACCCCACCCCTTCTTGCCTGTCTCTCCTAATTGTCGAATACCCTTGTATGTTTAATTCCCAGTTCTGGTCATCCTGCAGCCATGTTTCCGTAATTGCCACAATATCATAACCATACATAATTATTTGTACCGTCAACTCATCAATTTTTTTCCTAATACTACGTGCATTCAAATAAAGGACTTCCAAATATGTTTGACACTTATTTCCTACCTTTTCCTTTTGTACAACTTTACGCTTATCTCCGTACATTCTTTCCCCTCCTGACACACTCTGTCTTTTTATTCCTCCACTTTTACCTACATCCATTACCTTCTCCATTGTCTTTTTAATTATTTGCTCTCTAGAATCCTCCTCCCCCCCACTAGTTAGTTTAAAGACCTCTCTGCAGCCCTAGTTATATGATTCGCCAGGACACTAACCCCAGCCCGTTTCAGGTGAAGCCCGTCCCTCCGGAACAGTTCTCTCCTGTCCCAGTACTGGTGCCAGTGTCCCAAGAAGCAAAACCCACTTCTCCCACACCAGTCTTTGAGCCACGCGTTTAACTCCCTAATTTTATTTAACCTAGCCAAATTTGCTCGAGAAAGTTCAAATAAGCTGCATGTTAAATTTTTCACAGTCTTGGTAACTGTATCTAGTTGCAAGTTCACAAGGGATTATTGATGTCAGATTCTGCAGTTATTACAGCTGTTCATCACATCCAGAACAGAACTCTGGTTACTAAGCATTGGAGTGGTTTGTTCATGCTGATGTTATCCTTATATTAGACTGCTGTTTAATACTGTAAATCTGTGACAAATAAATCAGTTCTAGTTGAAGTCCTGTGTTTCAGGTGTTTACTATCTCTGCCACATGCATAATATACAGTAGAGAGTCCACTGGTCCCATCTGGTCCCTGTTCAAGTTTCTGTACCATGTCAGTGCTTTTAAATCCATCCCTGCTGTTCAACCCTTGTTCTCCCTGTGATGACAGGTTGCAACTGGTCACTAATCTGTGGGTGAAGAGTTTTACCTTGAATTTCCTCTATGACTTTCTGCAGACTGCAGAAGATGAGCTCACTGTTTATTTGTCCCAAATATTCCACATTGCTCAGGGCTTTGGGCCTAGGAAGAATATTATGGGTCAAGGAAACTCCTTCTTCCTGCTCTTTTCAATGTTTTGGGTCATTTTCACTGATTTTAAAGAGCTGTACCTGACTCAGCTGGGTTATAAGGGATTCAGAGATTAAGGGAGCTAGGGCTTTACTCTTTGGAGAGAAGGAGGATGAGAGGAGACATGATAGAGGTGTACAAGATATTAAGAGGAAAAGACAGAGTGGACAGCCAGTGCCTCTTCCCCAGGGCACCACTGCTCAATACAAGAGGACATGGCTTTAAGTTAAGGGGAGGGAAGTTCAAGGGGGATATTAGAGGAAGGTTTTTCACTCAGAGAGTGGTTGGTGTGTGGAATGCACTGCCTGAGTCAGTGGTGGAGGCAGACACACGAGTGAAGTTTAAGAGACTACTAGACAAGTATACGGAGGAATTTAAGGTGGGGGGGGGGTTATATGTGAGGCAGGGTTTGAAGGTCAGCACAACATTGTGGGCCAAAGGGCCTATAATGTGATGTGCTGTACTATTCTAGAACTCTCCTCTAAAGTAGGAGAGCAGAATGGACAGCCATTTGGTAAATTTTCAGTGGAGCAGGGTTATAAACCAAAGAGGGGCCAGCACTAGGCAGAAATTTGAGGCTCAAGAAAGTGGTGTGGGGATGAGTTTACGGGGAAGGAAAGGGAGCAAAGCAGAAGGATGTGGCTACAAATGAAAGATCAGCAACAATTGGAAAGTAATTGAAAAACTGGTTGTTTTATTTTTGCAAAATGCTGGAGAAACTTAGCAGGTCATGCAGCATCCAGTAACTTGTGAAGGGTTTCAACCTGAAGCCTTGGCTGTTTATCTGCAGATGCTGCATGACCTGCTTAATTTCTCCAGCATTTTGCATGTGTATTCCTCTATATTTTGAGTATCTTCAGCATCTCTTGTTTTTGTGTCATACCTGCACTTGCAAATGTATTGGACTTTAGGGTTAGGGTTAGGGTTAGGGTTAGGGTTAGGTTTTTTGTACTGTATCAGAACTGGAGTAACAAATATTTTTCTCCTTTACACTTGTGTATGGGAAATGACAATAAACAATCTTGAATGTTGGTTAAGGTGGATATGGAGAAAATGTTTCCTATGGTGGGGGTATCCAGAACTGGAGGGCACAGTTTCAAAATTGAGAGGCAAGCTTTTAGAACAGAGGTAAGGAGGATTTATTTTTAGGCAGAGAGCATTGAATCTGTGGAATGCTGTGCCACAGACTGCAGTGGAGGCCAAGTCCGTAGCTTTATTTAAAACGGAAGTTGATCGTTTTTTGACTGGTCAGGGCATCAAAGGATATGGCGAGAATCCGGGATCAGCCATGATGGAAAGGCGGACCGGGCTCGATGATCTGAATGGCCTAATTCTGCTCTGATGTCTTATGGTCTAATGTACTAGTTTTTGCATATTGGCCTCAGAAGAACTATGTTTCTTTTAGATGCAGACACACATATGGTGGAATGACTATAAAGATAAAATGGCACCTTGCTTACCCAGAAATCTTCGCAAATCAGAACTCGCCGTCGGGAACCCACAGAACAAGTGCGCAGACGCCGAAGGTCAGAGATCGCGCATGCGCTCAGTGGACAAAAGGCTCTGGAGGATCGTAGGAGGTACGAGTGGGCATCTGGGTGGGGTTCATCAGCATCCGCGGCCGCACCCTGACTGACGGACAACTGCTACAGGTTCTGGACAGACCCCGCGGCTCTTAGTCCAATGAGTTTTCTCCTGAGTAGCGATGTTGGTGGCGCCATTTCAGTAGCGCATGCGCATCGTTGGGGCCGCGGCAGATGAGTCGGGCACTGAACAACACACACAATACTGGATAACTCAGCAGGGCAGACAGCATCTGTGGAAAAGAGTAAACAGTCGACGTTTCGGGCCAAGACTGGAAAAAAAGGTGAGGAGGGGAGGGTAGGAAGAAGTGCTAGGTGATAGGTGAAACCGGGAGAGGGAGTGAAGTAAAGAGCTGGGAAGTTGATTGGTGAAAGAGATAAAGGGCTGGAGTAGGGGGGGGGGGGGGACTCTCAGGAGAGGGTAGAAGACCATGGGAAAAAGAGAAGAGGGAGGAGCACCAGGGAGAGGTGATGGGCAGGTAAGGAGAGAGGGAGGAAACGGTGAAGGAGCGGGGAGGGGCAATTACCAGAAGTCTGAGAGATCAATGTTTATGCCATCAGGTTGGAGGCTACCCAGACAGAATATAAGGCGCTGCTCCTCCAACATGAGTGTAGAGTGCCAACATCGTGGCAGTAGAGGAGGTCATGGCCTGACATGTCAGAATCGAAATGAGTGGCCACTAGGAAACCCTGCTTTTTCCGGCAAATAGAGTGCAGGTACTCCCAACCTATGTTGGGTCTCACCAATATACAGGAGGCCATACTGGGAGCACCAGATACAATTGGTGACCCTAACAGACAGAGGTGAAGTGTCACCTCACCTGGAAAGACCTGTCAGTCCATGGCCTCCTCTACTGCTGCAATGAAGCCAAACTCAGATTAGAGGAGCAACACCTTGTCTGGGTAGCCTCTAACTTGATGGCATGAATATCAGTTTCTCAAATTTACAGTATTCCCCATTCCACAATTCTCATTTCCCTCTCTCAACTTGTCTCCTTACCTGCCCATCACCTCTGGTGCTCCTTTTCCTTCCCTCTTCTACCCTGTCTTATCAAATTTCCCCTTCCCCAGCTCTTATCTCATTCACCAATTAACTTCCCAGTTCTTTACTCCCCCCCCCCCCCCTCAGTTTCACCTACCACCTTGTTACTTCTTCCTCCCCTTCCTCTACATTATTGGTCAGACCTCTTTTGTTTTCTCTATTCCTGATGAAGGGTCTAGGTCCAAAAAGTTGACAGCTTACTCTTTTCCATAGATGCTACCTGGCCCACTGAGTTCCTCCAGCATTTTGTGTGTGTTGCTGAGATTTCTAGCATTTACAGACTTTCTTGTGTTTGTACTACAGCATTGAAACGGACTCTTTGGACTATCTGGTATATGCAGAACTATTATTCTGCCGAATCCCATTTACTTGCATCGGACCATAGGCTTGCATGCCACTCTTGTCCATGTACCTATCCAAATTTCACTTAAATGGTGAAATTGAAATTGTATCCACCACACGTGGAAGCTCATTCCACACTCTCACCACAAGGTGAAGGCATCCCCCTTCATGTTCCCTTTAAAGCATTTCACCTTTCACCCTTAACACTTGAACCCTAGTTGTAGTCTCATTCAACCTCGGTGGAAAAAGCTTGCTTGCATTTACCATACATAATTTTGTAGACCTCTATCAAATGTCCCTTCAACCTTCTCCATTCTAAGGAATAAAGTCCTAACCTATTCAACCTTTCCCTATAACACAAGTCTTCAAATCCCAGCAACATCCGTGCAAATTTTTTCTACACCCTGTGACATAGGAGCTGAATTAGTCCATTTAGCCCATCAAGTCTGCTCTGTCATTTCATCATGGCTGATCATGGATTCCACTCAACCCCATAGATCTACCTTCTCACCATATACTTTGATGCCCCTACCAATCAGGAAACTATCAACTTCTGCTTTAAATATACCCATGGCCTTGGTCTCCTCCACAGTCTGTGGCAGAGCATTCACAGATTCTCTACTCTCTGGCTAATAAAAATTCTCCTTACCTCAGTTCTAACAGGTCGCCCTCTGTGCCCTCTAGTTCTGGGTGCCCCCACCATAAGAAACCATAATGCAAATGTCACTCCACTCGTAAGAAAGGAGGAAGGTAGCAGAAAGAAAAATGGGAAGACATTGGAGCCAATTGTTAAGGATGAGACAATGGAGTACTTGGTGACACAGGACAAGATAAGACAAAGTTAACATGGTTTCCTTAAGGGAAAATCTTCCCTGATTAACCTGTTGTTATTCTTGGAGGAGACTACACGTAGGATTGAGGGGATGCAATGGATGTTGTGTATTCGGACTTTCAGAAAGCTTTTGTCAAGATGTCACACATTAGGCTGTTTACTAAGTTATGTGGCTATGGTATTACAGGATAGCTACTGGTATGGTTGGAGCTTTGGCTATTTGATAGGAGGCAGCAGGTGGAAAATAAAAGGATCCTTTTCTGTTTGGCTGCCAGAGACTAGTGGTGTTCCGTAGAGGTCAGTGTTGTATTTCAGTGATTTAGATGATGGAATAGATGGCTTTGTTGCCAAGTTTGCAGACAATACGAAGATTGGTGGAGGGGCAGGTAGTGTTGAGGTAGTGCTAGGCTGCAGAAGGACTTAGATTAGGAGAATGGGCAAGAGAGTGGCAAATGGTCATGCATAGAAATAAATGTGCAGATTATTTTCTAAACTGGGAGAAAATCTAAATATCTGAGAAACAAAGGGACTTGGGAGTCCTTGTGCACAACACCCTAAAGGTTAACTTGCAGGTAGAGCCAGTGGTGAGGAAGGCAAATGCAATGTTAGCATTCATTTCAAGAGGTCTAGAATTTAAGAGCAGAGATGTGATGCTGAGGCTTATAAGGCAGTAATGAGACCTCATCTTGAGTATTGTGAACAGTTTTGGGTTCCTCATTTAAGAAATGGTTTTCTGGCATTCGAAATGGTTCAGAGGAAGGCCACAAGGATGATTCTGGGAATGAAAGGGTTATCATATGAGGAATGTTTGATAGCTGTGTGTCTGTACTCACTGGAATTTAGAAGGAATTGGGGGGGGGGGGGTCTCTTTGAAACCTTTCAAATGTTGAAGGGCCAAGGTACAGTAGATGTGGAAAGGATGTTTCCCATGCTGGGGAAGTCACGGACAAGAGGGCAAAGCCTCAGGATACAGGGGTGTCTATTTAAAACAGAAATGCAGAGAAATTTCTATAGCCGGGGGTAGTGAATTTGTGGAATTTATTGCCAGAGGCAACTTTAGAGACCATGTCATTGGGGGTATTTAAGGCAAACCTTGATAGTTTCTTGATTGGATACAACATCAGTTTTGCAGAGAAGGATGGGGAGTAGGGCTGCGGAGGGGAAAATAGGAACAGATGTGACTGAATGATCAAATGGTCTAATTCTGCTCCTACGTCATATGGTCTTATATGCAATATCCTCTCTACCTCCATCTTATCTACTCCTTTCAACATTCTTCTAAATTCCAGTGAGTACTGGCCCAAAGCTGCCAAAAGCTCCTCATATGTTAACCCCTTGCAGGAAGGAAAGGTTCAGGTTTTTGGATAATTGGTCTTTGTTCCAGGGACATTGGGATCTGTTTCGAAGGGACGGTCTACATCTGAACCGGAGGGGTACTAACATTCTTGCAGAAATGTTTGCCAGTGCTGCTCGGGGTGGGGAGAGGTTTAAACTAGATGTGCAGGGGGCAGGGTTCCAGATCCAGAGGGTTGGTCAGAAGGAGCATGGGGTTAAATGTGTAGAAGGTTTGGGTGATCTTGAGGTCATCAAAATTCAAGGTGCATTTAGCCCGATGGAAGTTCAAGGAGCTGGGTTAGGTACAATAGACAGTGTTTTAAGCAAAGAGAGGAGGAATGGGCTAAGAATTCTATACTTGAATGCGCATAGTGTCAGAAATAAGACAGATGAGCTTGAAGCTCAGATGAAAATGGGGAACTACGATATTGTTGGGATAACGGAGACATGGCTGCAAGGGGATCAGGCCTGGGAATTGAGTGTACCAGGGTATACGTGCTATCGTAGAGACAGAAATATGGGAAGAGGGGGTGGGGTGGTCCTGTTGGTGAGGAATGAGATTCAGTCCTTAGCAAGGGGTGACTTAGGAACAGGGGAAGTAGAGTCTGTGTGAATTGAGCTGAGGAACAGTAAGGGTAAAAAGACCCTAATGGGTGTTGTGTACAGGCCCCCAAACAGTAGAGTGGATATTGGGTACAAGTTGATTAGGGAGTTGACATTGGCATGTGCTAAAGGTAATGCAGTCGTTACGGGAGATTTCAACATGCAGGTGAACTGGGAGAATCAGGTAGGTGCTGGACCCCAGGACAGGGAGTTTGTGGAGTGTCTAAGGGATGTATTTTTGGAACAGCTTGTGCTTGAGCCAACCAGGAACGAGGCTATTTTGGACTTGGTGATGTGATATGAACAGGAATTGATAAGTGATCTTGAAGTAAAGGAGCCATTAGGAAGTAGTGATCATAACATGATAAGTTTTTATCTACAATTTGAGAGGGATAAGGGCAGATCAGAGGTGTCAGTGTTGCAATTAAATAAAGGAGACTATAGAGCCATGAGGGAAGACCTGGCCAAAGTTAAATGGGCGGATGCCCTGGCAGGAAAGACAGTGGATCAGCAGTGGCAGATATTCTTGGGGATAATACAAAAGATGCAAAAGCAGTTCATTCCAATGAGAAGGAAGGATTCAAAGAGGGGGAAGGGGCCACCGTGGTTGACAAAGGAAGTCAGAGATTGTATAGCATTAAAGAAAAAGAAGTATGATGAGTGGGAATACAGATGATTGGGAAAGTTTTAAGGAACAGGAGATCTTAACTAAAAAAGCAATACGGAGAGAAAAAATCAGGTATGAGCTCAGTCTAGCCAGGAATATAAAAGGGGATAGCAAAAGCTTTTTTAGCTATGTGAAGAGAAAGAAGATAGTTAAGAACAATGTTGGCCCCTTGAAGAATGAATTGGGAGAAATTGTTATGGGAAACAGGGAAATGGCAACAGAATTTAATGCGTACTTTAGATCTGTCTTCACCAGGGAGGACACAAGCAATCTCCCAGATGTATGGATGGGCCAGGGTCATAAGATATCAGAGGAATTGAGACAGATTGACATTAGGAAAGAAACTGTGATGAGTAGACTGGTAGGACTGAAGGCTAATAAATCCCCGGGTCCAGATGGTCTGCATCCGAGGGTTCTAAAAGAGGCGGCTCAGGAAATTGCGGATGCATTGGTAATCATTGAGAGTGGCTAATGTTATCCCACTTTTCAAGAAGGGAGGGAAGGAGAAAACGGAGAACTATCGCCCTGTTAGCCTAACGTCATTCGTGGGGAAGATGCTTGAGTCCATTATTAAAGATGAAATAGTGGCACATCTTGATGGCAGTAATAGGATTAGGCTGAGCCAGCATGGATTTACCAAGGGCAAATCATGCTTGACTAATCTTGGAGTTTTTTGAGGGTGTAACAAGGATGTTAGACGAGGGTAAGCCAGTGGATGTTGTGTACCTAGATTTTCAGAAGGCATTCGATAAGGTGCCACATAGGAGATTGGTGAGTAAAATCAGAGCTCATGGCATTGGGGGCAGGGTTTCAACATGGATAGAAAACTGGTTGGCAGATAGAAAGCAAAGGGTAGCAGTGAATGGGTGTTTCTCGGACTGGCTGGAGGTGACTAGTGGGGTACCACAGGGCTCTGTATTGGGACCACAGCTCTTTACGATTTATGTCAACGATTTAGATGAGGGCATTGAAAACTATATCAGCAAGTTTGCTGACGATACTAAACTGGGTGGCAGTGTGACATGCGAAGAGGACGTTAGGAGAATACAGGGAGACTTGGATAGGCTGGGTGAGTGGGCAGATACTTGGCTGATGTCATTCAATGTGAATAAATGTGAAATTATCCACTTTGGAAGCAGGAACAAGAGGGCAGAGTATTGTCTGAACGGTGTAGAGTTAGGTAAGGGCGAAATGCAAAGAGACCTAGGAGTCCTAGTTCATCAGTCAATGAAGGTGAATGAGCAAGTGCAACAGGCAGTGAAGAGGGCAAATGGAAT
Organism: Hypanus sabinus; assembly: GCF_030144855.1. Classification (NCBI taxonomy): domain Eukaryota; kingdom Metazoa; phylum Chordata; class Chondrichthyes; order Myliobatiformes; family Dasyatidae; genus Hypanus; species Hypanus sabinus. Next base: position 41,588,850 of record NC_082735.1, read on the forward strand.
GTTGGCCTTTATTACAAGGGGAATTGAGTACAAGAGCAAGGATGTCCTTTTGCATTTGTACAAGGCCCTGGTGAGACCACACCTGGAATATTGTGTACAGTTTTGGTCTCCAGGTTTAAGGAAGGACATTCTGGCAATTGAGGAAGTGCAGCGTAGATTCACTAGGTTGATTCCTGGGATGGCAGGGCTGTCTTACGCAGAGAGATTGGAAAGATTGGGCTTGTACACGCTGGAATTGAGGAGATTGAGAGGGGATCTGATTGAAATGTTTAAGATAATTAAAGGATTTGATAGGATTGAGGCAGGAAATATGTTCCAGATGTTGGGAGAGTCCAGTACCAGAGGGCATGGATTGAGAATAAGAGGTCAGTCTTCTCCCGGAGAGTTGTGGAGGTGTGGAATGCACTGCCTCGGAAGACGGTGGAGGCCAATTCTCTGGATGCTTTCAAGAAGGAGCAAGATAGATATCTGATGGATAGGGGAATCAAGGGATATGGGGACAAGGCAGGGACTGGGTATTGATAGTGAATGATCAGCCATGATCTCAGAATGGCGGTGCAGACTCGAGGGGCCGAATGGTCTACCTCTGCACCTATTGTCTATTGTCTTCATTCCTGGAATCATCCTCGTGAATCTCCTCTGGACTCTCTCCAATGACAAAACATCCTTTCTGAGATATGGGGCCCAAAACTGTTGACAATACTCTTAAGTGCAGCCTGACTAGTGCCTTATAAAGCCTCAACATTATCTCCTTGAAATAATGCCAACATTGCACTTACCTTCTTTACCAGACCCCCAACCTGTAAATTAACCTTCTGGGAGTCTTGCACAAGGACTCCTAAGCTCCTCTGCACCTCTGATGTTTGAACTTTCTCCCCATTTAGATAATAGTCTGCACTATTGTTCCTTTTACCCTTTTACCAAAATGCATTATCATACATTTCCCAACACTGTACCATCTGCCACTTTTTTAACCACTCTTCCATTTTGTCTGTCCTGCTGTAATCGCATTGCTTCCTTAGCATTACCTACCCCTCCACCTGTCTTCGTATCATCTACAGACTTTGCCACAAAGCCATCAATTCCATTATCTAAATCATTGACAAACAATGTGAAAAGCAGTGGTCCTAAAACGCATCCCTGAGAAGCACCACTAGTCACTGGCAGCCAACTAGAAAAAGCCCTTTTTATTCCCACTCGCTGCCTCCTGCCTGTCAGCTACTCCACTATCCATACCAGTATCTTTCCTGTAATGCCATAGGATTTTAACTGGTTAAGCAGCCTCATGTGACACCTTATCAAACATATTCTGGAAGTCCAAGTAAGTGACATCCACTACCTCTCCTTTGTCCATCCTGCTTGTTACTTCCTTGAAGAACTCTAACAGATTTGTCAGGGAAGATTTCCCTTTGCAGAAATCATGCTGACTTTGACTTATTTTATCATTAGTCTCCGAGTACCTTGAAACCTCATCCTTAATAATAGACTGTAACACTTTCCCAACCATTGTGGTTAGGCTAACTGGCCTATAATTTCCTTTCTTTTGCTTTCCTCCCTTCTTCAAGAGTGGATTGACATTTGCAATTTTCCAGTCCTCCAGGATCGTGCCAGAATCAAGTGATTCTTGAAAGATCATGACCAGTCATCAGTTACCTCTTCAGCAACCTCTCTGAAAACTTTGGGATGTAGTCCGCCTGGTCGAGGTGATTTATCCACCTTAAGACCTTGGAGTTTGCTTAGCCCTTTTTCCTTTGTAATAGCAATGGCACACACTTCTGCTCCCTGACACACTGCTAATGTCTTAAACAGTGAAGAATGATGCACAGAACTGTTAAGTTCATCTGCCATTTCTTTGTCCTTCATTACTACTGTTACGAAATTCCCGTAACTGGATCACTTACCAGCAAAGATAGAGAGTTCCGTTGAAGTCTGATGGTACAATTTTTAAAAGTCTTTATTTATAAAGGGGCACAAAAATAAGATTAATACAGACATTCAGATAATATACGTCGTCAATGCTCAATCTAAAAACGCAGGTATAATAATAATCATCAAATAAGCAATAGCTCTATCGTTTGTCTAGGGGATATTGTATTGTCCGATGGAAAGATAAAAGTCACTGTCCTTTCAAGCTGCAGCACTTTGGGTTTAAGAGAGACGGTTTTAAACTTGCCCTGGTCTTTTATGAGGCCAATCAGTTGAGTCGGGGGAGTTAGTTCCCCATTGTTAGTTCCAAGTCGTTTTCCATGGTACCAGCCACCAGCCCCCAGGCAAGGGAACTGAATGCACATGGCTTCCTTCAAATGGCTTCTCGCTATTACGGGATCGCTAGTGTTTCTTCTGGTGCATCTGAGGGGCTGTGCCTACAGCCCTTCTTTTATCTTAACTCGCAGGGTAGTAGATGTCAATCAGGTTGGGGTGATGCAATCTCTCTCTCAACCAGCCCACTTTGCCCGAGGGCTTGCACGTAGCATAGTCCCCAATCCACAAACGTTGTCTCCAGGAGACAATGGCCATATCTCTCTCTTATTTCCTGGGTCCTCTGACCCAACCCAATAATGCTCTTGCAATTCTCACAAAGGAGGGGGCTACCCTGCACCCTTCGGCCCCTCAGAGCTGTGGTACATTCATAACACCCCCTTTCTTCAAAGCATTTTCACCAGCGGTGAAAACGAAGTAGTACAGAGTCTTACAGGGTTTTAGAATCTAACACAATACAAAAGTTTTTTTTCTACAGAGTTATACAGTGATACATTCAATTCAGCATCCAAACGGTTAACGATTACAGTGGCATTTCCTTTAATATTTTAACATCTTGTACCTTGCTAAAGTCTTGTAGCATCAGACTTCAACTTAATAACCACCTATTTTTTTTCAGCAACAAAACTAAGGAGTTGTGATCTTAGCTTACGCGCATCTACAAAAGTTTATGTGATTACTAATCTTTTCGGTTGTTTTCAACTTAACAGGCAGGCTTCCAAGGGGGTTGACTTTATTATTCACAGGCTTTGGCAAAATCCCGTACAATCTGCTTTGCTATTTAAAATGGCATCCCCATTAACCGTCGCCTCTTTTCCAGTGAGTTCCCACGTGGGGAACTTGAGTAATCTGGCGAGGTAAACTCCCGCCCGCCTTTTTCATAGGGGTTATTTTATCAACACCGTGTCCCAAACTTAGACCATTTCCACCCAATTCTTTAATTTTACACAGGTGGCTAGCCCTCTCGTCAGGACCCTTCAGGCTATTGGTTTTTAATTCGAACTCTTTGTTCAAGCAGCATTTCGAATTCAGCCTCTTCACACCACTTCCTGGCATAACAATAGTGTGGGGGGCCCCGCTATCTCCCGGCTTACTCTGTAAGCGATCTGCCGGGTTTAAAATTTCTTCATTCGACTTGAGAACTACAGACTTTCCGTTTCCTTCAATAATAATATTTATCTCCCCATTTTTGAGCTCTGCATTAAGTTTGAACACACCTTCGAGCACAAACACCTGGGAACCCTCACTTCCCACTGTTACCAAGGTTAACCCTTTTTTCACTGAACCAAGTCTATCTGACCCACAAGGACGGCCGTCCCGTTCCACTGAATCAAATACCTCAGACTTTTTCTGAGCTCCGTTACTAGGTTCAGTACCACGTGCATCCCCATCTTGGACACACTCAAACGGGACATTGGCCTCTTCCAGGCTTTCAATACTTGTACCCTTTTCAAATTCTAAGTTCCCCCGATCCTCCCAGGTACTCTCTGGGCAACTCCCTTCCGGAGTAAACTCAACCCCGCGGGCTGAAACAACCTCATCTGCCAACCCAGCAGACTTCAAATACATCTGGATCTCCTCCGGAACACAACCTTTAAATTCCTCAATCAAAATTAACTCCCTGAGATGCCCATAATCCTCATCCACTATTTCTGTGGTGCATCAACGGTCCAAGAGCACACCCTTCTCATGGGCAAACTCGGTTTACGTCTGATTCCACCCCTTCCGTAAATTTCTGAACTTTTGTCTATATGCTTCAGGTACTATCTTGTAACCCCGGAGAATGGCTGCCTTTACTTTGTCATAACTCTCCTCCTCCATGGACAAGGCCGCATATTCCCGCTGTGCCTTCCCTTTTAACACACTTTGTAACAACGCCACCCACTGTGCTCTGGGCCACTCCTGATTCACTGCCACCTTTTCAAAAAGCAAGGAATAACTATCAACATCCGTCTCCTCGAACGGGGGTACTAACCTCAACGCCCGACTAACATCAAACCGCTCCTCTCGGTCTGACCCCTGACCGCGTTGCTCTTGCTTTAACTTTTCCATCTCCAAGTCATGTTTCCACTGTCTCTCTGCCTCCCTCTCCTTCTCGGCCATTTCCTTCTCCTTCTCAGCTGCTTCCAGCTTTTTTAACTGAAGTTCATGCTCTCTTTGCTTCTCAGCTCTTTCCTGCTCCCTTTTCACCTCTAACGCCCTTAGCTGGAGCTCCTGATCCCGTTTCACCTCTAACTCCTTTAGCTGGCGCACATGCTCCCTTTGTTTGTCGGCCCTTTCGCTCTCTCTCTCTCTCTCTCTCTCTCTCTCTCTCTCTTTCTCGGCTCTTTCGCTCTCTCTTTCTCGGCTCTTTCGCTCTCTCTTTCTCGGCTCTTTCTCTCTCTCTCTCTTTCTCGGCTCTTTCTCTCTCTCTCTCTTTCTCGGCTCTTTCTCTCTCTCTCTCTTTCTCGGCTGCTTCCAGCTGCTTTAACTTAATTTCATGTTCCAACTTTAATTTCTCCAACTCTAACTGAGCCGTCCCACTAGCTGGTACCTTTTCAGGGATGTTTTCCAATACCTCAGCTGCAAACACATTCTTCTCGATGTAATACTGAGTTATGGCCCTTCGCACCTCCCGCTTTTTCACTGACGACCTCACCTCTGCGAGGTTTAACCCCTTCGCCAAATTTACGAAGTCTGATTTGGTGGCTGCCTCTAGCACCTCCAGAGTCGGGATTTCTATAAATTCATCCACGTCCGTCTTTGTTGGTTTCCCGTCTGGCTACCCGCGTACCAGATCCAAGTTTGGACTTACAAGCCTGATTCACTGGCTCCCCAATTTGGTTTCAAATCCCGGACGAGCCCCCAATTGTTACGAAATTCCCATAACTGAATCACTTACCAGCAAAGATAGAGAGTTCTGTTGAAGTCTGATGGTACTATTTTTAAAAGTCTTTATTTATAAAGGGGCACAAAAATAAGATTAATACAGACATTCAGATAATATACGTCATCAATACTCAATCTAAAAACGCGGTTATAATAATAATCATCAATTAAGCAATAGCTCTATCGTTTGTCTAGGGGATATTGTATTGTCCGATGGAAAGATAGAAGTCACTGTCCTTTCAAGCTGCAGCTCTTTGGGTTTAAGAGAGACGGTTTTCAAATCCGTTGAGTCGGGGGAGTTAGTTCCAAGTCGTTTTCCATGGTACCAGCCACCAGCCCCCAGGCAAGGGAACCGAACGCACGTGGCTTCCTTCAAATGGCTTCCCGCTATTGCGGGATCACTAGCGTTTCTTCTGGTGCATCTGAGGGGCTGTGCCTCAGCCCCTCTTTTATCTTAACTCGCAGGGTAGTAGATATCAATCAGGTTGGGGTGATGCAATCTCTCTCTCAACCAGCCCACTTTGCCCGAGGGCTTGCACGTAGCATAGTCCCCGATCCAAAAACGTTGTCTCCAGGAGACAATGGCCATGTCTCTCTCTCATTTCCTGGGTCCTCTGACCCAACCCAATAATGCTCTTGCGATTCTCACAAAGGAGGGGGCTACCCCGCACCCTTCGGCCCCTCAGAGCTGTGGTACATTCATAACACTACCTCAGCAGTATCATTTTCCAGTCGTCCAATATCAACTCTCACCTCCACTTTACTCTTTATATCACAGAAAAAAACGTTTCGTATCCTGCTTCATATTATTGGCTAGTTTGCCCTCATGTTTCATCTTTTCCCTTATAGCTTTTTTAGTTGCCTTTTGTTGGATTTTAAAACCTTCCCAATCATCCAACTTCCCACTCACTTTTGATACCTTATATGCCCTTTCCTTGGCTTTTTGCAGTCCTTAACTTCCCTTGTAATGCCTACCCCTGCCATTTGAGAACTACTTCTGTGAGACATATCTATCCTGCACCTTGTGAACTATTCCCAGAAATTTCAGCCACCTCTGCTCTGCTGTCATCCCCACCAGTATCCTCCTCCAATCCATCTGGGCAAGCTCCTCTTTCGTGCCTCCATAATTCCCTTTATTCCATTGCAATACTAATACATATGACTTGTGCTTCTCTCTCTCAAATTGTAGTATGAATTCAATCATATTATGATCACTGCCTCCTAAAGGCTGCTTTACATTAAGCTCCTAATAAATCTGGGTTATTGCACTATATCCATTCTAAGGCAGTCTTTCCCCTAGTAGGCTCAAGTACAGACTGCTTTAAAAATCCATCTTATAGGCATTCAACAAATTACCTGTCTTGCAATCCGACACCAAACTGATTTTCCCAATCCCATGCATATTGAAGTCCCCCATTACAATTATGACACTACTCTTATTACATGCCTTTTCCAGGTCCCTTTGCAATCTCAACCACTGTTTGGAGGCCTATATATGATTCCCATAATGGTTTCTTTACCTTTGCAATTTCTTAACTCCACCCACAAATGTTCAACATTCTCTGACCCTATGTCACTTCTTTCTAAAGATGGAACTCTATCTCTTACCAGTAGAGCCATTCCACTGCATATGCCTTCCTGCCTGTCCTTTTGATAGAAAGTATATCTTTGATGTTAAAGTCACAACTATGGCCTTCTTTCAGCCACAACTCAGTAATGCCCACAATGTCATACCAACCAATCTCTAACTATGCCACAAGTTCATCCACCTTATTCCAAATGTTGCTCACCTTTAGTCCTTCATTCTTTGTCCTTTTGAATTTTGTCTGTGTGTACAATTTAACTCTTTCCTCTGTCTGCATTTGTACCCAACCACTGGTTTGTCCTTCCTTACATTCATGTTACACCCATCATCTGCTTGTAAATCTGCTGACTCATCCTCAGCCCTGTCATCCTGGTTCCCATCCCTCCACCATATTATTTTAAACCATTCCCAACAGCTCTAGTAAACCTGCCCACAAGAATATTGGTCCATCTCAGATTATTTTCATCTTTCATGTAGTTACTTGACCAGAACTGCCCACAATACTCCATATTAGGCCTCACCAACGTTTTCTACACTCAATATAATTCAATATGTGAAAAGTTAGAATCACCTACTGTCACAACTTTGTTTCTTGCAATAGTTTGCGATATCTATAAATTTGCTCCTCTAAATTCTGTGGACCATTGGGTGGTCTGTACCATGATCCCATTAACATGATCATACCTTTCTTATTCCGTAGTTCTACCCATAAGGCCTCACTATACGTCAGTGGTGGGTAAATTAATGGAAAGTATTCTTAGAGATGGTATATATGATTATCTGGATAGACAGGGTCTGATTAGGAACAGTCAACATGGATTTGTGCGTGGAAGGTCATGTTTGACAAATCTTTTTGAATTTTTTGAAGAGGTTACTAGGAAAGTTGACAAGGGTAAAGCAGTGGATGTTGTCTATATGGACTTCAGTAAGGCCTTTGACAGGGTTCTGCACGGAAGGTTAGTTAGGAAGGTTCAATCGTTAGGTATTAATATTGAAGTAGTAAAATGGATTCAACAGTGGCTGGATGCCAGAGAGTAGTGGTGGATAAATGTTTGTCAGGTTGGAGGCCGGTGACTAGTGGTATGCGTCAGGGATCTGTATTGGGTCCAATGTTGTTTGTCATATACATTAATGATCTGGATGATGGGGTGGTAAATTGGATTAGTAAGTATGTAGATGATACTAAGATAGGTGGTATGGATAATGAAGTAGGTTTTCAAAGCTTACAGAGAGATTAAGGCCAGTTAGAAGAGTGGGCTGAAAGATGGCAGATAGAGTTTAATGCTGATAAGCGTGAGGTGCTAAATTTTGGTAGGACTAATCAAAATAGGACATACATGGTAAATGGTAGGGCATTGAGGAATGCAGTAGAACAGGGTGATCTAGGAATACTGGTGCATAGTTCCCTGAAGGTGGAATCTCTTGTGGATAGGGTGGTGATGAAAACTTTTGGTATGCTGGCCTTTATAAATCAGAGCATTGAGTATAGGAGTTGGGATGTAATGATAAAGTTGTACAAGGCATTGGTGAGGCCAAATTTTGGAGTATTGTGTACAATTCTGGTCACCGAATTATAGGAAAGATGTCAACAAAATAGAGAGAGTACAGAGAAGATTTACTAGAATGTTACCTGAGTTTCAGCACCTACATTACAGAGAAAGGATGAACAAGTTAGGTCTTTATTCTTTGGAGTGTAGAAGGTTGAGGGGGGGACTTGATAGAGGTATTTAAAATTATGAGGGGGATAGATAGAGATGACGTGGATAGGCTTTTTCCATTGAGAGTAGGGGAGATTCAAACAAGAGGACATGAATTGAGAGTTAATGGGCAAAAGTTTAGGGGTAACACGAAGGGGAACTTCTTTACTCAGAGTGTGGTAGCTATGTTGAACGAGTTTCCGGTAGAAGTTGTAGAGGCAGGTTCGATTTTGTCATTTAAGAAAAAATTGGATAGGTATATGGACAGGAAAGGAATGGAGGGTTATGGGCTGAGTGCAGGTAGGTGGGACTAGGTGAGAATAAGCATTCGGCACGGACTAGAAGGGCCAAGATGGCCTGTTTCCATGCTGTAATTGTTATATGGTTATAGACGAGCTCTCCAGTCTATTTTGATGAATTACTGCCATGACTAGTAATACTACCCCTTCTGCTCTATCTCATCTAAAATAAAGGAATCCCAGAACATAGAGCTGCCAATCCTGCCCCTCCTGCAACCAAGTCTTACAAAGGGTTACAAACTCATAATTCCAGGTGTTGCTCATTGCCTTTCCTAAAATACTCCTTGCATATATAGCTCAGAACATTAGCCCCACTATGCTCAGCCTTTTGATTCCCAACTTGGTATGTAGGCTTAACATCATCTCCCTCCACACACCCCCTCCCCCATGCAGCAACAGTAAACATTCTCACTAGGATATTTGCCCCATTCATTTCAAGTGCAAATGGTCCCTTTTGTCCAAGTCCCACCTTACCTGGAAGAGAGCCCAGTGATCCAAGGCATGGTTAGCAGTCCTGAGATCACAACTCTGGAGGTTCTGTCCTTTAACTTAATACATAACTTCCTGATCTGACGTTGCAGGACCTCGTCACAAATCCTGCACATGTCATTGATACCAATGTGTACCATGACCTCTGGCTGCTCACTCTCTCACTTTTTGCTGTGGACTCAAGCTGAGATGTTCCTGACCCTGGCACCCGGAAGGCAACAAGCCATCCTGGATTCTCATTTATTGAGATACAGCTCGGAATAGGCCATTCCGGTCCTTCAAGCCATGCCGCCCAGTAACTCCCGATTTAGCCCTAGTTTAATCGTGGGACGATTTACAATGGCCAATTAACCTACTAAACAGTATGTCTTTGGAATCTGGGAGAAAACTAGTGCACCCAGAGGAAACCCATGCGGTCGTGGAGAGAATGTATAAACTCTTTATAGGCAGTGCCGGGAAATGATAAATACAAAAAAGTCTACAGATGCTGGAAATCCAAACCAACATACACAAAATATTGGAGGAACTCATTGGGTCAGGCAGCATCTTTGGAAATGAAAAAAAACCAGGGGTCGGCAACCATTTTGCCTCTATGGGCCAGATCACTTATTAATGAGTGGACAGTGGACCAGATAAGTGCCATAGAAAACTTGAAATTTGGGAATTATCCATTTAAATACATCTAGTTATGTTTTGCCCCAAATTAATGAATAACACATGCTAGAAAATCAATGGTGCAGTAGGTTGCCTACCCCTGGAATAAATAGTCGACATTTTGGGGCTGAGACCCTTCAGGACTGAGGAAAAAAGAGAAAAGATGCCAGAATAAAATGTTGTGAGGAGGGGAAGAAAGTTAGCTGGAAGGAAGTCGCTGGTACTGCAAAGCATTGTGCTACTATGCTATTGTGCCTCCTTGGTTCTCGTACACAGAACCTCATTTCTGTTCCGCTATCCAACAAATTTCCTATCGCTACAACTTACCTCTGCTTCCCGCTTCCTTTCTGAGCCAAAGAACATAGAACAGTACAGGCCGTTCGGCCCACAGTTGAGCCAATCCTTAAACCCTGCCTCCCATATAACCCTCCACCTTAAATTCTTCCATATACCTGTCTAGTAGTCTCTTAAATTTCACTAGTGTATCTGCCTCCACCACTGACTCAGGCAGTGCATTCCATGCACCAACCACTTTCTGAGTAAAAACCTTCCTCTAATATCCCCCTTGAACTTTCCTCCCCTTACCTTAAAGCCATATCCTTTTGTATTGAGCTCCTTGGGAAGAGGAGCTGGCTGTCCACTCTATCTATTCCTTTTAAACTAGACTCAGTGCCAGAGACCTGACTACAGTGGCTTCCTCTGCTAGGTCAGCCCCCCACCCAACAGTATCCAAGTTGCTGTTGAGGGGAATGGGCACAGGGTACTCTGCACTGGATGCTTATCCCCTAATGAACAGGGAACACTACCATTCAGGGCCCCAAACAGTCCTTCCAGGTGAGGTGACACTTCACCTCTGAGTCTGTTGGGGTCATATACTGTGTCCAGTACACCTGTATATCGGTGAGACCCGATGTAGATCACTGATCTACACTGAGTGCCTATGCTCTGTCCTTCAGAAAAAACAGGTTTTATCAGCGGCCACCCATTTTAATTCCACTTCCCATTCCCATTCCAGTATGTCTATATATGGCCTCCTACACTATTGTGATGAGGCCACAATGTTGGAAGAACAACACCTAATATTCTGTCTGGGTAGCCTTCAACCTGATAGCATGAACATCGATTTCTCAAACTTCTGCCGATGCGCCCCCCCCCCCCCATCATTCCCATTCCTTTTTCCCTCTCTCCCTCTCTTATCTTATCTCCTTGCCCACCCATCTCCTCCCCCTTTTGCTCCAACCCCCCTTTCTTTCTTCCGTGGCCTTCTGTCCTCTTCTATCAGACTCCCCCTTCTCCAGCCAATCTATCTCTCTCTTTCACCAATCAACTTCCCAGCTCTTTACTTCATCCCTTCCCCTTCAGGTTTCACCTATCACCTGTGTTTCTCTGTCCACTCCCAACTTTTAAATCTACTCCTCAGCTTTTTTTCTCCAGTCCTGCTGCATGGTCATAGCCCAAAACGTCAACTGTACTCTTTTCCATAGATGCTGCCTGGCCTGCTGAATTCTTCCAGCATTCTGTGTGTGTTGCCTGGATTTCCAGCTTCAGCAGATTTGCTCTTCTGCACCTATCACCTTCTAGCTTGTATTCATTTTCCACTCCTACCTTCTTTTTCAGGCTATTTCCCTTTTCCTTTCAAGTCCTGATGAAGGTTCTTGGCCTGAAACATTGACTCTATTTATTTCCATAGATGCTTCCTAACCTGCTGAGTTCCTCCAGCATTTTGAATGTGTTACTCTGTTCTACCTCCTCTGGTCCTGGACCTATGAGAACATGTTTTATCCCAATTTCATATTCATATCAGGCACCTTTGTCCAGGACGTGACATGTACATTCAATTGCAAAGTTATGCAGATTACCAATCTCCATTGAGAGAATCTAATCAGTTTTCCTTTGTATTCATTACCATTGCCATCGGTGAGTTGATCACCATCAATCATCTGGTGGAGGAGGAGGTCAGAATCAATAGAAAATCTCCAGGGTCAGCCATGTAATATCAAGTGCTCTTTGTAGCACTGTGGGACATGAACAGAACTTAAAATAATTCTAATGAAGAAAGAGACAAACTGAGCAAATTCACAGATTGATATTGAGCAGAAATAGCCCATTCTGATACAGACAGGAAGACAGCCATAGAATTTGATGATTAGTTTGGATGCCTGCACTGAGGAGTTGTTCCTCCAACTGGGGTTAAACCTTATTGTAACAGTGTGTTGTCAGAACTCACCATAGAAACTAAAATGATCTCATCTGAAATATAGTCCTTCACCCATGTATGTCTTTTATAACTCTTTTTAAAGGTTAGAAACGGCAAAGAATTTGTGTACGGAAATCTCAGACAAAGCAACATGTCATTTCTGGAGTGTTTTTAGTTTACCAGCACTTGAATATCACCGATTCTTGAAAGTGGAAGAGGAGATGCTTAAGAAGAGAGCACACCAGTCATAGAAAGGAGAACCTGAGTATGTGATCAGTATAGTGGTGAGGTTTGAATGCACTCACCTGTTTTGAACATTTTAAATAGTCTTCAAGTTATTGGAGGAGTGACCAGATGTTTCCTGTGTAACACCAATATATCTGTTGTTGATCCTTGGAGATGAAGAAATATCCCATCCCAGCTGGAAATGTATTTTGTGTCTGAAATTAAGTTTTCTGTTGTAACTCAGTGAAATCCACTGGAACTGAGGTGCTGAGAACACACCAGCATTTGTTCACTTCAGATCAGTTCTCCAACTGCATTGACTGTGCAAGGGATTTACTATGTCATACACCTGACTTGATGAATTGCTAGAGAATCGATAGCAGGGAGATATTCTCCTCATAATGTGGAAAGAAATTCACTCAGTCAGCAGACCTGCAGGCACACCAGTGACTTCACCGTGGGGAGAGGCCATTCACCTACTCTGTGTCTAGGAGTGGTTCTACTCTGTCATCCAAGCAGCTGAAGATACATCAGAAAATTCACAGTGAGAGGCTGTTCACCTGTTCTGTGTGTGGGAAGAATCACTCACTCAGCCCACTTAGACACACCAGTGAATTTGAAAGGGGAGAGACCATTCAACTGTTCCGTGTGTGGAAAGAGATTGACTTAGCCATCTGATCTGCTGATGAGACTGTTCACCTGCTCAGACTGTGGGAGGGGATTCATTCAGTCATGTCACCTACAGACACACCAGTGATTTTACTTGCTCAGAATGTGGGAAGTGATTCACTCAGACATCTGATCTGCTGACTGACTAGTGAGTTCACACTGGGGTGAGGCCATTCACCTGCTCAAACTAGAAGGAGATTCACTCAGTCATCTGACCTATTGACATACTAGTCAGTTCACACCAGGGAGATGTCGTTCACCTGCTCAGACTGTGGGAAGGGATTTACTCTGTCATCCCACCGAGCAACACACCAGCGAGTTCACACTGAGCAGACTCCATCAACCTGTTCCATATGTGGGAAGCAATTCACTCAGTTATGCAACCAAAAAGCACACCAATCAGATCACACTGGGAAGAGACCTTTCATCTGTTCAGACTGTGGGAAGGCATTCACTCGGTCATCCTACCTGCAGACACACCAGCGAGTTCACACTGGGGAGAGGCCATTCACCTGCTCAGACTGTGGGAAGGGATTCACTCGGTCATCCCACCTGCAGACACACCAGCGAGTTCACACTGGGGAGAGGCCGTTCACTTGCTTAGACTGTGGGAAGGGATTCACTCGGTCATCTGACCTATTGGCACATCAGTCAATTCACACTGGGGAGAAGCCATTCACCTGCTCAGACTGTGGGAAGGCATTCACTCGGTTATTTCACCTGCAGACGCACCAGAGAATTCACACTGGGGAGAGGCCATTCACCTGCTCAGACTGTGGGAAGGGATTCACTCGGTCTTCTCAACTCAAGGAACATAAACAAATTCACACTGGGGAGAGGCCGTTCACCTGCTCAGACTGTGGCAAGGGATTTCCTCGGTCATTTCAACTGAAGGTACACCAGCGAGTTCACACTGGGGAGAGGCCATTCATCTGCTCAGATTGTGGGAAGGGATTCACTCAATCATCTCAACTGAAGGTACATCAGCGAATTCACACTGGGGAGAGGCCATTCATCTGCTCAGACTGTGGGAAGGGATTCACTCGGTCATCCCACTTACAGACACACCAGTCAATTCACACTGGGGAGATGCCATTCGTCTGTTCAGATTGTGGGAAGAGGTTTCCTCGGTCATTTCAACTGAAAGTACACCAGCGAGTTCACACTGGAGAGAGGCCATTCATCTGCTTAGACTGTGGGAAGGGATTCACTCAGTCATCTCAACTGAAGGTACATCAACGAATTCACACTGGGGAGAGGCCGTTCATCTGCTCAGACTGTGGGAAGGGATTCACTCGGTCATCTCATCTATTGGTACACCAGTCAGTTCACATTGGGGAGAGGCCGTTCACCTGCTCAGACTGTGGGAAGGCATTCACTCGGTTATCCCACCTACAGACACACCAGCAAGTTCACACTGGGGAGAGGCCATTCACCTGCTCAGAATGTGGGAAGGGATTCACTCGGTCTTCTGACCTACTGGCACACCAGTTAGTTCACACTGGGGAGAGGCCGTTCACCTGCCCAGACTGTGGGAAGGCATTCACTCGTTCATTCCACCTGCAGACACACCAGCGAGTTCACACTGGGGAGAGGCCTTTCATCTGCTCAGACTGTGGGAAGGCATTCACTCAGTCATCTCAGCTGAAGGAACATAAGCAAGTTCACACTGGGGAAAGGCCATTCACCTGCTCAGACTGCGGCAAGGGATTCACTCGGTCATCTCACCTACTGGCACACCAGTCAGTTCACACTGGGGAGAGGCCGTACACCTGCTCAGACTGTGGGAAGGGATTTCCTCAGTCATCTCACCTACGGGCACACCAGTCAGTTCACACTGGAATGAGGCCATTTACTTGCTTAGATTGTGGGAGGAGATTCAGTCAGTCATCTCAACTGAAGCTGCATCAGCGAGTTCACACTGGAGAGAGGCCGTTCATCTGCTCTGAGTGTGGGAAAGGATTCACTCGGTCATCTCACCTATTGGCACACCAGTCAGTTCACACTGGGGAGAAACCATACACCTGCACAGTCTGTGGGAAGGGATTCACTCAGTCATTTCAGCTGAAGGTACATCAGCGAGTTCACACTGGGGAGAGGCCATTCACCTGCTCTGAATGTGGAAAGGGATTCACTCGGTCTTCCCACCTTATGACACACTACCAAGTTCACACTGGGGAAAAGGTTTAAATAATTTGCATGTTGATATTTAATCATAACAGTTGCTGAATGCAGAGGCAAGTTCAATGTGACTGTTGGTGTCTAACTGCAATTTTTGCTGCTGTTCATCATGCCCATTTCTGCACCCTGGTTACTGTGCATGGGAGGAGCTTCTGCTGATGTTCACCTTTAACGGGACTGGAGTTTAATATTTTAGATCTGTGACAAATAAATTGGTTCTATTTTAAACTCTGTCTTGGGTACTTAGTGAATCTGTAACACACCCAGTGTACTGTAGGGAGTCAACTCAGCTCAGCTGATCTCTGCCGGTTTCTCTGTTCCATGATAGCCCTTTAAAATCTATCCTTGCTGTACACCCCTTGCTCTCCCTGTGGAAGTGAATTCCAAGCAGAAACCACTCGAGTGAATTTCCTGCATGACTTTCTGCAGACTGAAGAAGGCAAGTTGACTGCAGTTATTTCGGACACGTTCTTCATCTGTCAAATCTTTGTTGGTGAGAGACATTGGTAATTAACCTCCTCATTCTGTTAGATTGTGGGTCAATGATCAAAGGAAAGATGGCTGGAGTCATATAGTACTTCCTTGTAATGGTGTTTATTCCATGCATCAAAACAATCAAGCTTACAAAAATGAGCGAAAATAATGAAAAGAGAACTGCCAATACTTACAAGACTATATCTACCAGAAAATATAACTACAGTTCCACACTTTGGCCAGTGTGAACTCCTGGAGGTTTGATCATTTGATCTCTCTCCCCTACTGGGAGTGAACTGCACCTTTTTTTGGCACCATCTTTAATTACCCACAAAGTTAACAAGACTATACATGAATCAGAATGATACACCCCACAATGAGGAGGAATATGGTGGAATATTCCATTTACTTAATAATAGATATGTATGTAATATTTGTGTGTGTGTATGTGTATATATACGCGCACATATATTTAGACATCCCACTACTAAAGAAATGGAAAAACACCATAAGTCAAGCCCTTTATATTGGAATGTACCGAGGGGAAGACATTTAAGTTCGCACACTCAGCGCAATGTCAGCAGAATGTCCAGCAAGAGAAAATCTGCAGATGCTGGAATTCCAAACAATGCACACAAAATGCTGGAGGGACTCGGCATTTATGGAAGTGCTGAGATGTTTTGGCCCGAGACCCTTCATCAGGAATTCTTTAATCTGGCCCAAGCCTTTCATTATCATGGTCCGATACCACTTAGCTTAATGAACTGGATGTGCACTGGGAAACATCATCAGTAATGCAACCTGGGGTCATTGGGTGTTTCAGGTCTTTAATCATTAGACACCATCTCTAAGGCAACCCAGCCAGGGTTGATCAGGCTCGGCTTGTGTTTATCCGATGAACCAAAGTAATGAGAGGCATGTAATTCTGAGGGTAATGATATTTTTAAACATCACTACCTGGCATCTGTATGCCTGGGATTGCATGGGTTAAATTGACAGTGTTTACTGGGCATTCAGCATTAACTCCACACTGTGAGTGAGTTTAGTAGTGACTTGTTTTCTGGGGACACAGCTTGGGTTTAACTTACTGATTCTTTCTCATCTTTTGGGTGTCTGAGCTTTTTCATTGGCATTTCATGGACCAGGAGAATGAAGAGCGTGTCACTGTAAGGTTAGGTTGAGAGTATTTAGGCAGTGGGCAAATCAGAACTCTTGTGCATGGGGGTTGTGGCCAAGGTTAATCGGGTGTGCCTAGGGTTTTTGTGGGTGTGCTTCCCCCTGGGATTTTAGGATTAGGTTGGAGGGTAGGACTGGCAAATTTATACGCTGGGTAGGGAGAAATCAGGTTCTGGAGTTTTGTGGGATGAGCATGTAGGGCTCTGGCAGGAAGGGTGGTGTGGTGGCTGCAGGTTTGTGAGGGAATGGCCAGGGTTAATCAGTGTGCGCGCCAGGTTAGTGGGGGTGTGTGCCCCTTTGGACCTTAGGTTTAGATTTGAGGGTAGGAAAGGTGGATGTATATGTGGGGCTGGCATTAGGGTTAGGTTGAGAGTATTCGGGCAGTGGACAAATCAGCCCTCTTGTGCTTTTTGATCTCGTCACTTGAGATTCATTGTCACGCAACCCTGCCACTTTGATCTGGCCCACGCCTTCATAAACCGGGTCCAACACTTGTCTTTCTTGGATCATGCCCCTCCTGACACAGATCATTGGGATGGCCAGGGTTAATTGGGGTCTGACTAGGGTTTGTGGGGGTGTGGCCAGGGTTAATCAGGATGTGCCTAGGGTTTGTTGGGGTGTGTGCCCCCTTGGACCTTAGGCTTAGGTTTGACTGTTGAGCTAGTGGATGTTTATGTGTGGCTGGGAGAGGTAAGGCTGTGGGGTTTTGAGTGGTGAGGTATGAGGAGCTATGGCAGATAGGTTCGTGTGGTGAACCCAGGTTAATCTGGCTCATGCCTTTCATTATGGTCCGACACCACTTGGTTCAACAAACCGGATGTGCATTGAGACATGTCATCAGTAATGCATTCTTGGATCGTTGGCTGTTTCAGGTCTTTAATCATTAGACACCCTCCCCGAGGCAACCCAGCCAGGGTTAAGGTTAGGTTGCAAGCATGCCGGCAGTGGGCATTGGGCATAATATCCCTCTAGTGTTTGTGGATCCCGTACTGGAGATGCAATATCACTTCACCCTGCCACTTTGTTTTTGGCCCACGTTGTCATCATCTCGGTCCCTGACTTGCCTTTATTAAGATCTTCCACCTTGTCAACCTCCATTCTGGAGTTTAAGTTAAAATGGTGCAGTTACTGCTTATGGATAGTGTTTTGGGGTTGGGGTTTTTTTATGGGGACTGGCTGCTGTGATCTGGGGTTTGTGCAGTAGCTAATGGAGAGGTGTTGTGGGGAGGGACAGGCCCAGGGATAGAGTTAGGTAATGGGAGTGGAGGACTCATGGCAAAGGGGGGGTGGGGTGGCAACTGGCATTGTGGGGGGTGGAGGAGCTTATGCGGGACCTTGCAGGAGGAGCGAGAGCTGAAACATTAGGGTTTAGCACCATTAGCTGCTGGTGATATTGGGTGAATTTGGCCCCTTAATGGGGTGAGAGCTTGGGTTTATGGGGTTGTGTAGGAGGGTTGGAGATGTTAGGTTTACGGGTAGGGCAAAGGACTCTTACGTAAGCCCTTTTGTGGGGTGTGGTTTGGGTTATTTGGGGTGCTGTCCCATTTAGCTGGGTTGTGCGGTCCATTGGAAGTGAGGATTAGGGTGAAGTGTAGGGTTGGGGATGTTTGTGGGGTGGCGTGGTACTGCTGATGTGGGATGAACATGGCGCCCTGGTAGGGAGAGGGCTCGAGTTTATGGGGGTGTAGGAGGGTTGGAGATGTTAAGATTAAGGGTATGGGTGGGAGGTTGGGCTACGGGACCTTGCGGTGGAGGGAGTGGTTGAAAGAGTCTCACCCAGTCGTGGACCCTGCATCTCTTGGCTTTGCCTCCACTCTAGTTTAAAGACTGCATCCAGCTCTTAACTATGGTCAGGGCTGTCTTCTCTATCCAATGGATCTGGTCTGTGTCTACCTTAAACTGTCTCACCGGGATTGCAGGGATATAATTCTTAGTTCTAATAACCTCATTTAGTTGGTCCAGGGTTGCTCATGCTGCCTCTGTCAATCTGTTGCTAAAGTTTAATTCTGGCACCCAGATACTGGCATGGGGAAATTTAATACTGGCCATTCTTAGTAGTTGCAGAAGCTGTTTAGTCGCTGTTGTTGGTTTATGTGACCTGTTGTTTATTCCAAGTTTCTAGCTGTGGTTCTAACTTTTCCAGGATAGCAGTGGCTGGATGAATTTGACTCCCGGAAAACTGTCCAAGTGAACATCCTTATTGGGGCATCTTTTAATCCTGGAAATGTTTATTAGTCCCCAATAATTAGTATAGGTTTAAGGGGCATTATTTCCCAAATTACATTTTTCTGTTTAGAGTTAAGATGCCTAGTTATTTGACCCTCCTGGCTGTTGCAAATGGGGCTTGCCTGTCCTCTTGTCTGTCCCCTGTCCTGCGACCCTCGGGCTGTGTGGTTCCCGGTGGTAGAAGACTTGTCCGGTCCTTGTGTACTGGCTCCCCCTGTCTGTCTGCCTATCCCCACTGGTGTGGGGTGTGGTGCTGGAGCTGCTGGTACCCCGGAGTCCTGGAAGCTGTGGGGGTGGCGGGCTGGGGCTCCCGTGCTCCTAGGTTGAATTGCGTCTTCTCAGAGGGGCTCGTGGGTGGGGAGGGGCGCAGCCGGCGTCTTCTCTATCTCTGTGGCAGGGACAGTGGGGCCGCATCGGCATCGAGAGGGTTAATACGCTCCTGCGCCCTCAGGTGGACAGCACCAGAACTTCCACTGCACTTGTGTCTCAATGTCCCGCAGCACTATCATTTAGTCGGTGCCGACGGACGAGGTACAGCATGACCGGTCCGGCTGACCCAGAAGCCGCCTCCGGAGGTCGAGGGTCTGTTCCCCTCATCCTCCTGGAATGCGGTTTCTTCGGTCAGTGGGGTCGCTCTTGGGTACGGTCTGCAGCGGCCTGCTGTTCTGGCACAGGTCTGGAGACCAGATCGAAAATATGTTTCTGGACGACCTCCAATTTGATTTGAAATTTGTCCTTTAGACTTTGTTTGTTCCAGATTACGGCTCTGGCGACGGCTTCTTTTAAACCAGTGGTCCCCCAACCACCGGGGCGCAAAGCTTGCGCTACCGGGCCGAGAGGAAATGATATGATTTGTCGATATGAAACGATATGAGTCCGCTGCACCTTTCCTCATTCGCTGTCACGCCCACTGTCGGACTTGAACGCTCGCGAGGTCAGCAGTCGCCTAAACGTAGTGATACCCTAATGCGCGCCAGAGATCCCTGGTTGGCCTCGGGTAAGCTTGCTACTAGATGGGCGCCGCCTCTAAACCTGTTTAGCACACCAAATGTTCGTGGGGAACCTAGTACTAAAATTTTCGCAGACGGCGTAATTCGTGCTCAGGGTTTGGTAAGTAGCAGAGCAGCCTCCTCGCTGCAACCTACTGAAAGTCATCCCTCGAGCCAAACTTTTGTCGGCTGATAGATCCTGGGGGGCGCGGCCTGTCGCACTCCTCGCTTGGTCGGTCGCTATCTCTGGACTGCGACTGCTTGCGTCCCTGGTACGGGGACCTCCGGCCCTTAACTTGTCCTCTCACTGGTGTGTTGCAATAACTTTATATGTTCATACGAGGAAAATATGCGATGTGTGTTTAATATCCAAATGTTACTTAAAATGTTACGATGCTATTGACTTACAAGGGAGTTATAATTGACTTATCACTATGTTCATGCGAGGAAAATATGTGCTGTGTGCTTAATATTAAATTCGTTAGATAAACCCTTTTAGAAACGAATTTGAGTGTTTTAGCTATTTATAAGTGACTTATAGTTGACTTATCGCCTATATTCCGGTCGTGATGAAGACCCACACCATTCACACCCCCCCCCACCCCACACGCTCCCCGGCGGCCAGTCCGCGGAGCAAAAAAGGTTGGTGACCCCTGTTGTAAGCGATTTGTCAGATTTGATTCAATAGATTTTAGTTCCAATTCTTGCAGGCTACTTTGGTAATGTTCAATTAAAATTTGTCTTGTTTCTTTAGTCCAAGCGTCTGCATTCACAGCAATTTTACAAAGGGTTTCTTGGGAGGGGTTCGCCGACTTAATAAGTTTGGTCAGTCTGTGTGCCTGGCTGGTGATCCCCTTCGGTGGCCTGCTCTGTTGCTTCAGAACTCTCAGGTGGTGCAGAGTATGGATTATTTCATATATTAAGCTAACGGTGGTGGAAAAGAAATCCCTGGGGATACCTGGGTTCCTGTAGTTACTAGGGTAGTTTGGTCTGCTATGTGGTAGACCTCTCCTCCCTTTCCAATTACTCCTCCACATCGTTAAAGTAAGTCGATCAGGTTGACTCTATTATTTAATCTTTTGTTTGGAATAATCAAAGACCAAGGATTGGTAAATATCATTTACAAAAATTTTAAAAAGATGGAGGTCTTGCTCTGCCTAATTTAAGAATGTATTATTGGGCTGTTAATATACGTTATATGTGTTTTTGGTTATATTGAGCTGATAAAAATGAACGACCACCTTGGGCTGATTTGGAATTGAATGCTGTGAAACAGTTTCACTTAACCTCATTATTTGGAGCTTCTCTATCTGTACAATTGGCCAAAATTACTCATTTAAATTTATACCCTGTGATTAAGCAGTCATTATGAATTTGGTTCCAGTTTTGTAATTTTTTAAATCTCAAAAAATTTAAACGTTTTAGTTTGATTTCTCTAAATTATTTATTTAAACCTTCATTAAGTAATCCTACCTTTCTTCTTCAGAGGAATAACCTACCTTTCTTCTTTGGAGGAATAAAGGAGTTTATTCCTTCATGGATCTGTTCCAAGATGGCCAATTGATGTCTTTTGAGGAATTATTAACTAAATATTGTCTCTCGTATTCACATTTCCTGCAATATCTTCAGGTCAGACACTTCTTATAAGAATATTTAAGTGATTTTCCATATACAGGATTCTGACCTGTTAGATATTATTTTTAAAATGAATCCTTTAGTGAAGGGTTTTATTGGGAAAATTTACAATTTATTGTCACAACAGCACAATTACCCTTTGATTAAGATTAAGCAGGATTGGGAGAGAGAGCTTAACATAACCTTGATAACAGAAGATTTGGTAGCGGATTTTGAAGTTGGTTAACTCTTCTTCGATCTGTGCCAGTTACTCTTTAATTCAATTTAAAATTGTACATCATTACTATTTGACAAAGGAGAGACTGTCTAAAATGTTTCCTAATGTTGATAGTCAGTGTGACGGATTTAAAACCGTGACAGCCACATTGACACATAAGTTTTGGTCGTGTTCTGTAGTTAAACATTTTTGGAAGTCTTATTTTCTCTACAATTTCTAAAGTTTTGAAAATCAATTTACAACCTAATAAATTTACAGTTTTATTTTGTATAATCCCTCAATATATTCATGGTATTTCTCCATCAGATCAACATATACTTTGCATTTGTTACATTATTGGCCAGAAGGACTATTTTGTTGAAATGGAAAGATGCTTCTGCTCCTACTTTGATACAATGGTTTTCTCAGGTGATGCTATGTCTTAGTTTAGAGAAAATCAGAAGTCGAACTTTTGATCCTCGATTTGATTTTGGGAAAAGCTGGGGTTCATTTGCCTGCTACTATCATCTGGTTTGAGTTAATTAATATGGGGTCCTGATTTTTCTTTAAATGGATTTGAGTTGGTGGATTGATGTTTTGCTTTTATGGAAGCTTGTATGATTTATAGCTCCGGGGTTGTGCTCCCAGTGGGTTTCTTTTTCAGTTAATAGTTATTTTTTCTCTTAGCAGGGGTTCTTTTTTTTCTTTCAAAACAATATTCTTAACACTTTATTTTTTCTTACTGTTATTGATATATTGCTTTGTTAATCAGTTGCTAATTTAATTCTTCATTGTACATAATGACATATTGACTTAATGTATCTTTGTTGATCTTCAATAATAATGAATAAAAAAGATTTTAAAATGAAAATTAAGTAAGACAATGATCAGCAAACTACAAATGAAGTCCACTTAATTAATGTTCTCACTGCTTGTTCTGCGTCTTGGGTTCAGTGATTTCAACTCCAGCGAATTGCCTTTAATAAAGTGTATTTCCCGACTGGGAGAGCCTCCAGTTTCGCCTTTTTCTATAGCTTCATCAAGGGAATTCTGTAAAAAAAACTCAGATGGTCAACTTTTAAAATGTACCCCTCCCCCCAGCTATGCTAGGATACTGGCCAGCCTTGTTTGTTAAAACTCTTAAAGGTAAATTGTCCGCTCACCTTGGTTCTCCTTTTTATTTCTGGACACTCTCCATTCTTTTAGTTCCTAATTTTTCATTTCTATTCCTTTAATACCTAGTTAGAGTTGAGACTAGATTTCATCCTATTTCTCCTTTTAGGATTACATTATTTTATTGAGACTTTAGTGTTCAACCTGTTAATTCACTGCTCTGTGGGTTTAATGTGATAGAAGCTTGTGGTTAATTTATTTTGGGGTTGTGCCCTAACCGCAATAGTCTATGCTAGTTTTCCTAGCTTCTTGGATTTACTTTGGCTTTTCAGGACCAGGACGATGAGAGACGTGTCACTTCTGGTTAGGATGCGAGTATGCAGACAGTGGGCAAAATATCCCTTAAGTGTTTGTAGATCTCGTACTGGAGATGCAGTATCACTTCACCCTGCCACATTGTTTTTGGCCCACATTGTCATCAACTCTGTCCCCAACTTGCCTTTATTGGGATCTTCCTCCTCGTTCACCTCCACTCTGGACTTTAAAGTCAAAATGGTGGAGTTATTGCTTATTGATAGTGTTTTGGGGTTGGAGGATTTTATAGTGATTGGGTGCTGTGATCTGGGGGTTGTGCAGTAGCTAATTGAGGGGTGTTATGGAGAGGGATAGGCCCAGGGGTAGAGTTAGTTAATAGGGATGGAGGATTCACAGAGAAGGGAGGTGGGGTGGGGTGGCAACTGGCATTATGGGGTGGGGGGACCTCGCAGTAGTGGTGAGGGCTGAAATAGGAGCTGAACTGCTAGTGATACTGGGTGAATTTGGCCCTTTGATGTGGTGAGGGCTTAGGTTTATGGGGGTGTGGGAGGGTTGGAGGTTAGATTTAGGGATAGGGCAAAGGGCCCTTTAGTGGAATGTGGCTTGGGTTATTTGGGGTGCCATCTGGTTTAGTTTGGGTGCACAGAAGTTAAGATTAGGGTGAAGGGTAGGGTTGGGGATGTCTGTGGGGTGGCGTGGTATTGGTGAAGTGGGGTGAATTTAGCTCCCTGGTAGGGAGAGGGCTCAAGTTTATGGGCGAGTATCGGAGGGTTGGAGGTGTTAGGATTAGGGGTATGGCAGGGAGGTGGGGCTGTGGGACCTTGCGGTGGAGAGCATGGTTCAAAGAGCACCTGAGCTGTAGGTGGGGTTGTGTAAGAGGGGATGGTGGGGGCTGGTGTCATGTGAGCCCCTTTGTGGGGTCTGGCTTGGGGTATTTTGGGGGTTGTCTGGTTTATTTGGGGTGCGTGGTCCATTGGAAGTTAGGATTAGGGTGAAGTGGAGGGTTGGGGGATGCTTATGGGGTGGTGTGGTACTGCTGATGTGAAGGTGAACCTGGCTCCCTGGTGGGGAGAGGGCCCGGGTTTCTAAGGGTGTGCAGGAGGTTTGGCGGTTAGAGCTTGGGGGCTAAGGGTTAGGGTTCGAGGTTAGGTTGAGAGTATTCAGGCAGTGAGCGAGTCAGCCCTCTTGTGCATTTTTGATCTCATCACTTGAGATTCAGTTTTATGCAACCCTGCCACTGTGATCTGCCCCACACCTTCATTAACCAGGTCCAACACTTGCCTTTGTTGGAGCTTGCCCACCCCCCCCCCCCCGATTCAGGACATCGGGTTTGTGGGGGTTTGGCCAGGGATTATCGGGATATGCCTGAAGTTGTGGGGGGGGGGGTGCCCCCTTGAACCTTAGGATTAGGTATCAGTGTTAGGCTGCATTAGGTTGAGAGTATTCAGGCAGTGGACGAATCAGCCCTCTTGTGCTTATTGATCTTGTCACTTGAGATTCAGTTTCATGCAACCCTGCCACTTTGATCTGACCCACGCCTTCATTAACCAGGTCCAACACTTGCCTTTGTAGTATCTTGCCCCTCCTGACTCAGGACATCGAGTTTGTGGGGGTTTGGCCAGAGTTAATCAGGGTGTGCCTAGGGTTTTTTGGGGGGGTGTGCCCCTTTTGGACCTTAGGATTAGGGTTGAGTGTTGGGCTGGTGGATGTATATGTTTGGCTGCAAAGTTTTGAGTGGTGGGGTATTGTTGTGGTTTTTTTGTGCCTCGCAAATGACCAAGAGACGCAGAAGATTCTTCAAGAAGGGTTAAACTTTAATTTGCAAATCAAAGCTGAGACAGTCATTGAGCTAGTCGCTGATTGCCCAACGATCTCTGGACACAGCATTTTTTATAGTGTTTGTCCAGTTGTATTAGCATATGTAATCGATCTATAGTTGCGTATTGCACGTACTACTGTATATCATGTCCCTATTGTTCCTATCAATTGGCTTAATCATATGCTAATCTACATCTCTTAGCTACCTCTCATTAACATACCATTGTCTTCTACATTTTTAAGACTTCAGTCTCCTACCAAATTGGGTACATGCATAGCAAATAATAAACTCAGAACTGAGCAATGTTCTAATCTACATTTCTTTAGCTACCTCTCATTAACACACCATTGTCTTCTACATTCCTCTCATTAACATACTATTGTCTTCTACATTCCTTAGACTTCATTCTACTAAATTGAGTACATGCATAGCAAACTGACTAGAGCAAATGATACAAGTTGTATACTCCATAATATTTTTTTACTCCAATATATCTTCCCTTTGAGACCCACAGAGAAAGAAGACTAAGAGTCCACGCACAAAAGCCTCAACAAACTCAAGCATTTATTCCCAAATCTCGGGTAAACTGTAATTTTCTGCGCCAAGACCTCGAAGTATTCTCTCCCTGCTACCCTGGGCCGCTGAGCCAAAAACCTGTCCCTTTGTACCTGGGACAGGGAAAAAGACTCAGAAGCCCTTACAATCTACTCCCACACTGTCGTTTTGGTCTTGTTCATCCTGCAGGTGTTGCAGGCTGTAACGATACATTTTCGGTGTTTCTTTCTCCACTGAGCTTGCTTCAGTAATTGCCACGAGCATCGGAAATTGTTTGGTTGCAGCACGCACTACAAGAGATTTGAGACAAGGAAGAAAACAGCACAGCACAAACGCACAGCTCAATAATACAATACTGACAGTTATTGCTATTTTAGTCAGCCATGCTCCCCACCCTCCGAGTCTACTTTCTAACCAATCAAAAAACTGATGTTCAAATCCTGCATTCTGTTTGACCTCAGTCCGCAGATTCTTTAATTTATTCATTGCTTTAGTAAATGATCCTTCTGGGCTAGTATTGTTCGGTATGAAAGTGCAGCATTGTTCTCCAAACATTACATACACACACCCCCTTTTTCTGCCAAAAGCCAATCTAGTACCTGTCTGTTTTGCCACGCCATCCTGCTAGTTGCATCTAGCTGTTGCCCGAAGGCCTCCAGTGCATCATCGGTGTCGTTGATGAATCTCTGCTGATTATAGTATATATAGTTTATCCATTCAACATTTTTGCTTACCCCTATCACAGGTATGATAGCTTCCCAGCCTGCAGCAATCTCATGCGGTGCTAGGCATGTCATTCGATTAGTTTGCATGCGGTAACTCACCAATGCTAACGGTAAAGCATCGACCCAATTAAGTTTAGTGTCTGCACAAATTTTGTTTAGTTTGGCTTTCAGGGTTCTATTAATTCTTTCTACCATGCCCTGCGACTGAGGGTGGTATACACATCCAAATCTTTGCTTCATCCTCAGTGCCTGTCGTACCAGTTTGACCATTTTCTGGATAAAAGCTGAACCATTGTCTGAGCTAACTTCTGTAGGTATTCCAAACTTCGTTTGTCAGAAATTTTACCACTGTCTTTGCCCCTTGATCTTTTGAAGGTACCACCTCCACCCATCTGCTAGATCGATCAATTACTACCAGCATGTATCTTTTCCCTCTCACTGTCTTCATCATGTCTACGTAATCGATCACTAGATGTTTAAATGGTCCTTCAGGTACAGGAATGTGGCCTATTGGGGTTGTAATTCCCTTTCGAACATTGTTCTGTGCGCATACCTCGCACTGTGACAAGAAAAAGTCCACTGAAGCCTGTAAATAAGGTGACCAAAAGCCATCCTTCTTTATTTTCTTTATCACTTCCCCCCTTGCACATCCCCCCTTGCACAATGTTCAATCCCATGCGCTTCTGAAATCAGAATCGTCAGGAGAGGGGTGGGTGCTACCAACAAACCATCCTCCGTGCTCCACAAGCCTTCCGGGTTCTGCTTGGCCCCCCTTTGTCTCCACATTGTTCTGCCAAAGTTGCCTTACCTTATATTTCAGTTAGGTCCTTTACGTCAGGTTCTGGAGTTAGGCTTACCTGGGGGGCAATGACAGCTGACGTGTACACCCAGGCACTTTTCTAGCTTGATTTCCCTTTGTTATTACATCGTTTCCTTTTTTTATGTGCCTGGCATTTTACTATAGCCAATGCTTTAGGTTTCATTATGGCTTTTATTAAGTCTAGAATTTGCTGACAATGTTGTATGGGATCTCCGCTACTTTTTTTAAAACCTCTCTGCTTCCACACTGTCCCAAACAAATGGCATACTGTATGAGCATATGCCGAATCAGTATAGATGTTTACTGTCTCCCCTTCCATCATTTCACACGCAGCTGTCAGGGCTTTGATTTTCGCTAGTTGGGCGGAACACGGTTGGGGACAGGATTCCATCCTAATAATCTTATAGCTCGACTGATCCTGCTGCACGACTGAGAAACCTGCATGATTTCCATCATAGTCCCATCCTCCAGTGGTTCTGACCGTAAATCTGCTCTTAGTTTGGCAAATGCCATCGTCTTCCCTACACAATCATGGGGTTCTCCTTCATAGTCTAAAGGGACATAATCGGCTATATTACTGGTAGTGCATCTCTGTATAGTTATATCTGGAAATGTCAATAGCATCTGATGCACTGCTGGCTGGCGTTAGTACAAATTTCCCTCTTTCCAACAATTCTGCTACTTTATGGTGTGTGTACAGAGTCACAGGATAGCCCAGGGTTACAGATGACGCCTTTTCATATGCATAGTACAGCGCCGCCAATCCCTGATAACAGGGTGGATACCCCTGAGCCACCTCATCTAGTCTGGTCTATCGGCTGCTTTGCTTTTCCTGTGCCTGTCTCCTGTGTTAGAACCGTTGTAACATGATCCTCCTGTCGGTTGGATACATACAAATAAAAAACTTTCTCGTAGTCAGGCAAAGCTAATGCTGGTGCTGACTGCAATTCCTGCTTAATAGTATTGAAAGCTATCTCCGCCTCTCCATTCCATTGTAAGCCGTTTTTCAAATTTGTATGTCCTGCTTTCATTATCTTTCTCAAAGGTGCCACAATCTTAGCACATTCTCCTATCCAATCTGAGCTGTATCTTGCCATTCCCAAAAACGTCATCATCTGCCCTACAGTCTGGGGTTTGGGGGCCTTAGTTATTTCCTCAATCTGATCTGGTGCTATTGCCTTCACTCCCTTGGATATTACCCTGCCTAAGTATTCCACTTGCTGCGTGCAAAATTGCAGTTTCTTTTTGGATACTTTATGTCCTCCGTGCGCCAGCTTCTCTAACAGAGTTATAGTGTCCTGCTCACACTGTTCCTCGCTGTGGGAGCAAATCAACAGGTCATCCACATACTGTAACAATGTACTTTCCAATGGCATACCCTCTAGGTCTGCCTTCAATACCTGATTAAAAACGTGTGGTGAATGTTTAAATCCTTGCGGCATTCTGGTGTAGGTATACTGAGCACCTCTGTAAGTAAATGCAAAGAAATACTGACACTGGTGGGCTAGAGGAATGCTGAAGAAAGCCGAACACAAATCAATCACTGAAAAGTAACTTGCTTCTGGTGGAACATCAGTCAAAAGCGTGTGTGGGTTGGGGACTACCGCTGGCCAGTCCTCTACCACATCATTTACCGCTCGCAAATCATGCACCAATCTCCACTCAGATTTATCTGCTTTTAAAACCGGCAGCAACGGGGTATTGCATGGACTGTTCTTTTAAGCACTCCTATTTCAAGCAACCCCTGCACTGTCGATGCTATTCCCTCTTCCGCTTCTGGTCTTAGAGGGTATTGTGGTCTCCGGGGTGGAATTGCTCCCCTTTTCAGCCTTATTTCCACCGGACTTGCTGTTTTTATTTTCCCTACATCCGTGTCATGCTGTGACCACGGAATAGACGACAACTCATCTAACCTTTTATCTTTCTGTTGGCCTCTTACCTTTCCCAGCAAGGGCATGTGTGGTTGGGGAGTTATTTCGACCTCTCTCACTGTCCCTACCATATCGACACTTACCATTATTTTAATGCAATTGTTGTCTTCTGATATGCACACCTCTGGCGTGATTTTCCTCCACACTGTTACGGTTTCAGCACTCTTAACTAAGGGTCCTAAGTCTTTAGACTGATATCCCATGTTTACCAATAACGTTACGTGGGGCGCAGCCTCCAGTATCCTGTACCATTTTTCTAAAAAGGTGTTCCACTGAACTTGTAAAGCTGCCCCTTGCTTTCCAATTATCACAGCCTCCCCTTCCAGGTGCTGTTGGGTACAGGCCTCTAGGTGCTATTTCTCCTCTAACTCCCTGTTCTGAGTCTCGTCAAAAATCACTGTACAATGTAGCTCAGAGTTGGGCATTACAGCCCTGGGTAATATAGCCTGCATGTCCTTTTTCCATTTTTCCCAGGTTTCCTGAATCTGATCTGCGATGTCTCCTATCCAAAAGACACTCTTGTCTTCTCGCACTATCAATTGAGCCCCTGCTCTTCCCACACTCAGCCCATTTCTGGTGCATTCTAATTTTAATTCCAATTTCAATAAGGCATCTCTGCCTAACAAATTAATTGGAGTTCCTTTAAATACTAGCACCGGCAAAACAATTCCTTTATTTCCCATTCTCAACCGCACTGGAGCCGTGCACTGTGTCAACTGTGTTTTCCCCGAGAACCCTACCGTCTTAATAAACTTTCCTGACATGGGAAGGTGAAGGGCATACTGTGGCTGTACCAAGTGTCTCCATCATTGGTGTCAGCTGTCCTTCTAACATAACCTGAACAATGGGTTGGTTCCTCATCTGCCTCCCTTGTTATCATTGGGTAATGTCCCTTCCCACTCAAGTTTTCGAGGCACCCCTAATACCTCGCATAGGGGTTCACAGGCCCACTTGGGCCTGTGGGGGCTGGTCCTTGGTTAAACTCTGGTTCCCTTCTTAACGGTTCCTGCTGGTGTGTGACAGGCCATAGTGTAAACGGACAATCTCTTCTCATGTGACCTGGCTGATTACATTCCCAGCACAATCTCTCTACCTCTCTTTCCCCATTTCCTCACTGGTCCCCTCTGCCCATAGCTCCTCTGTCCCCCTCCTTGGGACTTCCAGTCCTGTCTGGGCTGTTTGAATTTAGTCTGTTCCTGATAAGGCATTTGTGGGAATGCTCCCTCAAAGACAATTATTGGCATGGGGTTTTCCAGCCCTTGTCTTACAGTATGATCGGTTCCCCCATCTAGCAGTGCTTTGTCCAGTTCGATGGCTGTACTCGGACCGGTGGTTGCTGGCAGCATCTTTTTGCTTTTCTCTTTTTCCTTCTTTTTGAATTCTTCGAGCTGCCTTTGTATTAACTTTCTTTGCACCTCCCTGCTGCTCAGCCAACTTTCGTTTGTCTTTCCGGTATTTCTCAACCGCATGGACTACGAGGTCTCTAAATTCTTGTGGGGTCTTTGACGTTAGCCCAGCCACTTCCTCCAGTTTGGATTGTACTTGTGGAGGCATTGCATCCAAAATGCTATGTCGGAACAGTGAGGTCATAAATAAGCTATTTTCCACCTCTTGCTCAGTCTCCACAGTCTCCACCTTTTCAGCTGGTTTTCTACGTAGGCTGCTGGGTTTTCAGTGTCTCCCTGTGGATCCCCTTTTAAGGCTTTGGGGTCCACGTTGGGTGGATAAAGCTTCCTGAGGGCCTGCCATACCCTCTGCCTCACACTGTCAAATCCATCTCCATCAGTTCTTGGGTCGTTTGAGTTTACTATGCCAGCCATTTCCATTAGTTCGTTAAATTTGGAGGTTCCCATCAACCTTATCAACAGTGCCTTCAAATCTCCCATAGCCAATAATCGTCCCGCTGTTTCTTCTTCAAAGGCTCTAATCCATTTCCCTGCTCCTTCATGTAGATTGGGCAGAGTGTTTTTCAGCCCTTCTAGGTCCTGGGATCCCCAAGGGATATACTGCACTTGTCCTGATCCTTTAACTAACAATGGCATCATTCTTCCTCCTTCTTCCCAACTGCCCTGGCTCTCCTCCTCACCTGACTCCCCATCTGTCTCAGGGTATGTCTTTACTGCCTCCCACACAAATGTCTCCGGGGTTCTCTTCTTCCCTCAGTCTCCCTGTGGAGTCCTTCCTTTCTGTCTTAATTCAATACTTGGTTGGCCCCTGGAGTATTTTTTGCATCTCTTCTGGCAACCCCCTCTCAGTAGCTTATCTAGCTCTACCTAACCCCTACTGCATCCTTCTCCTCTTCTAGGTTTCTACCTCCTACGTCTTCCCCACAAATTCTCACATCCTCTCTTTCTCTCTACTTAACTCTTGCTCCTCCAATGAGTCACCTTCTTTCTTCCTGTCCGTGTCTGTACACCTGTGGCAGGGTGTTCCTGATCCTTACTCGTGCTTGATTCCCTTCTCTCGTGTTTTTCCAAGACTCTCATCTCCTATCTTTTTTCCACTTCCTCTTGAATGCCTCATCTCTTCCTGCCCTGATGAGCCACTTTCTTTTCTAGTCTGTTTATTTCTATAGTATAACCGATACTCCTCATACTCCTTTTCCTCTCAAGTATTTCATCCGTTCAATCCCTTCTCGTATTGTTTTTTCTCCTCATTATCCCAAACTTGGACTTCTCCCTGCATGTTTACTGTTCCCGTTAACAGGGGGCACTGCTTAGGGGTTCCTTCCTCATTATAGGGAGGGGGTTTTTCTGTTTCTTTCGCATCCGGGTACAGAGCCGAAGCCAGCTTCTCACCATACCCTTCTCTCTCTCCTGTTTCTCCAGCACTTTAGTGTCTTTCTCACTTGTAATCAATATTCTACCTGTCCTCCTCAGCCTTTCTCCCTCCGTTCTGAAGAGTTTTAGCACTTCCATTTCTCATTCTCTTTTTTGCTCTCTTTTCTTAGATTTATCTTTTGGTTTGTAATTTTTAATTAGTCCCTCCATTTCTTCGCACAAACTTACATCAAACATTCCTTCTCTTGGCCACTTTGTGACCAGGTTATTGGTTCTTTTTTTCCATTTTTCTGAAGTTTTTGTGATCTCATTATTAATTAACAGGAATTTTTTGCTCAGAATCTCTGTTATTCTCTCTTTTTAAGGTATTTCACAGTTCGTTTACTGGATAATATTACTTACTCTAATTCTACGCCTAGTCTAACACCACGTGGACTTTTTCTTAACTTCTTATTAACTTATTTGTACTTACCTTCACTGCAGTGTTATTGATCAATCCTCTGAGCCTCCTCTGTTAACCCCCAATTCTGTCAGATTCTTTGGACCAGAGAGACCCTTCGGCAGTGGTTCCACACTTCTGAGACTCCAAGACCTCCCCAAAGCCAACAAAATTCTTAGTCCAAATTGTCGCAAAAGCGCTTACTTTTTGTTTGGGTGCACCCTTAATTCTGTTAGCCTTGTGGGGGTCCCTGGAGGACTGGAAAGCGTTCCCAATCTGCCGTTTCCTTTCCGCGGGTCTCTATCCGGTCCTGTCACAGTCACCAATTATGTTGTGGTTTTTTTGTGCCTCACAAATGACCAAGAGACGCAGAAGATTCTTCAAGAAGGGTTAAACTTTAATTTGCAAATCAAAGCTGAGACAGTCATTGAGCTAGTCGCTGATTGCCCAACGATCTCTGGACACAGCATTTTTTATAGTGTTTGTCCAGTTGTATTAGCATATGTAATCGATCTATAGTTGTATATTACACTTACTACCGTACATCATGTCCCTATTGTTCCTATCAATTGGCTTAATCATATTCTAATCTACATCTCTTAGCTACCTCTCATTAACATACCATTGTCTTCTACATTTTTAAGACTTCAGTCTCCTACCAAATTGGGTACATGCATAGCAAATAATAAACTCAGAACTGAGCAATGTTCTAATCTACATTTCTTTAGCTACCTCTCATTAACACACCATTGTCTTCTACATTCCTCTCATTAACATACTATTGTCTTCTACATTCCTTAGACTTCATTCTACTAAATTGAGTACATGCATAGCAAACTGACTAGAGCAAATGATACAAGTTTTATACTCCATAATATTTTTATACTACAATACTCCAATAGTATGAGGTGCTATGGTGGATAGGCTCATATGGGGAAGCCAGGTTAATTTGGCCCATGCCTTTAATTATCGTGGTCCGACACCACTTGTTTCAATGAACCGGGTGTGCACTGGGACACATCATCAGTAATGCATCCTCAGATTATTGAGTGTTTTGTGCTTTTAATCATTAGACACCCTCACGAAGGTTGTCCATATCTGACCTGTCATTACGGCAGGACACGACCAGGTGGGAGTCATGTCCACACTGGGCCTGTCGTTAAGGCAGGACACCACCAGTTGTAATGTTGTCTGCAGCATACCTGTCATTGAGGCAGGATACCACCAGGTGGGAGTGTTGTCCACATCTAGCCAGTCGTTATGGCAGGACACGACCACAAGGTGGGAGTGTTGTCCACACCCAGACTGATCGTAGCAAGACACCACCAGCTGGGAGTGTTGTCCACAGTGGGCATGTCATTACAGCAGAACACCACCAGCTCGGAGTGTTGTCGAAAGCCGAATTGTCATTGCGGCAGGACACCACCAGGAGTGAGTATTGTCTATGGATGAACTGTCATTGTGGCAGGACAGTACAAGGTGGGATTGTTGTCTGCAACAGATCAGTCCTTGCAGCAGGACAACATCAGGTGGGACTGTTGTCCACACCTGAACTGACATCGTGGCAGGACACCATGACATGGGATTGTTATGCACAGACGACAGGTCACTGTGGCAGGACACAATGTGGCTAACCCTCACCCTAACCATCCCCAATCCTAACCCTAAGCCTACCCGAGGCACATCCCGATTAACCCTGGTCACACCTCCACAAACCCTCGCATTAGGGATAGGTTGAAAATATTCCGGCAATGAGTGAATCAGCCCTCTTGTGCTTTTTGATCTCGTCACATGAGATTCAGTTTCACGTGACCCTGCCACTTTGATCTGGCCCACGCCTTCATTAACCAGGTCCAACACTTGCCCTTGTTGAATTTTGCCCCTGCTGACATAGGACATTGGGTTTGTGGGGCTGAAGCCAGGGTTAATCAGGGAGTGCCTAGGGTTTGTGGGGATGCGTACCTCTTCTAGACTTTAGGATTAGGTTAGAGCTTTGGGCTGTTGGATGTATATGTTTGGCTGGCAGATGTTAGGCTACAGAGTTTTGAGTGGTGACGTCTGAGGTGCTATGGCGGGTGGGCTAGTATGGTGAAGACAGGTTAATCTGGCCCATACCTTTAACCATTGTGGTCCGACACCACTTGGTTCAACGAACAGGGTGTGCACTGGGTTTGCATTAGGGTTAGGGTGAGGATGTGGGTGAGGGTTAGGTTGCGATTATGCAGGCAGTGGGCAAAAAAGTCCTCTTGTGATTTTTGATCTCGCCACTTGAGATTCAGTTTCACGTGACCCTGCCACTTTGATCTGGCCCACGCCTTCATTAACCAGGTCCTTTGCTGAATCTTGCCCCTCTCAACCTAGGATATCCGGTTTGTGGGGCCAAAGCCAGGGTTAATCGGGGAGTGCCTAGGGTTTGTGGGGGTGTGTGTCCCTTTTGGACTTTAGGATTAGGTTTGTGTGCTGGGCTGGTGGAGGTATATATCGGGTATGTGGGGGTTTAGCAAGGGTCAATCGGAGTATACAGGGTTTGTAGGGCTGAAGCCAGGGCTAGTCGGGAAGTACCTAGGGTTTGTGGGGGTGTGTGCCCCTTTTGAACTTTAGGATTAGGTTTGAGTGTAGGGCTGGTGGATGTATATGTTTGGCTGGCAGAGGTTAGGCTGCAGAATTTGAAGTATGAGCTGCTAAGCTGGCTAGGCTTGTACAGGGAAGTCAGGTTAGTCTGGGCCATGCCTTTCATTATCGTGGTCCCACACCACTTGGTTCAGCGAACCGGGTGTGCACTGGGGCACATCGTCAGTAGTGAACATTCGGATCCTCGGCTGTTTCGGGCCTTTAATCACTAGACAGCCTACTAGAAGTGGCCCAACAGTGACAGACTCTGACACTGCTTGTGTTTTTCCCAGGGACCGATAATGAGAGGCATGTAATTCTGAGGGTAATGATATTTTTAAATATCATTACCTGGCATCTTTATGCCTGGGATTGCATGGGTTAAATTGAGAGTGTTTACTGGGTATTCAGCAGAGCTGTACCTGACTTTAGCACTGACCTGTCTGTCGTCCCCATCCGGGGTTTCATTTCCTGTTTCTCTCTCGCCTTGTGTGTATCTGGGCTTTCTTATTGGCCTTTCATGGGCCGGGAGAATGAAGAGCGTGTCACTGAAAGGTTAGGTTGCGATTATGCGGGCAGTGGGCTAAAAAGCCCTCTTGTGATTTTTGAGCTCGCCACTTGAGATTCAGTTTCACGTGACTCTGCCACTTTGGTCTGGCCCACGCCTTCATTAACCAGGTCCAACACTTGCCTTTGCTGAATCTTGCCCCTCTCGACCTAGGATATCCGGTTTGTGGGGGTTTAGCAAGGGTTAATCGGGGAGTGCCTTGGGTTTGTGGGGGTGTATGACCCTTTTGGGAGTTCCCTAGGGTTTGTGGGGGTGTGTGCCCCTTTTGGTATTTGCCTAGGGTTCGTGGGGGTGTGTGCCCCTTTTGGACTTTAGGATTAGGTTTGAGTGTAGGGCTGGTGGATGTATATGTTTGGCTGGCAGAGGTTAGGCTGCAGAGTTTGAAGTATGAGCTGCTATGCTGGCTAGGCTTATACAGGGAAGCCAGGTTAGTCTGGGCCATGCCTTTCATTATCGTGGTCCGACACCACTTGGTTCAGCGAACCGGGTGTGCACTGGGGCACATCATCAGTAGTGAACATTCGGATACTCGGCTGTTTCGGGCCTTTAATCACTAGACAGCCTACAGAAGCGGCCCAACAGTGTCCGACTCAGACACTGCCTGTATTTTTCCCAGGGACCAATAATGAGAGGCATGTAATTCTGAGGGTAATGATATTTTTAAAGAGCGTGTCACTGATAGGTTAGGTTGCAATTATGCAATCAGTAGGCTAAAAAGCCCTCTTGTGATTTTTGATCTCCTCACTTGAGATTCCGTTTCACGTGACCCTGCCACTTTGATCTGGCCCACGCCTTCATTAACCAGGTCCCACACTTGCCTTTGTTGAATCTTGCCCCTCTCGACATGGGATATCCAGTTTGTGGGGGTTTAGCAAGGGTTAATCGGGGAGTGCCTAAGGTTTGTGGGGGTGTATGCCCCTTTTGGAAGTTGCCTAGGGTTTGTTGGGGGTGTGTGCCCCTTTTGGAATTTGCCTAGGGT
This sequence comes from Hypanus sabinus, assembly GCF_030144855.1. Classification (NCBI taxonomy): domain Eukaryota; kingdom Metazoa; phylum Chordata; class Chondrichthyes; order Myliobatiformes; family Dasyatidae; genus Hypanus; species Hypanus sabinus. The sequence continues at coordinate 41,625,323 of NC_082735.1, forward strand.
TTGTAGGGGTGTGTGCCCCTTTTGGACCTTAGGATTAAGTTTGAGTGTAGGGCTGGTGGATGTATATGTTTGGCTGGCAGAGGTTAGGCTGCAGAATTTGAAGTATGAGCTGCTATGCTGGCTAGGCTTGTACAGGGAAGCCAGGTTAATTTGGCCCATGCCTTTCATTATCGTGTTCCGGCACCACTTGTTTCAATGAACCGGGTGTGCACTGGGACACATCATTAGTAATGCATCCTCAGATTGTTGGGTGTTTTGTGCTTTTAATCATTAGACACCCTCACCAAGGTGGCCCAGCCAGGGCTGATCAGACCCGGCTTGTGTTTTTCCCATGGAGCAGGATAACGAGAGGCACGTAATTCTGAGGGTAATGATATTTTTAAACATCATTACCTTACCCTGGGATTGCATGGGTTAAATTGACAGTATTTACTAGGCATTCAGCATAACTGCACCTGAGTTTAGTACTGACTTGTTTTCTGTAGCCCCATCTTGGGTTTAATTTCCTTGTTCTCTCTCACTTGTGTGTATCTGGGCTTTCTTATTGGCATTTTGTGGGCCGAGAGAATGAAGAGCATGTTACTGAAAGGTTAGGTTGAGATTATGCGGGCAGTGGGCGAATCAGCCCTCTTGTGCTTTTTGAGCTCGTCACTTGAGATGCAGTTTCATGCAACCCTGCCACTTTATTCTCGCCCACGCCTTCATTAACCAGGTCCAACATTTGCCTTTGTTGGATCTTGCCTCTCTGCGTTTTAGAGTCAGGATTAGGGTCATTCTGCCAGGACACTACCAGGTGGGAATGTTGTGCTCATCTAACCTGTCGTTACAGCAGGACACCACCAGGTGGGAGTATTATCCACAGCCAAACTGTCATTGCAGCAGGACACCACCAGGTGGGAGTGTTGTCTAAATGGGATCGGTCCTTGCGGCAGAACACCAGCACAGGACGCCACCAGATGGGAATGTTATCCACGGCGGACCGGTCATTGTGGCAGAACACCACCAGCACGGAGTGTTATAGAAAGCTGAATTGTCATTGCGACAGTACACAACTGTCCACTGCGGAACTGTCATTGCTACGGGGCACCACCAGTTGAGAGTCATGTTCACACTGGACCTGTCATTAAGGCAAGACACCACCAGTGCGAGTGTTGTCCATAGCAGGTTTATCATTACGGCAGGACACCACCAGTCAGAATGTTGTCCGCAGCAGAGCTGTCATTGTGGCAGGACACCGCCAGTGGGAGTGTTGTCCACATCTAACCTGTCGTTATGGCAGGACACCACCAGGTGGGAGTATTTTCCGTGGCCGAACTGTAATTGCGGCAGAACACCAAAAGGTAGGTGTGTTGTCTACAAGGGATCAGTCCTTGCGGCAGGACACCAGCATATAGAAGTGTTCTCCACACCAGAACGGACATCACTGCAGGACTCCACCAGCTGGGAATGGAATCCACAGTGGACCAGTCATTGTGGCAATACACCACCAGTGGGGGTATTGTCTACAGCCGATCTGTCATAGTGCCAGGGCACCAGCAGGTGGGATTGTTGTCCACAGTGGACATGTTATTAAGTCAGATCACCACCAGTTCAGAGTGTTGTCGACAGCGGAACTATCATTGCGACAGGACACCACCAGGTGGGAGTCGTGTCCGCCCTGGGCCTGTCATTAAGGCAGGTCACCACCAGGGGGAGTGTTGTCCGTAGCAGGTTTGTCATTACAGCAGGACACCACCAGGAGGCAGTATTTTCCATGGCTGAACTCTCATTGCGGCGGAACACCACAAAGTAGGCGTATTGCCTACAGGGGATCAGTCCTTGCAGCAGGACACCAGCATGTGGGAGTGTTGTCCACACCAGAACTGACATCGATTCAGGACACCACCAGCTGGGAATGGAATCCACAGCGGACCAGTTATTGTGGCAAGTCACCACCAGTGGGAGTATTGTCCACAGCCGACCTGTCATAGAGCCAGGACACCACCAGGTGGGAGCGTTGTCCACATCTGATCTGTCATTATGGCAGGACACCACCAGGCGGGAATATTGATCACGCTTGATCTCTCATTGCAGCAGGACACCACAAGATGGGAGTGTTGTCTACAAGGGATCAGTCCTCATGGCAGGACACCAGCAGGTGGGATTGTTATCCACACCAGTACTGATATCATGGCAGGATCCACCAGGTGGGAATGTTGTCCACACCAGAACTGATATCGTGGCAGAACCCACCAGTTGGGGATGTATTCCACAGTGGACCTGTCATTGTGGCAGGACACCAGCAAGTGGGAGTGTTGCCCACAGCAGGCATGTCATTACGTCAGAACACCACCAGGTCGGAGTGTTGTCAACACCGGACCTGTCATTGCAACAGGACACCACTAGGTGGCAGTCATGTCCACACTGGGCCTATCATTAAGGCAGGACACCAGCAGATGGGAGTCTTATCCACACTAGAACTGATATCCCAGGAGGAGGACAACAGCTGGGAATGGAATCCACAGCGGACCTGTCATTGAGACAAGACACCACCAGGTGGGAGTGTTGTCCATATCTAACCTGTCGTTACGGCAGGACACGACCAGGTGGGAGTCATGTCCATGCTGGGCCTGTCATTAAAGCAGGACACCACCAGTGGGAGTGCTGTCCATAGCAGGTTTGTCATTACGGCAGGACACCACCAGTTGTAATGTTGTCTGCAGCAGACCTGTCATTGAGGCAGGACACCACCAGGTGGGAGTGTTGTCCACATCTAGCCAGTCATTGCGGCAGGACACAACGAGGTGGGAGTGTTGTCTGCAAGAGATCAGTCCTTGCGGCAGGACACCAGCATGTGGGAGTGTTGTCCACACCCAGACTGAGATCGTAGCAAGACACCACCAGCTGGGAGTGTTGTCCACAGTGGGCATGTCATTACAGCAGAACACCACCAGCTTGGAGTGTTGTCGAAAGCCGAATTGTCATTGCGGCAGGACACCACCAGGAGTGAGTATTGTCTACATTGGAACTGTCATTGTGACAGGACACCACTAGGTGGGAGGGTTGTCCACATCTAATCTGTCAGACAGACAGGCAGACATCCCGAGGGAAATTGGGTCGTTATGATAGGACATCACCAGGTGGGAGTATTGTCTATGGATGAACTGTCATTGTGGCAGGACAGTACAAGGTGGAATTGTTGTCTACAACAGATCAGTCCTTGCAGCAGGACAACATCAGGTGGGACTGTTGTCCACACCTGAACTGACATCGTGGCAGGACACCATGACATGGGATTGTTATGCACAGACGACAGGTCACTGTGGCAGGACACAATGTGGCTAACCCTCACCCTAACCATCCCCAATCCTAACCCTAAGCCTACCCGAGGCACATCCCGATTAACCCTGGTCACACCTCCACAAACCCTCGCATTAGGGATAGGTTGAAAATATTCCGGCAATGAGTGAATCAGCCCTCTTGTGCTTTTTGATCTCGTCACATGAGATTCAGTTTCACGCGACCCTGCTACTTTGATCTGGCCCACGCCTTCATTAACCAGGTCCCACACTTGCCTTTGTTGAATTTTGCCCCTGCTGACATAGGACATTGGGTTTGTGGGGCTGAAGCCAGGGTTAATCAGGGAGTGCCTAGGGTTTGTGGGGATGCGGACCCCCTTCTAGACTTTAGGATTAGGTTTGAGCTTTGGGCTGTTGGATGTATATGTTTGGCTGGCAGATGTTAGGCTACAGAGTTTTGAGTGGTGACGTCTGAGGTGCTATGGCGGGTGGGCTAGTATGGTGAAGACAGGTTAATCTGGCCCATACCTTTAACCATTGTGGTCCGACACCACTTGGTTCAACGAACCGGGTGTGCACTGGGTTTGCATTAAGGTTAGGGTAAGGTTGGAATTATGCGGGCAGTGGGCTAATTAGCCCCCTTGTGATTTTTGATCTCGCCACTTGAGATTCAGTTTCACGTGACCCTGCCACTTTGATCTGGCCCAGGCTTTCATTAATCAGGTCCAACACTTGCCTTTGTTGAATCTTGTTCCCCTTGATATAGGACATCCAGTTTGTGGGGGTTTAGCAAGGTTTAATAGGGGTGTGTTTCGGGTTTGTGGGGCCAAAGCCAGGGTTAATCGGGGAGTGCCTAGGGTTTGTGGGGGTGTGTGTCCCTTTTGGACTTTAGGATTAGGTTTGTGTGCTGGGCTGGTGGAGGTATATATCGGGTATGTGGGGATTTAGCAGGGGTCAATCGGGGTGTGCTTAGGGTTTGTGGCGCTGGTGCCAGGGCTAGTCGGGAAGTGCCTAGGGTTTGTGGGGGGGTGTGCCCCTTTTGGACCTTAGGATTAGGTCTGAGTGTAGGGCTGGTGGATGTATATGTTTGATCCAGTTTGTGGGAGTCTAGTAGGGGTTAATCGGGGTGTGCTTAGGTTTTTGTGGGGCTGTGTGCCCCCTTTGGACTTTAGGGTTAGGTTTGTGTGCAGGGCTGGTGGGTGTTTATGTTTGGCTGAGTGGGGTTAGGCTGCAGAGTTTGAAATATGAGCTGCTATGTTTAGGGTTTGTGGGGCTGAAGCCAGGGTTGATCGGGAAGTGCCTAGGGTTTGTGGGGGTGTGTGCCCCTTTTGGACCTTAGGGTTAGGTTTGTGTGTAGGGCTGGTGGATGTTTATGTTTGGTTGGGAGGGTTTAGGCTGCAGAGTTTGAGATGTGAGCTGCTATGCCAGCTAGGCTTGTATGGGGAAGTCAGGTTAATCTGGTCCATGCCTTTCATTATCGTGCCCTGGGACACATCGTCAGTAATGCACTCTCGGATCGTCATGTTTTTCGGGCCTTTAATCATTACTGAAGTCCGGGCTCACTGGGATGTGCCTAAGGTTTGTGGGGGTGTGTGCCCCTTTTCGACTTTAGGGTAGGGCTGGTGGATGTATATGTTTGGTTGGGAGGGTTTAGGCTGCAGAGTTTGAAATATGAGCTGCTATGCCAGCTAGGCTTGTATGGGGAAGTCAGGTTAATCTGGTCGATGCCTTTCATTATCGTGTCCCGGGACACATCGTCAGTAATGCACGCTCGGATCGTCAGGTGTTTCGGGCCTTTACATTAGACACCTTCCCCGAGACGGCCCCGCCAAGGTGATCAAGCTGGGCGTGTGTATTACCCCTGGACCAGATAATGAAAGGCATGTAATTGTGTGGGTCATGCTATTTCTAAGGGTTTAATTCCAGGGCAGCCTAGCTCTTTAGGCCTTGTTCAGGTTGTCCGGAGAATAAGTCTGCAGTGTTTCAATCCATCTCCTCTCTGCTCTTTTTCTTTGGGCGTTTGTCCAGTTTATGTTAGTTTCCAGGCCTAATATTATTCCTCTTTTTAGATTATATTAATTTATTCTGACTGTAGGGTTCAACCCGTTACTTCACTGTTCTATCGGCATGATGGGGTTATATAACCTAGGTAAATTCGTCGCTTCTGCTGGCGATTAATAAATAAATAAATTAATTAATTAATTATGTTGGGGTTGTTCTTAATCTCCAACTTCTGTGTCAATTTTTGGGTTAGAATATCTGGGTTTTCTTATTGGCCTTTCTTGGGCCGAGAGAATGAAGAGCATGTCACTGAAAGGTTAGGTTGGGATTATGCGGGCAGTGGGCTAATTAGCCCCCTTGTGATTTTTGATCTCGCCACTTGAGATTCCGTTTCACGTGACCCTGCCACTTTGATCTGGCCCACGCCTTCATTAACCAGGTCCCACACTTGCCTTTTTTGAATCTTGCCCTCTCCGGTTCGTTGGGGATTAGCAAGGGTTAATCGGGGAGTGCCTAGGGTTTGTGGGGGTGTGTGCCCCTTTTGGAATTTGCCTAGGGTTTGTGGGGGTGTGTGCCCCTTTTGCTCTTTAGGATTTGGTTTGAGTGTTGAGCTGGTGGATGTATATATGTGGCAGTCACAGGTAAGGCTGTCGAGTTTTGAGCAGTGATGTATGAACTGCTATGGCGGATAGGCTCGCATGAGGGTAAGGGTTAGGATTTTGTTGCAAATCTGTCATACCGACAGGTCACCACCAGGTTGGATTTCTATCTTCACCTAATCCTTCATTGTGACAGGACACCACCAGGTGGGAGTATTGTCCACATCTGATCTGCCATGGCAGCAGGACGCCAGCAGGTGGGAGAGTTGTACACATCTGATCTGTCATTATGACAGGACACCACCAGGTGGGAGTATTCTCCACATCTCATCTGTCATGGCGGCAGGACTCCAGCAGGTGGGAGTATTGTCTACATCTGATCTGTCATTATGACAGGACACCACCAGGTGGGAGTGTTCTCCACCTCTCATCTGTCATTGCGGCACGACACCAGCAGGTGGGAGTGTTGTACACATTTGATCTGTCATTATGACAGGACACCACCAGGTGGGAGTATTCTCCACATGTCATCTGTCATGGCGGCAGGACTCCAGCAGGTGGGAGTATTGTCTACATCTGATCTGTCATTATGACAGGACACCACCAGATGGGAGTGTTCTCCACCTCTCATCTGTCATTGCGGCACGACACCAGCAGGTGGGAGTGTTGTACACATCTCATCTGTCATTATGACAGGACGCCAGCAGGTGGGAGTGTTGTACACATCTGATCTGTCATTATGACAGGACACCACCAGGTGGGAGTATTCTCCACATCTCATCTGTCATGGCGGCAGGACTCCAGCAGGTGGGAGTATTGTCTACATCTGATCTGTCATTATGACAGGACACCACCAGGTGGGAGTGTTCTCCACCTCTCATCTGTCATTGCGGCACGACACCACCAGGTGGGAGTGTTGTACACATCTGATCTGTCGTTATGACAGGACACCACCAGGTGGCAGTATTGCCTACGGACGAACTGTCGTTGTGGCAGGACACCACAAGGTGGGAGTGTTGTCAACAAGGAATCAGTCCTTGCCGCAGGACATCTGCAGGTGGAAATGTTGTACACAGCCAAACTGTCATCATGGTTAGGGTCAGGGTTAGGTCGTGATTATGCAGGCAGTGGGCTAATTAGCCCCCTTGTGATTTTTGATCTCGCCACTTGAGATTCAGTTTCACGTGACACTGCCACTTGGATCTGGCCCACGCTTTCATTAACCAGGTCCAACACTTGCCTTTGTTGAATCATGTTCCACTTGATATAGGATATCCAGTTTGTGGGGGTTTAGCAAGGTTTAATAGGGGTGTGTTTAGGGTTTGTGGGGCCAAAGCCAGTGTTAATCGGGGAGTGCCTAGGGTTTGTGGGGGTGTGTGTGTCCCTTTTGGACTTTAGGATTAGGTTTGAGTGCTGGGCTGGTGTAGGTATATATCGGGTATGTGGGGATTTAGCAGGGGTCAATCGGGTTAGGGTGAGGGTTAGGTTGAAATGATGCGGGCAGTGGGCTAAAAAGCCCTCTTGTGATTTTTGATCTCCTGACTTGAGATTCCGTTTCACGTGACCGTGCCACTTTGATCTGGCCCACGCCTTCATTAACCAGGTCCAACACTTGCCTTTGTTGAATCTTGCCCCTCTCGACATAGGAAATCCGGTTTGTGGGGGTTTAGCAAGGGTTAATCGGGGAGTGCCTAGGGTTTGTGGGGGTGTGTGCCCCTTTTGGAATTTGCCTAGGGTTTGTAGGGGTGTGTGCCCCTTTTGGACTTTAGGATTAGTTTTCAGTGTATGGCTGGTGGATTTATATGTTTGCCTGGCAGAGGATAGCCTGCAGAATTTGAAGTATGAGCTGCTATGCTGGCTAGGCTTATACAGGAAAGTCAGGTTAGTCTGGGCCAATCCTTTCATTATCGTGGTCCCACACCACTTGGTTCAGCGAACCGGGTGTGCACTGGGGCACATCGTCAGTAGTGAACATTCGGATCCTCGGCTGTTTAGGGCCTTTAATCACTAGACAGCCTACAGAAGCGGCTCAACACTGTCCGACTCAGACACTGCTTGTATTTTTCCCAGGGACCAATAATGAGAGGCATGTAATTCTGAGGGTAATGATATTTTTAAATTTCACTACCTGGCACCTGTATGCCTGGGATTGCATGGGTTAAATTGAGAGTGTTTACTGGGCATTCAGCAGAGCTGTACCTGAGTTTAGCTCTGACCTGTCTGTCGTCCCCAACCGGGGTTTAATTTACTGGTTCTGCCTCGCCTTGTGTGTATCTGGGCTTTCTTATTGGCCTTTCATGGGCCGGGAGAATGAAGAGCGTGTCACTGATAGGTTAGGTTGAAATTATGCGGGCAGTGGGCTAAAAAGCCCTCTTGAGATTCCGTTTCACGTGACCCTGCCACTTTGATCTGGCCCACGCCTTCATTAACCAGGTCCCACACTTGCCTTTTTTGAATCTTGCCCTCTCCGGTTCGTTGGGGATTAGCAAGGGTTAATCGGGGAGTGCCTAGGGTTTGTGGGGGTGTGTGCCCCTTTTGGAATTTGCCTAGGGTTTGTGGGGGTGTGTGCCCCTTTTGCACTTTAGGATTTGGTTTGAGTGTTGAGCTGGTGGATGTATATATGTGGCAGTCACAGGTAAGGCTGTCGAGTTTTGAGCAGTGATGTATGAACTGCTATGGCGGATAGGCTCGCATGAGGGTAAGGGTTAGGATTTTGTTGCAAATCTGTCATACCGACAGGTCACCACCAGGTTGGATTTCTATCTGCACCTAATCCTTCATTGTGACAGGACACCACCAGGTGGGAGTGTTGTACACATCTGATCTGTCATTATGACAGGACGCCAGCAGGTGGGAGTGTTGTACACATCTGATCTGTCATTATGACAGGACACCACCAGGTGGGAGTATTCTCCACATCTCATCTGTCATGGCGGCAGGACTCCAGCAGGTGGGAGTATTGTCTACATCTGATCTGTCATTATGACAGGACACCACCAGGTGGGAGTGTTCTCCACCTCTCATCTGTCATTGCGGCACGACACCAGCAGGTGGGAGTGTTGTACACATCTGATCTGTCATTATGACAGGACACCACCAGGTGGGAGTGTTGTACACATCTGATCTGTCGTTATGACAGGACACCACCAGGTGGCAGTATTGCCTACGGACGAACTGTCATTGCGGCAGGACACCACAAGGTGGGAGTGTTGTCAACAAGGAATCAGTCCTTGCCGCAGGACATCTGCAGGTGGAAATGTTGTACACAGCCAAACTGTCATTATGGTTAGGGTCAGGGTTAGGTCGTGATTATGCAGGCAGTGGGCTAATTAGCCCCCTTGTGATTTTTGATCTCGCCACTTGAGATTCAGTTTCACGTGACACTGCCACTTGGATCTGGCCCACGCTTTCATTAACCAGGTCCAACACTTGCCTTTGTTGAATCATGTTCCACTTGATATAGGATATCCAGTTTGTGGGGGTTTAGCAAGGTTTAATAGGGGTGTGTTTAGGGTTTGTGGGGCCAAAGCCAGTGTTAATCGGGGAGTGCCTAGGGTTTGTGGGGGTGTGTGTGTCCCTTTTGGACTTTAGGATTAGGTTTGAGTGCTGGGCTGGTGTAGGTATATATCGGGTATGTGTGGATTTAGCAGGGGTCAATCGGGTTAGGGTGAGGGTTAGGTTGAAATGATGCGGGCAGTGGGCTAAAAAGCCCTCTTGTGATTTTTGATCTCCTGACTTGAGATTCCGTTTCACGTGACCCTGCCACTTTGATCTGGCCCACGCCTTCATTAACCAGGTCCAACACTTGCCTTTGTTGAATCTTGCCCCTCTCGACATAGGAAATCCGGTTTGTGGGGGTTTAGCAAGGGTTAATCGGGGAGTGCCTAGGGTTTGTGGGGGTGTGTGCCCCTTTTGGAATTTGCCTAGGGTTTGTAGGGGTGTGTGCCCCTTTTGGACTTTAGGATTAGTTTTCAGTGTATGGCTGGTGGATTTATATGTTTGCCTGGCAGAGGTTAGCCTGCAGAATTTGAAGTATGAGCTGCTATGCTGGCTAGGCTTATACAGGAAAGTCAGGTTAGTCTGGGCCAATCCTTTCATTATCGTGGTCCCACACCACTTGGTTCAGCGAACCGGGTGTGCACTGGGGCACATCGTCAGTAGTGAACATTCGGATCCTCGGCTGTTTCGGGCCTTTAATCACTAGACAGCCTACAGAAGCGGCTCAACACTGTCCGACTCAGACACTGCTTGTATTTTTCCCAGGGACCAATAATGAGAGGCATGTAATTCTGAGGGTAATGATATTTTTAAATTTCACTACCTGGCACCTGTATGCCTGGGATTGCATGGGTTAAATTGAGAGTGTTTACTGGGCATTCAGCAGAGCTGTACCTGAGTTTAACTCTGACCTGTCTGTCGTCCCCAACCGGGGTTTAATTTACTGGTTCTGCCTCGCCTTGTGTGTATCTGGGCTTTCTTATTGGCCTTTCATGGGCCGGGAGAATGAAGAGCGTGTCACTGATAGGTTAGGTTGAAATTATGCGGGCAGTGGGCTAAAAAGCCCTCTTGAGATTCCGTTTCACGTGACCCTGCCACTTTGATCTGGCCCACGCCTTCATTAACCAGGTCCCACACTTGCCTTTTTTGAATCTTGCCCTCTCCGGTTCGTTGGGGATTAGCAAGGGTTAATCGGGGAGTGCCTAGGGTTTGTGGGGGTGTGTGCCCCTTTTGGCATTTGCCTAGGGTTTGTGGGGGTGTGTGCCCCTTTTGCACTTTAGGATTTGGTTTGAGTGTTGAGCTGGTGGATGTATATATGTGGCAGTCACAGGTAAGGCTGTCGAGTTTTGAGCAGTGATGTATGAACTGCTATGGCGGATAGGCTCGCATGAGGGTAAGGGTTAGGATTTTGTTGCAAATCTGTCATACCGACAGGTCACCACCAGGTTGGATTTCTATCTTCACCTAATCCTTCATTGTGACAGGACACCACCAGGTGGGAGAATTGTCCACATCTGATCTGCCATGGCAGCAGGACGCCAGCAGGTGGGAGTGTTGTACACATCTGATCTGTCATTATGACAGGACACCACCAGGTGGGAGTATTCTCCACATCTCATCTGTCATGGCGGCAGGACTCCAGCAGGTGGGAGTATTGTCTACATCTGATCTGTCATTATGACAGGACACCACCAGGTGGGAGTGTTCTCCACCTCTCATCTGTCATTGCGGCACGACACCAGCAGGTGGGAGTGTTGTACACATCTGATCTGTCATTATGACAGGACACCACCAGGTGGGAGTATTCTCCACATCTCATCTGTCATGGCGGCAGGACTCCAGCAGGTGGGAGTATTGTCTACATCTGATCTGTCATTATGACAGGACAACACCAGGTGGGAGTGTTCTCCACCTCTCATCTGTCATTGCGGCACGACACCAGCAGGTGGGAGTGTTGTACACATCTGATCTGTCATTATGACAGGACGCCAGCAGGTGGGAGTGTTGTACACATCTGATCTGTCATTATGACAGGACACCACCAGGTGGGAGTATTCTCCACATCTCATCTGTCATGGCGGCAGGACTCCAGCAGGTGGGAGTATTGTCTACATCTGATCTGTCATTATGACAGGACACCACCAGGTGGGAGTGTTCTCCACCTCTCATCTGTCATTGCGGCACGACACCAGCAGGTGGGAGTGTTGTACACATCTGATCTGTCATTATGACAGGACACCACCAGGTGGGAGTGTTGTACACATCTGATCTGTCGTTATGACAGGACACCACCAGGTGGCAGTATTGCCTACGGACGAACTGTCATTGCGGCAGGACACCACAAGGTGGGAGTGTTGTCAACAAGGAATCAGTCCTTGCCGCAGGACATCTGCAGGTGGAAATGTTGTACACAGCCAAACTGTCATTATGGTTAGGGTCAGGGTTAGGTCGTGATTATGCAGGCAGTGGGCTAATTAGCCCCCTTGTGATTTTTGATCTCGCCACTTGAGATTCAGTTTCACGTGACACTGCCACTTGGATCTGGCCCACGCTTTCATTAACCAGGTCCAACACTTGCCTTTGTTGAATCATGTTCCACTTGATATAGGATATCCAGTTTGTGGGGGTTTAGCAAGGTTTAATAGGGGTGTGTTTAGGGTTTGTGGGGCCAAAGCCAGTGTTAATCGGGGAGTGCCTAGGGTTTGTGGGGGTGTGTGTGTCCCTTTTGGACTTTAGGATTAGGTTTGAGTGCTGGGCTGGTGTAGGTATATATCGGGTATGTGGGGATTTAGCAGGGGTCAATCGGGTTAGGGTGAGGGTTAGGTTGAAATGATGCGGGCAGTGGGCTAAAAAGCCCTCTTGTGATTTTTGATCTCCTGACTTGAGATTCCGTTTCACGTGACCCTGCCACTTTGATCTGGCCCACGCCTTCATTAACCAGGTCCAACACTTGCCTTTGTTGAATCTTGCCCCTCTCGACATAGGAAATCCGGTTTGTGGGGGTTTAGCAAGGGTTAATCGGGGAGTGCCTAGGGTTTGTGGGGGTGTGTGCCCCTTTTGGAATTTGCCTAGGGTTTGTAGGGGTGTGTGCCCCTTTTGGACTTTAGGATTAGTTTTCAGTGTATGGCTGGTGGATTTATATGTTTGCCTGGCAGAGGTTAGCCTGCAGAATTTGAAGTATGAGCTGCTATGCTGGCTAGGCTTATACAGGAAAGTCAGGTTAGTCTGGGCCAATCCTTTCATTATCGTGGTCCCACACCACTTGGTTCAGCGAACCGGGTGTGCACTGGGGCACATCGTCAGTAGTGAACATTCGGATCCTCGGCTGTTTCGGGCCTTTAATCACTAGACAGCCTACAGAAGCGGCTCAACACTGTCCGACTCAGACACTGCTTGTATTTTTCCCAGGGACCAATAATGAGAGGCATGTAATTCTGAGGGTAATGATATTTTTAAATTTCACTACCTGGCACCTGTATGCCTGGGATTGCATGGGTTAAATTGAGAGTGTTTACTGGGCATTCAGCAGAGCTGTACCTGAGTTTAGCTCTGACCTGTCTGTCGTCCCCAACCGGGGTTTAATTTACTGGTTCTGCCTCGCCTTGTGTGTATCTGGGCTTTCTTATTGGCCTTTCATGGGCCGGGAGAATGAAGAGCGTGTCACTGATAGGTTAGGTTGAAATTATGCGGGCAGTGGGCTAAAAAGCCCTCTTGAGATTCCGTTTCACGTGACCCTGCCACTTTGATCTGGCCCACGCCTTCATTAACCAGGTCCCACACTTGCCTTTTTTGAATCTTGCCCTCTCCGGTTCGTTGGGGATTAGCAAGGGTTAATCGGGGAGTGCCTAGGGTTTGTGGGGGTGTGTGCCCCTTTTGGCATTTGCCTAGGGTTTGTGGGGGTGTGTGCCCCTTTTGCACTTTAGGATTTGGTTTGAGTGTTGAGCTGGTGGATGTATATATGTGGCAGTCACAGGTAAGGCTGTCGAGTTTTGAGCAGTGATGTATGAACTGCTATGGCGGATAGGCTCGCATGAGGGTAAGGGTTAGGATTTTGTTGCAAATCTGTCATACCGACAGGTCACCACCAGGTTGGATTTCTATCTTCACCTAATCCTTCATTGTGACAGGACACCACCAGGTGGGAGAATTGTCCACATCTGATCTGCCATGGCAGCAGGACGCCAGCAGGTGGGAGTGTTGTACACATCTGATCTGTCATTATGACAGGACACCACCAGGTGGGAGTATTCTCCACATCTCATCTGTCATGGCGGCAGGACTCCAGCAGGTGGGAGTATTGTCTACATCTGATCTGTCATTATGACAGGACACCACCAGGTGGGAGTGTTCTCCACCTCTCATCTGTCATTGCGGCACGACACCAGCAGGTGGGAGTGTTGTACACATCTGATCTGTCATTATGACAGGACACCACCAGGTGGGAGTATTCTCCACATCTCATCTGTCATGGCGGCAGGACTCCAGCAGGTGGGAGTATTGTCTACATCTGATCTGTCATTATGACAGGACAACACCAGGTGGGAGTGTTCTCCACCTCTCATCTGTCATTGCGGCACGACACCAGCAGGTGGGAGTGTTGTACACATCTGATCTGTCATTATGACAGGACGCCAGCAGGTGGGAGTGTTGTACACATCTGATCTGTCATTATGACAGGACACCACCAGGTGGGAGTATTCTCCACATCTCATCTGTCATGGCGGCAGGACTCCAGCAGGTGGGAGTATTGTCTACATCTGATCTGTCATTATGACAGGACACCACCAGGTGGGAGTGTTCTCCACCTCTCATCTGTCATTGCGGCACGACACCAGCAGGTGGGAGTGTTGTACACATCTGATCTGTCATTATGACAGGACACCACCAGGTGGGAGTGTTGTACACATCTGATCTGTCGTTATGACAGGACACCACCAGGTGGCAGTATTGCCTACGGACGAACTGTCATTGCGGCAGGACACCACAAGGTGGGAGTGTTGTCAACAAGGAATCAGTCCTTGCCGCAGGACATCTGCAGGTGGAAATGTTGTACACAGCCAAACTGTCATTATGGTTAGGGTCAGGGTTAGGTCGTGATTATGCAGGCAGTGGGCTAATTAGCCCCCTTGTGATTTTTGATCTCGCCACTTGAGATTCAGTTTCACGTGACACTGCCACTTGGATCTGGCCCACGCTTTCATTAACCAGGTCCAACACTTGCCTTTGTTGAATCATGTTCCACTTGATATAGGATATCCAGTTTGTGGGGGTTTAGCAAGGTTTAATAGGGGTGTGTTTAGGGTTTGTGGGGCCAAAGCCAGTGTTAATCGGGGAGTGCCTAGGGTTTGTGGGGGTGTGTGTGTCCCTTTTGGACTTTAGGATTAGGTTTGAGTGCTGGGCTGGTGTAGGTATATATCGGGTATGTGGGGATTTAGCAGGGGTCAATCGGGTTAGGGTGAGGGTTAGGTTGAAATGATGCGGGCAGTGGGCTAAAAAGCCCTCTTGTGATTTTTGATCTCCTGACTTGAGATTCCGTTTCACGTGACCGTGCCACTTTGATCTGGCCCACGCCTTCATTAACCAGGTCCAACACTTGCCTTTGTTGAATCTTGCCCCTCTCGACATAGGAAATCCGGTTTGTGGGGGTTTAGCAAGGGTTAATCGGGGAGTGCCTAGGGTTTGTGGGGGTGTGTGCCCCTTTTGGAATTTGCCTAGGGTTTGTAGGGGTGTGTGCCCCTTTTGGACTTTAGGATTAGTTTTCAGTGTATGGCTGGTGGATTTATATGTTTGCCTGGCAGAGGTTAGCCTGCAGAATTTGAAGTATGAGCTGCTATGCTGGCTAGGCTTATACAGGAAAGTCAGGTTAGTCTGGGCCAATCCTTTCATTATCGTGGTCCCACACCACTTGGTTCAGCGAACCGGGTGTGCACTGGGGCACATCGTCAGTAGTGAACATTCGGATCCTCGGCTGTTTCGGGCCTTTAATCACTAGACAGCCTACAGAAGCGGCTCAACACTGTCCGACTCAGACACTGCTTGTATTTTTCCCAGGGACCAATAATGAGAGGCATGTAATTCTGAGGGTAATGATATTTTTAAATTTCACTACCTGGCACCTGTATGCCTGGGATTGCATGGGTTAAATTGAGAGTGTTTACTGGGCATTCAGCAGAGCTGTACCTGAGTTTAGCTCTGACCTGTCTGTCGTCCCCAACCGGGGTTTAATTTACTGGTTCTGCCTCGCCTTGTGTGTATCTGGGCTTTCTTATTGGCCTTTCATGGGCCGGGAGAATGAAGAGCGTGTCACTGATAGGTTAGGTTGAAATTATGCGGGCAGTGGGCTAAAAAGCCCTCTTGAGATTCCGTTTCACGTGACCCTGCCACTTTGATCTGGCCCACGCCTTCATTAACCAGGTCCCACACTTGCCTTTTTTGAATCTTGCCCTCTCCGGTTCGTTGGGGATTAGCAAGGGTTAATCGGGGAGTGCCTAGGGTTTGTGGGGGTGTGTGCCCCTTTTGGCATTTGCCTAGGGTTTGTGGGGGTGTGTGCCCCTTTTGCACTTTAGGATTTGGTTTGAGTGTTGAGCTGGTGGATGTATATATGTGGCAGTCACAGGTAAGGCTGTCGAGTTTTGAGCAGTGATGTATGAACTGCTATGGCGGATAGGCTCGCATGAGGGTAAGGGTTAGGATTTTGTTGCAAATCTGTCATACCGACAGGTCACCACCAGGTTGGATTTCTATCTTCACCTAATCCTTCATTGTGACAGGACACCACCAGGTGGGAGAATTGTCCACATCTGATCTGCCATGGCAGCAGGACGCCAGCAGGTGGGAGTGTTGTACACATCTGATCTGTCATTATGACAGGACACCACCAGGTGGGAGTATTCTCCACATCTCATCTGTCATGGCGGCAGGACTCCAGCAGGTGGGAGTATTGTCTACATCTGATCTGTCATTATGACAGGACACCACCAGGTGGGAGTGTTCTCCACCTCTCATCTGTCATTGCGGCACGACACCAGCAGGTGGGAGTGTTGTACACATCTGATCTGTCATTATGACAGGACACCACCAGGTGGGAGTATTCTCCACATCTCATCTGTCATGGCGGCAGGACTCCAGCAGGTGGGAGTATTGTCTACATCTGATCTGTCATTATGACAGGACAACACCAGGTGGGAGTGTTCGCCACCTCTCATCTGTCATTGCGGCACGACACCAGCAGGTGGGAGTGTTGTACACATCTGATCTGTCATTATGACAGGACGCCAGCAGGTGGGAGTGTTGTACACATCTGATCTGTCATTATGACAGGACACCACCAGGTGGGAGTATTCTCCACATCTCATCTGTCATGGCGGCAGGACTCCAGCAGGTGGGAGTATTGTCTACATCTGATCTGTCATTATGACAGGACACCACCAGGTGGGAGTGTTCTCCACCTCTCATCTGTCATTGCGGCACGACACCAGCAGGTGGGAGTGTTGTACACATCTGATCTGTCATTATGACAGGACACCACCAGGTGGGAGTGTTGTACACATCTGATCTGTCGTTATGACAGGACACCACCAGGTGGCAGTATTGCCTACGGACGAACTGTCATTGCGGCAGGACACCACAAGGTGGGAGTGTTGTCAACAAGGAATCAGTCCTTGCCGCAGGACATCTGCAGGTGGAAATGTTGTACACAGCCAAACTGTCATTATGGTTAGGGTCAGGGTTAGGTCGTGATTATGCAGGCAGTGGGCTAATTAGCCCCCTTGTGATTTTTGATCTCGCCACTTGAGATTCAGTTTCACGTGACACTGCCACTTGGATCTGGCCCACGCTTTCATTAACCAGGTCCAACACTTGCCTTTGTTGAATCATGTTCCACTTGATATAGGATATCCAGTTTGTGGGGGTTTAGCAAGGTTTAATAGGGGTGTGTTTAGGGTTTGTGGGGCCAAAGCCAGTGTTAATCGGGGAGTGCCTAGGGTTTGTGGGGGTGTGTGTGTCCCTTTTGGACTTTAGGATTAGGTTTGAGTGCTGGGCTGGTGTAGGTATATATCGGGTATGTGGGGATTTAGCAGGGGTCAATCGGGTTAGGGTGAGGGTTAGGTTGAAATGATGCGGGCAGTGGGCTAAAAAGCCCTCTTGTGATTTTTGATCTCCTGACTTGAGATTCCGTTTCACGTGACCGTGCCACTTTGATCTGGCCCACGCCTTCATTAACCAGGTCCAACACTTGCCTTTGTTGAATCTTGCCCCTCTCGACATAGGAAATCCGGTTTGTGGGGGTTTAGCAAGGGTTAATCGGGGAGTGCCTAGGGTTTGTGGGGGTGTGTGCCCCTTTTGGAATTTGCCTAGGGTTTGTAGGGGTGTGTGCCCCTTTTGGACTTTAGGATTAGTTTTCAGTGTATGGCTGGTGGATTTATATGTTTGCCTGGCAGAGGTTAGCCTGCAGAATTTGAAGTATGAGCTGCTATGCTGGCTAGGCTTATACAGGAAAGTCAGGTTAGTCTGGGCCAATCCTTTCATTATCGTGGTCCCACACCACTTGGTTCAGCGAACCGGGTGTGCACTGGGGCACATCGTCAGTAGTGAACATTCGGATCCTCGGCTGTTTCGGGCCTTTAATCACTAGACAGCCTACAGAAGCGGCTCAACACTGTCCGACTCAGACACTGCTTGTATTTTTCCCAGGGACCAATAATGAGAGGCATGTAATTCTGAGGGTAATGATATTTTTAAATTTCACTACCTGGCACCTGTATGCCTGGGATTGCATGGGTTAAATTGAGAGTGTTTACTGGGCATTCAGCAGAGCTGTACCTGAGTTTAGCTCTGACCTGTCTGTCGTCCCCAACCGGGGTTTAATTTACTGGTTCTGCCTCGCCTTGTGTGTATCTGGGCTTTCTTATTGGCCTTTCATGGGCCGGGAGAATGAAGAGCGTGTCACTGATAGGTTAGGTTGAAATTATGCGGGCAGTGGGCTAAAAAGCCCTCTTGAGATTCCGTTTCACGTGACCCTGCCACTTTGATCTGGCCCACGCCTTCATTAACCAGGTCCCACACTTGCCTTTTTTGAATCTTGCCCTCTCCGGTTCGTTGGGGATTAGCAAGGGTTAATCGGGGAGTGCCTAGGGTTTGTGGGGGTGTGTGCCCCTTTTGGCATTTGCCTAGGGTTTGTGGGGGTGTGTGCCCCTTTTGCACTTTAGGATTTGGTTTGAGTGTTGAGCTGGTGGATGTATATATGTGGCAGTCACAGGTAAGGCTGTCGAGTTTTGAGCAGTGATGTATGAACTGCTATGGCGGATAGGCTCGCATGAGGGTAAGGGTTAGGATTTTGTTGCAAATCTGTCATACCGACAGGTCACCACCAGGTTGGATTTCTATCTTCACCTAATCCTTCATTGTGACAGGACACCACCAGGTGGGAGAATTGTCCACATCTGATCTGCCATGGCAGCAGGACGCCAGCAGGTGGGAGTGTTGTACACATCTGATCTGTCATTATGACAGGACACCACCAGGTGGGAGTATTCTCCACATCTCATCTGTCATGGCGGCAGGACTCCAGCAGGTGGGAGTATTGTCTACATCTGATCTGTCATTATGACAGGACACCACCAGGTGGGAGTGTTCTCCACCTCTCATCTGTCATTGCGGCACGACACCAGCAGGTGGGAGTGTTGTACACATCTGATCTGTCATTATGACAGGACACCACCAGGTGGGAGTATTCTCCACATCTCATCTGTCATGGCGGCAGGACTCCAGCAGGTGGGAGTATTGTCTACATCTGATCTGTCATTATGACAGGACAACACCAGGTGGGAGTGTTCTCCACCTCTCATCTGTCATTGCGGCACGACACCAGCAGGTGGGAGTGTTGTACACATCTGATCTGTCATTATGACAGGACGCCAGCAGGTGGGAGTGTTGTACACATCTGATCTGTCATTATGACAGGACACCACCAGGTGGGAGTATTCTCCACATCTCATCTGTCATGGCGGCAGGACTCCAGCAGGTGGGAGTATTGTCTACATCTGATCTGTCATTATGACAGGACACCACCAGGTGGGAGTGTTCTCCACCTCTCATCTGTCATTGCGGCACGACACCAGCAGGTGGGAGTGTTGTACACATCTGATCTGTCATTATGACAGGACACCACCAGGTGGGAGTGTTGTACACATCTGATCTGTCGTTATGACAGGACACCACCAGGTGGCAGTATTGCCTACGGACGAACTGTCATTGCGGCAGGACACCACAAGGTGGGAGTGTTGTCAACAAGGAATCAGTCCTTGCCGCAGGACATCTGCAGGTGGAAATGTTGTACACAGCCAAACTGTCATTATGGTTAGGGTCAGGGTTAGGTCGTGATTATGCAGGCAGTGGGCTAATTAGCCCCCTTGTGATTTTTGATCTCGCCACTTGAGATTCAGTTTCACGTGACACTGCCACTTGGATCTGGCCCACGCTTTCATTAACCAGGTCCAACACTTGCCTTTGTTGAATCATGTTCCACTTGATATAGGATATCCAGTTTGTGGGGGTTTAGCAAGGTTTAATAGGGGTGTGTTTAGGGTTTGTGGGGCCAAAGCCAGTGTTAATCGGGGAGTGCCTAGGGTTTGTGGGGGTGTGTGTGTCCCTTTTGGACTTTAGGATTAGGTTTGAGTGCTGGGCTGGTGTAGGTATATATCGGGTATGTGGGGATTTAGCAGGGGTCAATCGGGTTAGGGTGAGGGTTAGGTTGAAATGATGCGGGCAGTGGGCTAAAAAGCCCTCTTGTGATTTTTGATCTCCTGACTTGAGATTCCGTTTCACGTGACCGTGCCACTTTGATCTGGCCCACGCCTTCATTAACCAGGTCCAACACTTGCCTTTGTTGAATCTTGCCCCTCTCGACATAGGAAATCCGGTTTGTGGGGGTTTAGCAAGGGTTAATCGGGGAGTGCCTAGGGTTTGTGGGGGTGTGTGCCCCTTTTGGAATTTGCCTAGGGTTTGTAGGGGTGTGTGCCCCTTTTGGACTTTAGGATTAGTTTTCAGTGTATGGCTGGTGGATTTATATGTTTGCCTGGCAGAGGTTAGCCTGCAGAATTTGAAGTATGAGCTGCTATGCTGGCTAGGCTTATACAGGAAAGTCAGGTTAGTCTGGGCCAATCCTTTCATTATCGTGGTCCCACACCACTTGGTTCAGCGAACCGGGTGTGCACTGGGGCACATCGTCAGTAGTGAACATTCGGATCCTCGGCTGTTTCGGGCCTTTAATCACTAGACAGCCTACAGAAGCGGCTCAACACTGTCCGACTCAGACACTGCTTGTATTTTTCCCAGGGACCAATAATGAGAGGCATGTAATTCTGAGGGTAATGATATTTTTAAATTTCACTACCTGGCACCTGTATGCCTGGGATTGCATGGGTTAAATTGAGAGTGTTTACTGGGCATTCAGCAGAGCTGTACCTGAGTTTAGCTCTGACCTGTCTGTCGTCCCCAACCGGGGTTTAATTTACTGGTTCTGCCTCGCCTTGTGTGTATCTGGGCTTTCTTATTGGCCTTTCATGGGCCGGGAGAATGAAGAGCGTGTCACTGATAGGTTAGGTTGAAATTATGCGGGCAGTGGGCTAAAAAGCCCTCTTGAGATTCCGTTTCACGTGACCCTGCCACTTTGATCTGGCCCACGCCTTCATTAACCAGGTCCCACACTTGCCTTTTTTGAATCTTGCCCTCTCCGGTTCGTTGGGGATTAGCAAGGGTTAATCGGGGAGTGCCTAGGGTTTGTGGGGGTGTGTGCCCCTTTTGGCATTTGCCTAGGGTTTGTGGGGGTGTGTGCCCCTTTTGCACTTTAGGATTTGGTTTGAGTGTTGAGCTGGTGGATGTATATATGTGGCAGTCACAGGTAAGGCTGTCGAGTTTTGAGCAGTGATGTATGAACTGCTATGGCGGATAGGCTCGCATGAGGGTAAGGGTTAGGATTTTGTTGCAAATCTGTCATACCGACAGGTCACCACCAGGTTGGATTTCTATCTTCACCTAATCCTTCATTGTGACAGGACACCACCAGGTGGGAGAATTGTCCACATCTGATCTGCCATGGCAGCAGGACGCCAGCAGGTGGGAGTGTTGTACACATCTGATCTGTCATTATGACAGGACACCACCAGGTGGGAGTATTCTCCACATCTCATCTGTCATGGCGGCAGGACTCCAGCAGGTGGGAGTATTGTCTACATCTGATCTGTCATTATGACAGGACACCACCAGGTGGGAGTGTTCTCCACCTCTCATCTGTCATTGCGGCACGACACCAGCAGGTGGGAGTGTTGTACACATCTGATCTGTCATTATGACAGGACACCACCAGGTGGGAGTATTCTCCACATCTCATCTGTCATGGCGGCAGGACTCCAGCAGGTGGGAGTATTGTCTACATCTGATCTGTCATTATGACAGGACAACACCAGGTGGGAGTGTTCGCCACCTCTCATCTGTCATTGCGGCACGACACCAGCAGGTGGGAGTGTTGTACACATCTGATCTGTCATTATGACAGGACGCCAGCAGGTGGGAGTGTTGTACACATCTGATCTGTCATTATGACAGGACACCACCAGGTGGGAGTATTCTCCACATCTCATCTGTCATGGCGGCAGGACTCCAGCAGGTGGGAGTATTGTCTACATCTGATCTGTCATTATGACAGGACACCACCAGGTGGGAGTGTTCTCCACCTCTCATCTGTCATTGCGGCACGACACCAGCAGGTGGGAGTGTTGTACACATCTGATCTGTCATTATGACAGGACACCACCAGGTGGGAGTGTTGTACACATCTGATCTGTCGTTATGACAGGACACCACCAGGTGGCAGTATTGCCTACGGACGAACTGTCATTGCGGCAGGACACCACAAGGTGGGAGTGTTGTCAACAAGGAATCAGTCCTTGCCGCAGGACATCTGCAGGTGGAAATGTTGTACACAGCCAAACTGTCATTATGGTTAGGGTCAGGGTTAGGTCGTGATTATGCAGGCAGTGGGCTAATTAGCCCCCTTGTGATTTTTGATCTCGCCACTTGAGATTCAGTTTCACGTGACACTGCCACTTGGATCTGGCCCACGCTTTCATTAACCAGGTCCAACACTTGCCTTTGTTGAATCATGTTCCACTTGATATAGGATATCCAGTTTGTGGGGGTTTAGCAAGGTTTAATAGGGGTGTGTTTAGGGTTTGTGGGGCCAAAGCCAGTGTTAATCGGGGAGTGCCTAGGGTTTGTGGGGGTGTGTGTGTCCCTTTTGGACTTTAGGATTAGGTTTGAGTGCTGGGCTGGTGTAGGTATATATCGGGTATGTGGGGATTTAGCAGGGGTCAATCGGGTTAGGGTGAGGGTTAGGTTGAAATGATGCGGGCAGTGGGCTAAAAAGCCCTCTTGTGATTTTTGATCTCCTGACTTGAGATTCCGTTTCACGTGACCGTGCCACTTTGATCTGGCCCACGCCTTCATTAACCAGGTCCAACACTTGCCTTTGTTGAATCTTGCCCCTCTCGACATAGGAAATCCGGTTTGTGGGGGTTTAGCAAGGGTTAATCGGGGAGTGCCTAGGGTTTGTGGGGGTGTGTGCCCCTTTTGGAATTTGCCTAGGGTTTGTAGGGGTGTGTGCCCCTTTTGGACTTTAGGATTAGTTTTCAGTGTATGGCTGGTGGATTTATATGTTTGCCTGGCAGAGGTTAGCCTGCAGAATTTGAAGTATGAGCTGCTATGCTGGCTAGGCTTATACAGGAAAGTCAGGTTAGTCTGGGCCAATCCTTTCATTATCGTGGTCCCACACCACTTGGTTCAGCGAACCGGGTGTGCACTGGGGCACATCGTCAGTAGTGAACATTCGGATCCTCGGCTGTTTCGGGCCTTTAATCACTAGACAGCCTACAGAAGCGGCTCAACACTGTCCGACTCAGACACTGCTTGTATTTTTCCCAGGGACCAATAATGAGAGGCATGTAATTCTGAGGGTAATGATATTTTTAAATTTCACTACCTGGCACCTGTATGCCTGGGATTGCATGGGTTAAATTGAGAGTGTTTACTGGGCATTCAGCAGAGCTGTACCTGAGTTTAGCTCTGACCTGTCTGTCGTCCCCAACCGGGGTTTAATTTACTGGTTCTGCCTCGCCTTGTGTGTATCTGGGCTTTCTTATTGGCCTTTCATGGGCCGGGAGAATGAAGAGCGTGTCACTGATAGGTTAGGTTGAAATTATGCGGGCAGTGGGCTAAAAAGCCCTCTTGAGATTCCGTTTCACGTGACCCTGCCACTTTGATCTGGCCCACGCCTTCATTAACCAGGTCCCACACTTGCCTTTTTTGAATCTTGCCCTCTCCGGTTCGTTGGGGATTAGCAAGGGTTAATCGGGGAGTGCCTAGGGTTTGTGGGGGTGTGTGCCCCTTTTGGCATTTGCCTAGGGTTTGTGGGGGTGTGTGCCCCTTTTGCACTTTAGGATTTGGTTTGAGTGTTGAGCTGGTGGATGTATATATGTGGCAGTCACAGGTAAGGCTGTCGAGTTTTGAGCAGTGATGTATGAACTGCTATGGCGGATAGGCTCGCATGAGGGTAAGGGTTAGGATTTTGTTGCAAATCTGTCATACCGACAGGTCACCACCAGGTTGGATTTCTATCTTCACCTAATCCTTCATTGTGACAGGACACCACCAGGTGGGAGAATTGTCCACATCTGATCTGCCATGGCAGCAGGACGCCAGCAGGTGGGAGTGTTGTACACATCTGATCTGTCATTATGACAGGACACCACCAGGTGGGAGTATTCTCCACATCTCATCTGTCATGGCGGCAGGACTCCAGCAGGTGGGAGTATTGTCTACATCTGATCTGTCATTATGACAGGACACCACCAGGTGGGAGTGTTCTCCACCTCTCATCTGTCATTGCGGCACGACACCAGCAGGTGGGAGTGTTGTACACATCTGATCTGTCATTATGACAGGACACCACCAGGTGGGAGTATTCTCCACATCTCATCTGTCATGGCGGCAGGACTCCAGCAGGTGGGAGTATTGTCTACATCTGATCTGTCATTATGACAGGACAACACCAGGTGGGAGTGTTCGCCACCTCTCATCTGTCATTGCGGCACGACACCAGCAGGTGGGAGTGTTGTACACATCTGATCTGTCATTATGACAGGACGCCAGCAGGTGGGAGTGTTGTACACATCTGATCTGTCATTATGACAGGACACCACCAGGTGGGAGTATTCTCCACATCTCATCTGTCATGGCGGCAGGACTCCAGCAGGTGGGAGTATTGTCTACATCTGATCTGTCATTATGACAGGACACCACCAGGTGGGAGTGTTCTCCACCTCTCATCTGTCATTGCGGCACGACACCAGCAGGTGGGAGTGTTGTACACATCTGATCTGTCATTATGACAGGACACCACCAGGTGGGAGTGTTGTACACATCTGATCTGTCGTTATGACAGGACACCACCAGGTGGCAGTATTGCCTACGGACGAACTGTCATTGCGGCAGGACACCACAAGGTGGGAGTGTTGTCAACAAGGAATCAGTCCTTGCCGCAGGACATCTGCAGGTGGAAATGTTGTACACAGCCAAACTGTCATTATGGTTAGGGTCAGGGTTAGGTCGTGATTATGCAGGCAGTGGGCTAATTAGCCCCCTTGTGATTTTTGATCTCGCCACTTGAGATTCAGTTTCACGTGACACTGCCACTTGGATCTGGCCCACGCTTTCATTAACCAGGTCCAACACTTGCCTTTGTTGAATCATGTTCCACTTGATATAGGATATCCAGTTTGTGGGGGTTTAGCAAGGTTTAATAGGGGTGTGTTTAGGGTTTGTGGGGCCAAAGCCAGTGTTAATCGGGGAGTGCCTAGGGTTTGTGGGGGTGTGTGTGTCCCTTTTGGACTTTAGGATTAGGTTTGAGTGCTGGGCTGGTGTAGGTATATATCGGGTATGTGGGGATTTAGCAGGGGTCAATCGGGTTAGGGTGAGGGTTAGGTTGAAATGATGCGGGCAGTGGGCTAAAAAGCCCTCTTGTGATTTTTGATCTCCTGACTTGAGATTCCGTTTCACGTGACCGTGCCACTTTGATCTGGCCCACGCCTTCATTAACCAGGTCCAACACTTGCCTTTGTTGAATCTTGCCCCTCTCGACATAGGAAATCCGGTTTGTGGGGGTTTAGCAAGGGTTAATCGGGGAGTGCCTAGGGTTTGTGGGGGTGTGTGCCCCTTTTGGAATTTGCCTAGGGTTTGTAGGGGTGTGTGCCCCTTTTGGACTTTAGGATTAGTTTTCAGTGTATGGCTGGTGGATTTATATGTTTGCCTGGCAGAGGTTAGCCTGCAGAATTTGAAGTATGAGCTGCTATGCTGGCTAGGCTTATACAGGAAAGTCAGGTTAGTCTGGGCCAATCCTTTCATTATCGTGGTCCCGCATTAGGGTTAGGGTTAGGGTTAGGGTTAGGGTTAGGGTTAGGGTTAGGGTTAGGGTTAGGGTTAGGGTTAGGGTTAGGGTTAGGGTTAGGGTTAGGGTTAGGGTTAGGGTTAGGGTTAGGGTTAGGGTTAGGGTTAGGGTTAGGGTTAGGGTTAGGGTTAGGGTTAGGGTTAGGGTTAGGGTTAGGGTTAGGGTTAGGGTTAGGGTTAGGGTTAGGGTTAGGGTTAGGGTTAGGGTTTAGGG